>NC_045744.1:18517669-19117669 GCF_008692095.1 Etheostoma spectabile
CTTCTGTGGGTGAAGTGGGAGAGGGCAAATTTGGCCCACACATGGCGAGCAAACTGATCCGACCTCAGCTGGCTTTCACTCAGCACTGGAAGGTAAGGGGAGATAGGAAAGGAAAGTCATCGACAGGGATGTGAACTACAGACAAAATGGATAACCAAATTACGAAATAACCAAACAATCTATCAAGCCTCCCCTTAGAGTCAGGATTTGGGCAATGGTTTGTATTACCTAGTTCCTGTGCGATGCTTTGCCTGTGACTGACTGTTGCACTGTTCCATATGGCTTCCAGCACCCGACTACCCAACCTGGAGCAGGCCATTGGAACATACTGGCCCTGGGAGAGACAAAATAGTAAACGCGAAGAACAGAAATGTTAATTTCAGGTTAGAAATAAGAATAATAAATAAAAACATATTCCTATGCTGGTAGTTTGGGTATAGTTTCTAGTTTTTTTTGTTTTTTTTAGGTACCAAAAATCTATTCTGGTGTATGTTAATAGGAAAATGTTAAGTAGATGAGTGGAGATTTTTTTGGATTTACTTTTTGTAGTGTACAGTATTTCAGTGCTTCCTTACATGTGACTCATAATTTATTTTTATATAGTGGGATTTATGTAAGATTGTTCATTGTGTACTGTTTGACGGCCAGTCTGAGATATTAATCACCCCTGGGAGGCACAGATGGACAACCACATCTGTTGTCCATTGAAATAACTTTGTGGTTTGGAGTCACTACGCTTATTTCCAGTAGCTTTGCACCTACACAATGTGATGTGCATTTAACTGACCTCCTAACACAATTACAAATGCCAAATATTTCCCAGGGAGTAATGGTTAGTTGTGGGATAAAGTCTAAACAGCAGCTATGTGTTGAGTCTGAATACAGTTAGGAAGAACCAACATAGAAACAACCAAAAGGATGTCTTGAATGTCTTTCTGAGAAATTAAGTATTTCCCTGGGGTTTACTTTCTAGATTCTAAGGCTATATTTACATTGCTACGTTTTGGTTTTTGAGCAGAGTTTTAAGCCAAAAGCTCTGTACACACAAGTGTTTTTAGCCCCAGTAGAAGAACTAATCTCTGTTTATCTAACACCCAAATCACATATCTCATCAACATTCTTGTATCCTGGGCATGCGTGTGCATGGGTAAACAGGAGGCAGCATGTATACTCTGCCCGTTGTTGGTAGTTGCCATGGTAACGTTGGTAGCTTAGTCTCAGTCTCAGAGAATGAGACTTCATGACCCAACCAGGCAGTGAAACATTGGCGTCGGTGTTGACAAAGATCTCCCCTAGGGATTACAAACCGAGATGGGGGGGGGGGGGTCACTAGAGTTTTTTAATTTCTCCATTTCATTTTACGGTCTCCTCCAGAGGGTGGAGTCTACATAGAGACTGGAGGCATATTTAAAACAGATGTAAGAAGCAGCAGCATTTAAAATAGAGCTGTAATCTGTCTCTTGACAGTTGTTGTGAAATTCAACAGCATGGCCTACCACATCTTAATGGATGGGGCTGTTGCTATTTTACATTTGTTAACAAATCCAATTTAAAAACCAAGAACAAGCTTTGTCAGCCTAAATGTCAGTAATAGTATCTAAAACTGCAAACAGGAACTGTGACTAGCTAAAAGGAAAAATTCCATAGTGACACTAAACCCCTTATCTCCCCCACCCCTTTGGGGAAATTTTGCCCTGCCCGGGGGCCGGTTTGGGGTGATGGGGGCCTAGGACGTGGCTGCCCACGGGTCAAAACCCGTCAGGGGGTCAGGGGGCCGGGGCCGGCTGCAGGGGGTGAGCGCCCTTAACTTGGCCACGCCTGGCCCACCCGGGGGCCGGGTAACAGATGGATAAAAGGGGACGGGAAAATGATCAGAACAACGAGACCTCTCCCATAAAATATGCGTGGGGTGCTTCTTGTTGTGCTTTTCTGCCCTAATTATTCTCTAAATGAAAGACTTCCAAACCCCCAAATTCGATAAGACCCTTGGTTGTTTCCCTCTGTCTTATTTGCCCTCGCTTTGTCAAGTGGAAAACACTAAAGGGTTCGGGCTGAAGAGGGGGCAGCTGCGTTCGAGAGCCGGCTCGGCACAGTGGAACCCTGGGGCAACTGTCAAAAGGGGGTTTTCATCACCCACAGATCAAAAAATAATAGTTTTTGGTGTTATGCACTTTTTCTTTCGTCAAAAAAAGGGGGGGTGAAAAAAAAAAAAGGGGTAGGGTTATTTGTTTTGAACCCCTGGGGCCTTTACGCCCCAATTACAAAACTCTTTGACGCTTACTTTGAGGACCTGAAAATCATCCCCCGCCCTTTTTTCTCTTCATTTTTCTGCCAGCTCTCGCCTTACAATCCACCCTGTGACCCGAAACCAAAGGGCCCCCGCCTTGGATCAACCATCAAACAACTTCGGGAAAACTTGGGAAAGAGGGGAAAAAAAAAGGGAGTAATCTTTAAATCAAAAAACCCACTCTAATCCTGCACTGGTGACGCAAAAATATGACCACCATTTTGATTTGGCCGAGGGGGGGTTAGCCTCGGGGGAAAAAAATTGGAAAGGGTGGAGGGCCAGTCACCACTGACCCTGAGGGGGTTTTTTGTAGAGGTCCCGGAGGGATTTTTGGGGGGATGCTTTTTATCGTCTCAATAGGTACTGAGGCCTTGTCCTTGAAAGACCGAAGGGGGACAAAAAAAAGGAAAGAAAAAAAGCCACTTTACTGAATTCAGGGCACAGGCGACCTTTCCCGGGACAGAAAGGGACGTTGTCTACCTCACCCGGGCACCTGCGACTTGTCGGGTCCCATGAATGCTTTGGGGGCTTTTGAAAAGTTAGGCCGCTTTTGTCAAAAACATAAACATGTCTGGAAAACACACCTTGCAACGCATCGATCACACTTTTTAGGGGAAAACAGGGGAGAGGACGTGTTTCTTAGACCTTCTGCCTTTTTTAAAAGGGGGTGCCACCGGGCCCAAAAAAAGTTTTTTTACTTCTTTTTCCCACCAAAACAGTTGGGTATATCCTTGGGGTCAAATAAACATGGAATGCTTTTCTTTTTTGATTTATGGTATTTTTTTGCTAAAAAACTACGGGTGTACATGTTTGAAAAATTTTCACACCCAGCGGTGATTTTAAAAGGGGAAAAAAAATTGATCTTATGCCTTAATTAAAAATATTTTTGGAAAATCCATTTTTTTAAAGACCCAATTTTTTTTGTGAATGAAAATGTACATAAAAATTTTCCCTCTCCATAAAAACGGGGGGCAAAAATTTAACACACCCCCTTTAAATTCCCCCATAACAGGCAGTTTTTTATTGTTAAAAGGCCGTTTTTTTCAGGGATCCAAGATCTAGCATCCTGATAAATTTTTCCCCTTCCCTTTTGGAATTAAACTAATCCCAAATCATTACATTCCCTTCCCTACCAAGATTGGCAGGGGTTTATTTCGTTAGCTTATAGCTTTTGTTTTGGGCTTAGAGTGTTTTAGGAAATTCCCATCCCCTAGATAAATTTCCAAAGATTTTTTTTTTTTTACTTTAGCATGGGTGTGTAAAAATTTCTCAACTCTTTGACCCCGATAGCACTTTTGCTTCGTAATACCCGATTTCCCCCTGTTAAACCTAATACAACTTTTTGTTCTGGGTACGTGGGGAAAATTTTCTTGGGGTTTGGGTGAACAAAGACTCACATTTAAAGTTGTCCAAAGGTCTCTTTAACTTTTCCCGCCGTACCAAAAGGGGGGGGAATCTCAAAATCTTCAGTTGAGGAGCGACTGGGGGTTCTTTTTTTCCCTGGGAAAAAAAACGACGCATAACAAACTAAAAGAGACAAGCCTTCTGCTGGGAGGTCTGACCCACTGGGCCGCCTCTCAGAATAGCCCAGACCCAAGCTTTTTTTTCTTGCTGTTTTTCTTTTTGAAAAAAAACACCAAAAAAAGATGAAATTATTTTACACTTTTATTTTCACTTTTTTCCCCACGGTGAAAAAACCATTTTTGACACCACCGCTTTTAAAACACTTTGTTAGGGGGGGTTTTCAACTCTGAGCGACTGCGAGGGGACGTGGGGGGAACACGCATAGGGGAAAGGGCTGTGAAACTGTTTTTTCTAAATTAAATAAGTTCCTTTTTTGCTTATTGTACAAATGTTGATTTTGGCCGCTTTCCACACAGTCCATTCATGGGGGGCTTTTTTAAAAATTTCAAAATCCTTAGTGCTTCAAAAAACTACCTTTTTCCCGGCTAACTCATCCCCCCCATAAAAACGACCCGTTACGAACACTTCCTTGCCGAGGATAACATTTTTTAAAGGGTTTTTTCTTGATAAAAGCCACAAACCGTAAAAAAATCATGAAAAACTTTTTGCAAACCCCTAACTTCCTATAATCATTAGTTGAAATTTTTTTCTGTTTCAAAAGATAAATAAACTGCAAACAGGGGCGCTGGACTAAATTTTTTTCTGCTAGGGGGTCCACAGAGTCAGACTTTGAAAACCTGCAATTTATTTGTGTGTGTGTGTGTGTACCTGGACGAGTCTCAGTGCGGGCTGGTCCGAGACAGCCTGCCAGCACATGTAAAAGTGTGCGGACCACGTGTGAGCCATGGACATGTTTGATGAACTCTTCGCTGTTGTCTCTCACCGCCCTACTTAAAGACAACACCTGGGCCTCCAACACTCCACAACTCTCCTCTTCTTCTTCTGCAGTAGCAGACGCCTCTAAAAAATGAGACAAACAAAGCAGAGTTGTTATTTTCCTATTAACTGCAACGCGTTTCACACAGTGATGATGAGCAGCTTCCCACTCAGTCGTGACACGTGTAATCTTACCTGTGCACCTGGATATCTGTCTGACTGCACTCTCCACTACGTGGCCGCCGCACCGATCACAAGAAACCGCTTTAAACTCTGACCCTAATTCTCCACCCAGTTCAGCCAGCACCGTGGCCACCTGGTCAGGACTGCACAGAGGGAGCAGCCGCTGCAGGGTGATGCTTCCCGTCTGGTCCATCGACACCACCGTTGCTTTACCTTTCACTTCTGTCAGGACATTTTCCACAAACATCTCTACAGAAGAAACGTTGAGACAAGAGTTAAGAGAAATTATACGCAGGCATCGATGGCGCATCTGATATCTAACGACAA
This sequence comes from Etheostoma spectabile, assembly GCF_008692095.1. Classification (NCBI taxonomy): domain Eukaryota; kingdom Metazoa; phylum Chordata; class Actinopteri; order Perciformes; family Percidae; genus Etheostoma; species Etheostoma spectabile. The sequence goes on from NC_045744.1 coordinate 18,522,807, forward strand.
ATATTAGGTCATTACAAACATCAGAGACAAGAAATTCTGGCGGTGGCGGAGTCAACAAAAAAAATAACTAATGTAACTGGCAGCTTAACCTGCTTTTTATATTTCATGAAGTCTGGCTCGACGAATGTACATTGCTAGGATAAAGCCTGCCGACGCCGGATGTCCCTCTTCTATCCTTATCCCCGCTATCTAACAGTGTGTTTACATGTACTAAAGTAACTAGATTACTCATTGAAACCAGGTTACGTGTAGGGCTGGGTAATATGGAGAAAATAAAATATCACAATATTTGTATACAAATACCTTGATATCGATACCGCAACAATATTGCAGTGTTGACTATTGGTGCTTAGACAAAATATTTACACAATGAGATTTTTGATAAATAATCATCAATAATGTAGATATAATGACAAAGTGTTTAAAGGCAAATAATAGAACAGCCTGGTAAGTTCAGAAAATTACAACTTTACTGTAATTCAGCTTACAAAACCAGGAAAAGACACCACTTACGTCATATTACGTTATTCAAAATCTAAGACAATGTCTAGTCTCATATCACAGTATTGATAAAAGATTGATTAGCTCTAATTATGTGGGTATTGGAGAATGCATTTATGCAATGTAATCATCTGGTTACTGGAAGCTATGTATACATGCAGCTTTTTTTTTGTTGCTCTATTACAGGTTTTCTTGTTTTTGATAATTTAGTTCAATTTTAACCTGTTCTTGTTCCTTCAACACCAGAGGCTAAAAAAAGTTTCTAAAAAAGTTAAAACACAGGCAGCTGTACAAAAAGTAAAATACGGTCTGAAACTCTTGCACAGCAGGGCTGGATAATGTATTGATATTTATTGCTTGATGATTTCAGAATTGATGTAAGTTTTCTTTCTCATATCATGAGTGAGTCCTGGTGAAATAATTCTACAAAGTCTGGTTTCTTTTGGAATATCTTGGACTGAATGTGAGTAGGGCTGCACCTAAAGATTGTTTTCATGTTTGATTAATCTGCCAATGATTTCAAGTTATCTATTCATTTTTCTTATAAAATGTCAGAAAATAGTGAAAACTGTCCATCACAAGAGCTAAAGTTGACATTTTCCAAATTCCTTGTTTTTCCCCAACCAATAACCCAAAGATATTTATTTATATTGGCTGCCCTATATTATAGATCATTTTTAGTGTAATATGCTTTTCTGCTGCACATACCCAACTTTAAAATCAACTTCCAGTCATCGCTTGATCAAATGTCCAGAAAAAGGATCCGTCTCACCTCTGTCCTCGTCATCTTCAAAGCCTTCACTGAGTCTTTCCCCAACTCGGCGGAAGTAGCCCACACTCAGGGCGTCCAGACGCTTCCTGCCACCGTCTCCCTGACCCCCTTTTCCTTCTTCACCTCCCCTCCTCTTGCTTTCCCCTCCATCTCCATCTTCACCAGGATGTTTCCTCTTCTTCCCTTCCCCTTTCTGGGGCTTCCTTTCCTCTGTTTTTGTCAACATAGCTTGGACCTTACAGCATGCAGGTTACAAGTGGAATGCCTGGGTCTTTCTTGTTAGAGAGGATGCTCAGTTTGATCTTCTGGCTAGAACAGGGAACAGGTGAGGGGAAAACATGAAGTCATCGTTAGAGTTTGATGGTTAAGTCCACATTCTCCTTATTCATCAAACAGCAATGCTTTATTAACATTGGTTTACACCGTACACTAATGTTGTTAAAGTGTAGGGCTTTAATGTAAATACAAGTGTTTTATGCAATAGTATTACCAATGTTTACCAAACGATTAGTGTTTACCTAGAATACTAGTAGTGACACTACATTATTTTACATTATTAGTTATTACAGGCTAGTCTGATCTGATAATAAAATGGGGCAAAACTTTATAAGATGAATTAGAAATTGAACTAATGGTACAGTAATTAAGACCACCACTGTTTTTTAATTGACAGAGGAAACACTTTCTGCGATCAATGTTGTTTAGTGATACGTCAGACTAGTAATCGAGGTTAATATTAGGGAGGCCAAGTTGAAAATGATCTGTAAACAAGGGACTCAAGCAACAGCACTGCACTGCCTTTGGCTCCAAATGATTCGGACGGTGTCCTAAGTCATGTTTCCGAGGTCAACACGGTTGCCGATAAGCAGGGAAACGTATGGACATATTCTTTAAAAAGCAGTCTGGCTAAAAGACGAACACAGCTGAGAAGGCTGCCATGCCAACTCCCTGCATGAGAAATGTGCGCAAACTAACTCGATTTTTTTTCTCGAAACGAGTGGACATGTTTTAAATGTAAACACTTAAATGAGACATTTAGTTTAATTCTTACAAAACATGAAGCTGAAATCATGCAAGGCAAAAAGAATGTAGCTCAACTCACGTGCCAGATGTGAAGCCCGTAGACCTGTGTTTTGGACGCGTAGTGATGACGTAGCAGCGGGCGGTTTTTTTTGTGTGGCTCAATTCAAAATGATTTAATTATTTTTTTAATCATGCCATTTATTTATTTATTTATGTCTCCCCCCCCCCATTTCTCAGAAAGAAATACTACCTTAATATCCCGTACTATGTTTACAGTTTACTTAATTATTATGCCCTTTGCCAATTAGAAAGTACCACTGTAATACCGTGTCAGCTTGCTGGCACCAAACTCATTGTGACAAAGCCTGAACTGAAAAAGCCTGACCGGAACAATCCTACTTCTATTAAAAAGGTTCTCTGAAAAACCAATTGCTGATTTCTACAGCGTGTTAATAATTGTAATTTGATAACGTGCACTCAGCCTTGGTTGTAACCACCAGAGGGCAGCATGGTCACTTTCCTGCTGACGGTGCACACCCAGAGCCAAGCCTCGCTGTAGGTGGTAACGCTCAGAGCTGTGACCACAAGGCATGTAACTCATTAAAATACATTCTTTACCATCAGGGACTTATAACTTTATGAAGACTTTTGACACAAAATACCTTATACCTTCCCCAAGCACAAAGAGGAACAACCTCGCAGGGTGACTCCTGTATAACCTATTCAACTTTGCCTGTAGAAAATAGACAGCCGTTTGTCAATTTGTAGTATACAATTTTTGTCACCAAACCAAAGCATCTTTAGAAAGGAAAAAAAACTTAAATTTTTTTATATATTTCTTTTTGATACACTAGTAAATTATCTTGCTTTGTTGCTATTTACATCATCACATTAAAATGATCTGATTAGGTCAAGGTTCTAAATCTTAAGTTATGACCTTTGGACCTATGGCTTGCTTTTGACTTGCGAATTAATGGTCCGACTGCCCCATTTCTGACGATGATGAGAGCATTACTTCCTCTTAAAAGTGACATACCCCTGCCTACAGTCTATGTTTAATAAATGAATCAGAGGGGAGGAGAGTTGAGATATTGTCATTTCTGGTCAGAATGGAAACAGCGCATGTAATACTTTCCACAGGTAAACTGCAAGAGTACTAGAAAGAGGAATAGCTTATATGATGAATGTACATCATGTTTTAAAATTGGCTTTTAAATGTCCGCTGATGAGGTGTATCCAGGCAAAATTGATTTATTAGATCTTCAAAGACAAGATAAAGAGAAGTAGATGATTTTGAGATTTCCAAGTTTTCAGCCATGTCTATTTGTTGGGTCCACCAGTTCTGGCATATCTCAAAACCTGAGATGGATTGTCATTTAATTTGGTACAGATGTCCATACTGACTCCTAACCCCCCCGTTCCCCCATCCCCCCGTCCCTAGTCTCAGTTTATTCCTTATTTATGTTCAATATGTTTGTGTACTGTATTAATGCACTATTTACCAAGGCAAATCCCTGTAGCTGTAACTTACTGAGGCAATAAACCCTTTTCCGATTCTGATGACTTGTAATAACTTTGATTCTTTAACTTTTCCTCTCGCTCCATCATCAGATCAAAACTGTTCCAAGTGCATTGTTTTTTGACCAAATAATGACATTCACATCAGCCTAAGCTGTAGTTTGTGTTTTGCAATAGTTGTTTTTGTAGTTTAGTGATGGTAACATGTTGATGTTAGCATGTAGCTCTGAGCCCAGCTGTGCAAGTCTCATAGGGCTGGCAGCGTTGCGGATTGCTAAAATGGAGACACAAAATAAGTAAGACACACACACACAATGCTTTGCACTGACAATGTATGCAGAGAGAGCAACAAGCTTGTGGGATAATAATAAATGATTACATTCTGGTCTGCTCTTAAGAAATTATAGAATACTTTTCTGGAAAGAACATATGGCATATCCTGCCTAAAATGTGTTCAGAAAACACCTAGCTTTGCCTTTAAATAGAGGAGTGAAGTGAACCTTACATGCTCAGGATGTTTTAATAGCAGGAGCAGGAGCTTTGGTGCAGAGAGGCAGGGCAACACATACATCCTTTGTTCAACAGCAGAGCTCCTATTGGCTCTGTCTGTTTGTGTACATCTCCAAAGCAACTGCAGCACATGAATCAGCCCGTGCACAGCACATGAATCAGCCCGTGCACAGCACATGAATCAGCCTGTGCGCAGCAAACTGTGAATGAGCACTACAATTCATTAAGAGTCACTCTCACCAACGTAGAATCATTTCATCATTCCATTGTGAAACTTTTGATGTGAGAGCATGAAACTTATGAATCAGAGCAACAGTGGTATTTGTCTGGTAAATACTCCACTCCTGCCTATTATAGGCGTGAACAATACTTATAGAATAGAAATAATAGAAATAGAAATAATAAGTTGGCAGAAATTCTTCAGCACACGCAAACATTGTCTTTTTTTACTCTCTGGTATGGCTACTTGCCGTTATGTTTTTTGTGAAACCGGGTGAGAGGTTATATTAGTAATAACAGTTGAAACAATATGGCAAATGCTTTTCCCTCTGACATATCAATAGTTGGAGATGTTGGGAACTGTGATTGTTTGTGGTTGTTTTTTTCGCTAAGAGTTATATACGAAGATTGAAATCACTTTCATGTCTGTGCATAAAATGTGAAGCTGCAACCAGGAGACCATTAGCTTAGCTCAACTTTAAGACTGGAAAGGGAGAGGACAGCTACCCTGGCTTTGCCCACCGGTAAAAATCTTTTATACCTGCACCTTTTTCTAATTAACATATATATTGTTTCTTTAATTCATATAAAAAAGAAGTGTAAAAACATCACACAAGTTAAGGTGAGAGGTTATGTAGTGGACAATTTTTTGTGGCTATTTCTTGCTGCCCCCCATGCTTTCAGTTTTCATGCTAAGCTAGGCTATTTCCATTTCTAGCTATAGGGCAAAGCTGGACTGTCCATTAAATATGAAGCTACAGCCCAGGAGAACGTTAGACCACTTTAAAGAATGAAAACAAGATGCAACGCGTTTATTAGTTAGCTTTAGAAGTGCTGCGAGGCAGATGTGTTTATTTCCAAGCTAGCTGTTTTGCTAGCTGTTTTCCTCTTCTGCCAATCTTTCTGCTAAGCTAAGCTAATTGGCAGCTGGCTGTTGCTTTATATTAACTATAGTAAAAATAAATTTATTATTTCTTCAAAAATGTCAAACTATTACCGTAACACAGACATTTAGTTTGTGCTGTTTTCATCCACTGTATTGTCTGGCTAATTTGGATGTAAAACAGATCATTTAGTAGTGTGTATTGTGGGTCTGTGTATCTTTTTGATCCTCTTAAGTTGAGAAAAGGTCAGAGGAACTTGGTTAATATTTAACATAGATATGTTAATACAGCACATACCAAAAATATTCTCACTGACACTCTTTGACACAGGCCAATGCTACTGTAATGTAAGTGCTCACATTTTATCTGCTTACAATGAACCACAGCGATTGATTCCTTTACTGTGTTTTTTCACTTCTTGTTAGTAAAGTGTATATAACACAAAGGGAACATTTCTCCCCAGTCCATAAAATGTCTCCCACAGTCAGGAAGTTTCCTTTGGCCCGCTGCTAGCTGTTTGGTTTCCCACGTACGATATGAGAGCCAGGGCCCACGGTCCCATCTGTTATGCTCAGATACTCAGCAAACCCAAATCATCTTTGTTTCCTCTCACGGCCACTGCTCTGCAGAAGCCACAAATGTTGTTAGTGTCATTTATCACATTGGTGTCAAGCCAGCAACATGAATAAGACTGGTAAATGGTGTGCATTTTTCAAAATACAAATAGTCATGACACAAATTTATGCTTCTAACCTACAAATCTTACAATAAAAAAAAATATATATATCTGTTTGTACTGCAAGAGAAAAACTGCATGGTTTTGGCCCCAAACTGCACAGGATTAGTAGACTGGGTAAACCCCGCCCACTTTGCAGGCGATTTGATTTTGCAGCTCGGTCTGGAAACCTGCACTTGTAATTCTCCTGCTTTAGTTCACAATTTTGCGGGAACCAATCACAAACTGGCTTATCTACCTATTATTATTATTATTATTATTATTATTATTTATTATTATTATTACACAATGAAATCAAGAAGCTTCTTGTTTACATTCAACATAGCGGCCACATAAGCGCAGCAACCCGTTGATGCCGCTGTCACTTCTACATCACCCGGATCGTTGGTCTGATTGGTTGAAGGACTATCCAATTACTATGCCTGTTGGTCCCGCCTCTTGTGCAGAGAAAAAATAGAGCAGACTCCTCAGACTAATGCTCAATCTCGAAATCTAAGGAGTTTGGCCTGGTCTAGTGAGAGCCAAACTACAGGATTAGCATAAAGTGGGAATGCTTGTGAAGGGCAGACTTGTGAGTTCCCAAATAACAAATTTTCATTCAGCTATCTTAGGGTAAGAGGTCAAGGGACCCCTTTAAAAATGGCCATGCCAGTTTTTTCCTTACAAAAACGTTGCCTAAATTTTGAGCTTTATTTAGCCCCCTTCCCGACAAGCCAGCATGACAAGGGTACAAGTGGATTCCAAAACACTATATATTTGATTCAATTCCAATATATTCCCTCTAGCTTTAAAATGGAGCCCGCTATAGCTCCAAGAAAACATTCGGGACTGGAGCCTCAGTAGCCAGCCCCCCCGTACTGTAATGCTGACTGAGGAAGGCAGGTTTAGATACGTATCCTCAGTTTTCCCTAGTAATCAACATTACGTATCAGATATGACTTCATTATGATCTCCTGCCAAACCACAAATTAGTGGTATACCTTTAGTCATCCACACTGGCTGTCCTCATTGGTTGCTGGCACTTTGGAAGATTGGAATCTATAAGCCATATTACCTTGAATAAAACATTCATCACATTGTGCTTTTGTTGAGTAGATGCTTAGGACTGAAAGCAACAATATGCAATCACAAATGCATGGTGGTCATCTTCTTGAGGTTTGGTTCTGTTTCTAGTGAGTTTAAGCCTTTTTGGACTTGTGATCAGATGGTTTAAATTTAGGATGGGACTTTATGGATAAAAGGTCACAGTGGGTGTTTCCTCTGAGGTTTCTCTGCACTGACCAACAGAGGAGAATTGAAAGTGTACAGGGGAAGTTCAATGTCCTGTAATGCTTTAGTGACTCGTACAAAATTGACACAAGACGTTTAACCTTGAATGATCCACATATCACCTAAACTGTGGTTTTGTTTTATTTTGGTGGTTATTACTACGCCTTATCTTAACTTTTTCTATATGCTAATACTGCAATGATAGTAAGCTGCAATGTACCTAAGTCTATAGGTTGAAATTTACAGAGCCACATTATTGGGTGATCATGCATAAGGACTCACCATACATACATACCATACATACAGTACATACACCGTTAAATAGCCTTCCTATCTCTTTCTGACCAACTTTGACTGCAGCTACCGCTCCCTTCCCTGTATTGGAAAAGTGATGATATGAGATTGCGTAACGGTTTGGCTCCAGACTCCATCGCCCCCGTGTGTGTGTGTGTGTGTGTGTGTGTGTGTGTGTGTGTGTGTGTGTGTGTGTGTGGTGTGTGTGTGTGTGTGTGTGTGTGTGTGCGTGCGTGCGATCTGGGCGCGCTGTGTGTGCGCGCACACACACACACACACACACCACACACAGCGCGCCCAAATCGCGTTTGATGCAACAGGACCTCCTGGTGGGTGTGGGAAACTTCGGTCCATACAGGGTGGGGCTGGGTCGGCTCAGTTGGTAGGAGAAGGGGGTGTGTGTCAGCTTAAAGATACCGTGCAGTACATTCCGGGACAGGCATGCAAGTATTCTGATTCAAGAAGGGAGCGAGTGAAGGAAAAAAAAAAGTTTGCAAAAGTTTGACCCTGTGAGATTACTACTCGGGACGATCGCAGAGGATTCATCGCTGATCCAGAGACGAATCCACACGGATAAAGTAAGATTTTCAGTCACTCCTAGGGGCCTACTCCAAGCATTTTCTAATAATAAGCGAGATGGTACGAGAAGTGTAAACGCGCATGACCTAACGGTTTTTTCTTTTAGGCGAGAAAGTCTCCAGTAGAGGTTTATAGGATGATCCTCCAAAGAGAGGGAGGCTCACATCCCGTACAGACAGAAAGAGACATTTAAGCACAGTTTTACCATATCAAAAACATATAGCATTGTAAAAGTTGGTCTTACTCCATTTATAAAGAATTTTCTTGCCTTTGTTGAACTTCAACACCCTTAATTTTTCTCATGGTCTTGCTGTTAATGAGTGAAGTTTGAACTGAAGCATAGAACCTGCGGAACTGAATTGGTTGCTGTTGTACTTGCTTTAAAGGTCCAGTGTGTGTGTGTGTGTGTGTGTGTGGTGTGTGTGTGTGTGTGGGTGTGTGGGTGTATGTATGTGTGTATGTATGTGTGTATGTATATATACATGTATATGTGTGTGTATGTATGTATGTATGTATATCTATACATATATATTATTTATATAACGTTAGTAGGTAGCCATGGCAGCAAACAAATGAATCAAGGGAGATAGATTCGTCCCGACTTAAACAAAAATGGCATGTGTCTAACAGTTTCGTGACGAGAGACGTAGCAAACCCCGGTAAATATTGGAGATGTATTTGAAAGATGGAGACAGCTTAAAGCCCAAAAGTAGCCTATGCAGAGTTGACTAATTTCCTCCTGAACAGGTAAGCATTAGCTTGAGGCTAATTTATCTTGGCTACAAGGGACGGGCATTTTATGTAATTTCAACATTTGTGTAGGCTACTCACATTGAATTATATATCTAGAGTACCCGAGTTGGTTACTCGCTAAAACAATTGAGACAGTCCGTAGTGATCCCGACTGGTGCTAGCTAACGCTGCCATGCTAACCCTGCAAACGTTACCAGAGGACCAGGCAAACACGTCACAGCTGTTTTACAACGTGTAGCCTGTTCAGCAGCCCGTAGCTGACAACGATAAGTTATTTTAAAGGGCCCATGGCATGAAAATTTCACTTCATGAGTTTTTTTTTTTAACAGTAATATGAGTTCCTCCAGCCTACCTATGGTCCCCCAGTGGCAAGAAATGGCGATAGGTATGAACCGAGCCCTGGGTAAAAAAGAAAAAGCTCAGATTGGCCTATCTGGAATCTGGCCTCTTATGATGTCATAAGGAGCAAGATTACCTCCCATTTCTCTGCTTTGCCCGCCCAGAGAATTTGGCCCACCCATGAGAGAGAAACATCATGGCTTTCAAACAAGCAAAGTGACAATTGGTCAAGGCCACACCCTCACCCTCCACCTTGCCCCCCCCCTCTCCTCCTCAATAGCTACAGACTCAGAAATGGCACGTCCTAAGGAAAGCTCATTGTGGGACTGGCTTTAATGGCTGTAATTTGCACCAAGGCTGAATTTTGGGAAAGAGACTTCAGTTACAGTATTAGGGGACCACTAAGGTTTATATAAAAGAGACTTCAGATAAAGTATTAGGGGTCCACTAAGTAAAATAAAATAAAAATAATCTAACTAAATAAAAACATCCAAAGAGCACAATGTCATGGGACCTTTAAGCCAAGAAAGTGGGGCTGAGATCGTTGCTGTAGTTCTGAGCTAGTAAAGTGTATTCAGTCGGGTGGAGAAGACGGCAAGGTAATGTGTTATTTTTAACGGTTACTACCGTAATTCTAAGCCGAGGAAGTGTGTCTGTCCATCGGGTGGCGAGGACAGCGAGCTTGTTGTGTTTTAGCTGTTCCTATTGTAATTCTAAGACCAAAACTTTTGTCTGTCAGTAGGGTACAGACTGCAGTAACTATTACTATTATTATAGTGCTATCTGTGAGTGTTACATATCGCACCAATAAAAAAGAAGAATAGAGGTAATTCATTCATTTCATGCCCTCAGCCTTGTTGGTTGGTGGCCAATCAGCTGTAGCTGGTTCTCTTTTCGTCTCTGAGGCCTGTGATTTATTCAAAGTGCTCATATTATGCTCATTTTCAGGTTCATAATTGTATTTAGAGGTTGTATCATAATAGGTTTACATAGTTTAAAAACCACCATATTTTTGTTGTACTGCACATTGCTGCAGCTCCTCTTTTCACCCTATGTGTTGAGCTCTCTGTTTTAGCTACAGTGCAAGGCATCACACTTCTGTTCAATCTTTGTTGGGAGTCACACATGCGCAGTAAGGACTACTAGCCGGTCTAGAAGCAGAGTGTGAGGGCGGGCCACGCTAGCAGCTAGGCGAGCATTATAACGTGTGTTAGGGAAGTAAAGGCTGGGCCACAATAGAGCTGTTTGGAGCAGTTTGTGAACTGAGTGTTTTCTGTCTGAGATGGTAAGTCCCTTTGCGGTGGACTTTGGGCTTTGTCACTTTTTTAATCTATAATGTGCACAAAAAAGATATATAACACAATAAAGGAAAGGGGGGAAGCCAAAAAGCATAATATGAGCACTTTAATCAATTAATTGTACATCATGGGACCAATATCACCAGACAAACAAGCCTGGCCATTTAAATCTGGTGTTGTTGGGAAACAGTGACTTGAAGTTGAAGTGCTTATCTCAGAGGCCAGTGGGCATACCAGAGCTGCTAGCATGCCAACACAAACCGACTGAAGAGAAGTGCAGAGGGAGAGGGCACAGTAGAATCGAAAAAAAGTGATACACGTAGTAGGGAAAGGCAGAGGGGGCCTATTGTTTTCAGGCTTGGCTGGTGGCTGTATTATTAATCAATTTAGGTGTTTGTGCATTAAAGTGTGAGGGAAGAGCAAGGCAACCAAAAATTTGGCTTTTCATGGTTCAGGGGGTTGAGTGGATGACTCTAATTGGGCAATTTTAGGCCACCTAAGGTGCAGTAGTGAGATACATGTCCTTAATTAAAGCCTGGGAAGACACAAAGAACTAAAAACAGCCAGAAAAGCTTTTGATAGTTGTTACATTTGAAAATAATTCATATTTGCAGTATTATTTGGCCTATTGCAATTATATCTTGCATTTTATTATCACAAATTTTAAGTCACCTATTGTGCAGCATGGGAGCTCCATTTTACATGATTACTTAAATTCATTGCTCACCAAACCAAAATGTGCTGAACTTGTTATGATTTTCCTTTTGTTTTAATTTACGGGTTCCTTTTTTTTAGATAGAAGGAAGGCAGCACAGAAGGGGTCAGTGACCGTGACTTTAGATTTGGGTGGAGATCATGTTGAAATACATACAGCTGACTCAATCCATTGTGTGAACATTCATAGTCACAATGATTATGAATGTATTTGCCAAATATTTAGAGGATTTGGAAACCGTTGGAGGGAGGAGTAAGTCATCTGACCAGCAGATGAACTCAGAAAGTCAAGAAGTTCATAAATCAAAAGTGAGCATAGATCACATGCACTAGACACACACAGACACACACACACACACACACAGATACACACACATACACAAATACACACGCAGGCATGCATACTGTATTCTATACTTACACATGGATTTTGAGGGTCTTATCCTCTGAGGCCCCCCCCCCACTACCTCTTCCTCAGCTGTTTTCCCATTGAACTGCACCACATAACTTTGCTATCACTGCCTTTTTCCCAAAACCAGGGTGCTTAGCCTTTGCGTTTGATACGCCTGTCCCATGCAAATATTTAGCCATCAAATCAATAGAAAAGTAACAGCACTTGAACAAAGACTCAGTGCTCCTTATCTATATGCAATAGGTACTGTAACATTCCTCAGATGGCACCGGATGGCACCCAAGTATCACCTGTCCAGCCTCAACTCAAGTTTTACTTTGCAAAACAAAATGTTAAAGCACAAAAAAGTCAACATAATGACACACATTGAGAGAAGCACCTCATCACCATAAAGCATTTGCTTCAGACCCTCCTCCAAAGCGCGCCGGGCGGAGGGTCTGGCTAGTCCACACAGCATTTGGGGATGGGAGGAAAACGTGCTCTGGTTTATTGGCATTTCTTTAAACCAATCACAACCGTCTTGGGCGGTGCTAAGCACCGGAGATAGCCTCGGTAAGGAACTTGTGTATGTTTAAATGTTGTATTAGTCATGCAACAGAAAATTCAGATTGGACAGTCTAGCTAGCTGTCTGGATTCATCCTGCAGAGATCTGAGAAAAGGTTAACCATAGCCCTCATAAATCGACTGGAGTTTAAAATGCTAACACAAAGGAAGCCCAAGGCAATGGATATTCGGCCTAAGTGAGTGAAATCCAGCGGATTTTCCGCTGGTATCGGAGCAATCCCGGAAGTGGAACGTCAAGGATATAGACCAGATTTGGGGTAACCCCTAGCAAAACGTGTTAGTGTTAGCCTCAGTCTTTTACCAATATGTCATGCAGGAAATCTTTTAATCTTACTGGTGCAATTATTTCTTGTTCCATATCCTTCCAAGACAACATTTGTCTTCATTTACCCAGTAGCTGAGACTTCTCAATACAAATGCCCAGTTGTACAGTTTTAATGCATGTTCATCCCCCATCAGATTTTTTTGTATTGAAGAGCTGACCCTTTTTATATCAGGTTGCTTACCATTCCAAATATCACTATTCTCATTATAAGCTTGATCTAAGCGTTGTCCTAGCATGAAAAGTGTGAGTAGCAACAGTAACTAAGGGGGGCAGGGCATAGCATAGGACATTTGTATAAATGAGAATAATTACCCTATAAACCGAACATCTTATACAGCATGTGTTTACTTAAAGAATGCATTTCTCCTGACTATGTGCATTTCTGCAGCTCGTTACAGTTTTTGGGGTGTTTTGGGGTGCTCCAATGGTGCTGATAAAGATTTATTTTTGCGTGCAACGCCACAGCCCTGTGTGACTTTTTTGTTAGAATGGAGGAGTTGCAGATGGTAAGGAAAAAGCGGGGAAGAAGGCGATGATGATCTCCCTCCCTATTCTTTCATTGTAGCAAACACTTTTTGCTTTCACTCTCCTAATGTTGTCATTTGGCGTAACCCACGTGAACCCGATTTTAAAATATGCGGATGGGCAGGAAGGCCGGCTTATCATTTATGTGACAAATGATGTAATTCTGCTGTGGTTGTTAGTGCACTGTATGAGGCTGGGAATGTGACAGTGTGATAAATGTTATTCACAAATGATTTGCAGTACTGGACAAATCTGCAGTGTATGTGCACACACAGAGACATACACACAAACTACATTGTTACGCAACAGCTGGGTCTAGGCAGATGGAATCCAGCTGCTTGTAGAAGGTATGTTAGATTGCTCAGGGAGTGTAGCCGACAAGGACAAAAGGCTATCCCAGAATGCTTTGGGAAAGGCTGACAGCCGAGGAGAGTGCAGATCTGTAATGGTGGAAGAAGCACATTGCTAATGACCTCTCTGTCTAGTGTACTCACACTATTGTTGAACTGTCGGGCTTCTCACTTCCTCTAGTTGTTGCAGATAGGTTTGGTTTTACTTGTCAGCCTCTGGCATTTCTGCTATTTGCGGCACTCACATCATTAAAAACAATCATTTACATTAACAGCAGCATCTTTTTCAAGAAACAATGTACCCATGGCTCTGGATAAACCACTACAAAGTCATTTTAAAGAGAACAATTCCAATAAAATCTGTTTACAGCAAGGTCTGGGCACCAGACAAATATTTCAAAACCTGGTCAAATGAAACTCAAACTATTTGCATTGATAGACAGCTAAAGCAGTGGTTCACAACCTTGGGGTCGAGACCCCCAAGTGGGACCCAAAGTAAATCTGATTGGTAACAAGATGATTAAAGAGATGATAAGAAAAATAAATCAACTGTGTAATGTTATCTGTGCACCAAACAAAGTAATGACTTCATCTGATTTGTATCTACTATTCCTGAAATCGGTGTCAGAAAGTAAGGGGGACATTAGGCAAAAAAAACCTAAGAAATTTGAAAAATGGAATGGCCATAAAATAAAGTGAAGAAAAATTATATTTACCAAAATAATATTAACCAGTTTAGGTCAACATCTTAATAGTACATTAAGGCATTTTTCTAAAATGTCTCCTAGAATGCCAGGTGAGCGGTTGACAGTAAGAGACACATCGGAGGTGGGGCGTTTCTCCGGAGCAGCCCCGCCCACCAGGGTGGAGCTGACCATTCACAATGAGGGGGAGAAGAAACAGGAGGAGGGAGGCTGCCGTCGTTGGTTCAGGAAGATGTGTCCGTGCTGCTGTAAGCGCCAGAACAGCACCTCATATGATGTTACAGACAAGGTGGAATATGTCAAACCCCCCGCACCTGCAAAGCCAAAACCTGAGAATGGAGAAGCAAAGGAAATAGAAGGTAATTTCACTGACTTTTGGTGTAAATTTTGGTATTACATTGTAACGACTAGCTTCAGTTAAACTTGACAATTTTTGCCTGTCGCACATATCACAATGATCCCTACATATCCATAGCAGCAGTGACACAGACACGTACTTAAATTACATTTCATGTTTAACATTCCTCTCTCAGAAATGAAGTTGTCAGTGTGTTCCGTGGACCTGCTCAGCTCCAAGATGGGTCAGAACAGACAGGAGCACCACACCGACTTGTATCACGGGGACGAGCTGATCATCCGCAGAGGACAGACCTTCCAGATAGAGCTGGAGCTCAACAGGCCCTTCAATGCTGACAATGACAAGCTGCATCTGGACTTAAGAACAGGTAGGGAATGGATCGACAGTATCTGTGTGTGTGTGTGTCATCATACCTTCCAACAGAATCTATGATTTATATGATAAAGAAATATCATCGGTATTATCATTGAACTGGAACACAGTATAAGTTTGAACCTCCTTGCCTGGTAAATGCCTACTTCTTTACACTAAAAGCCCAAGTACGTAACACAGACTCTCTGTTAGAAGTTTGAAGGCCCAATCCAAGATATTAAGATAAGAGGTGGTGTTGATGAAGGGGTACTTGAATTCATCTGGCAGTGTTCTAGTTGTAGGTCATACAATAAAGACATTGGGAAGCACTGCTCTGGAGCCACAGAAGACATTTTACAACACAGCTTTTGCTGAAGTCCACGCTAGTCGATTGTCGAACTCATGCAATACAATATTCCAAAATGTATTTTTTTCCACAAAAAAACGATTTGCCATTTTTATGTCCTTAGTAATGACTATGTAGAAACAGGATGTAACCTGACACCACAGTGGAGCCAGGAAGGCTGCACTTCAAGTGTTCAAGAGCTATGGCTCATGCGCATAGGTAACTAAGCAACAGTGGGCTCTTGAACTTTTGACCTGCTGCAGCCACCGCTCTGCTCTGCAAATTGTTTTTTTTTGTGTGGAAAAAATACATTTTGGAATATTGGATTGTATAAGATCGACAATCGAGTAGTGTGGACTTCACCTGAAAACATGAAATAAACTGAGGCATGGGTTAACACCATTTTTATTACTTTCTGTCACATCTTCTTCAATCAGATTCGATGTGTTCCTTCAGAAGGAATCTCTTCACATGGCTAGGAACTGGTAATGACATTTTGAACATGTTAAGAGGCTAAAAAACATGTTTAAAACTTGCCCTGTTTAAGCCTGTTGGGTGCTAATGCTAGCAGGAGGATAACAGAGTGTATGCAGCACCGATTGTTGTTCTTGCTACTGACAGTGCTCCAAACAACAAAGCTACATGTTGAAACCAACTGGAATTCTCCGTTTATTTGCAATGCCCCTTTAACTAGTAATTGAGGCAAAGCATGGGAAATGTGGTCAAAATTCACATTTAAATCGAGCAGCAGTTTAATCATAACTACATCACATGTTTTAAATTCCACCCAATACCCCTCAGTGTTTACAGCTCCCAGGCTGCAGGACACGGGACACCTCGCTCTGGTATTTACAGGCCTCATACTACAACTAACCATCGCACACTTGGGAATACATGGCCATTACATCACTGTAGAGAGGTGATTTGCTGCCGCGTAGTTACATGGGAAGAGTGGAGGAGAAACCAAATTGACATACATAAATATAGCCACCCACATTCGACAGACTCCCATTATCTTCGCTGGGAGAAGGTTCTAAGTGCAGCACTAAAAGCAGTGTCTTGTATCATTGTAGCTTTCTAAGCCACCTAGTTGGTCAGCGTGGATGCTGAATAAAGATTACAAGTTCATTTTCAATAAAGGTGAGGCCGATCTAGCAGAAAAGAGATTTGTTTTTTATTGATATCCTTCTGAACATGAGGTAAGAAACGAAGTCCAGGCTGCGGTTGGATGGAGAACAATGGTTTCTAAATGAACTCTATTATCGCTTCAACAAATGCAGCTAAAGCCCAGCAGGGTGTCGCAAAGCAAATAGCTTAGAGGAAAGCATCCAAAAAGTCGTTAATGATAAGATGAATTTGTTTGCCTTCAGCAAAATCATCAAGCCAAGTAAAAGAGAATATCCAAGCTAACACATTTTCTTGGCTTTCTGCAGAGATGTGTGCATATGGGCAGTGTGGGAGCTTCTTACCCAAACAAGCTATGCACAGCGGGGCGAAAGGCTGTGACATTTTTTGTTAACAGTTTGTTTTGTTTGTGTTATCCACCGTGGGAACAGCCTAGCAATTACTGTGACATGTATAATCAAGGCTACTCCGATGTTGCAGTGAAGTCCTTCCATTTATTTTTAATCAAAATGATCAAGGATAACTGAAAATCCAAGGAATTGAAAAGCACTTTGTCAAACTACACAACTTGATTTTAACTTGCACATATAAAGCAAAATGTTATTCAAAAATACGTTGAAGGCACAAACTCAACATGTACAAACGTATGTGCATAAACACACATGTGCATACACTTTCTTTAGACCATATCGTAGCAGACAAACTGTTACACTATTGGGTGTTTTTTATCTTGGTCATCCCCCCCTGAAAGGCTATTCAAATATATTCCTATATGTTCCTGTATTGCAGAGGTGTTTTCTTTATTTGTTATGTCTAATTATCCATATACAATGTTTTGCTAAGTATTTTAATAGCTCTAGTGGTTTACAGCAAATCAGTTGCATACATTTAACCTTAATCTTGTCAGTTTGGGAAATACGTTTGTTCGGTTTAGCTAAGCTTAGTTTAGCACAAATATAAAAGCAGTGAGAAACATCTAGTCTGGTTCTGCCCAGAAAGGTCATTACAGATACTCACTACAGAGATATAACTCATTAATAAGTGATTTTTAGAGGTGCCAGTAGACAATTTATTTAAAAAAAGAAGAGCTAGCCAAAAAATCTAGCTTTTTCCCCCTGGTTTACAGTCTTTGTGCTCAGTTAAGCAACAGTGTCATGGCTAAAATGTCATATTTAACAAACAGATATGAGAGTGGTATCAACCTTCTTATCCAATTATCCATAAGAAAATAAAAAGGCAAATTTCTAAAAATGCCAAATTATTCCATTCAATGGGTAGACATTTGCACATAAATTCAAAGACCGTATGTACAGTACCACATGAAAGCATTGGCATGAGATGCATTGTAAAACATCAGGCTTTTGTTCCTTGGGATTGTTTCCTTTATTTTCTTTAATGTAGCTTTCTGCTACAACATGACTCAAATACAACCTGTGTGCTGTAGGTCCCCTGCCCATGGTGTCCAAAGGCACCCATGTCATTGTCCCACTGGTGGATCACCTGGAGGATGACCGCTGGGAGGCCAAGATTGTAGAGAAGAACAGCAACAAGATCAAGCTGTCCGTCAACTCGCCAGCCAGTGCTGTGATTGGCCTGTACGGGGTCACGGTGACAACTAGCTCTTCAAAGGATGAGGCGCCAACTACTTACAACTCCAGCAACAGCATTGTCATGCTCTTCAACCCTTGGTGTGAAGGTAAGATTGGCAGTGGGTGTGGATGGGGGCAGAGGGTTTACAAAGGTAAGATTGGCAGTGGGGGTGGACGGGGGCAAAGCGTTTACAAAGACGAAGGCTAGGAGTGTGAAAGAGAGGAAGGAAAGAAGACATAGGTGAGAAGAGAGAAATGTAAGAAGAAAAGACATACAGTGTTACATAACATTTCTGGAATGACTTATTTGCTTACTTCTAAGTAAAAAGTCAATATTTTTCTTGCAGTAGAACTGTCTGATACAGCCCAATTACTGGGAAAAGTGTTCCCAGAACTTAGCTGTTGTATTACAAATTGCATCAGCATTCTGATAGCAAGCACTGGCACGAAGTAGATGTTTAATATGTGAGAGGAGACCTGATAATGTAACACAAGGGGGAGAAAGGCCAACTTAATCCACATGCATGCTCCTGTCCATCAAAAAGCTGCAGCGTGACCCTGTATGTAACTATGAGAGTTATATAATTTCACTGGCTAAGATTCAAGACACACTCAGTTATACCATTTAACCACCAGGAGAAGGCAGAGTAACATGATTCTTTTCACATATTATCTGTCTCATGTACCACAGTCAGGATATAGTGACATTTCCAACAAATATGACAAAAAAATATTTTTATAAAAGTTACTAACTGCAGCTTTAATATGGCTAACATATTAGTAAACTGATGCCTATTTAAACACCTGGCGATCTGTTGAATGTCATATTCACTCTCCTTTGAGCACTGGGGCCTGTTTCACAAAAATAGACTTTGGCTTAGATATAACTAATAGTCAGACTTCAGATACATGTCTAAATTCATCCCCTCTAGTTCTACTATAAGTACGTCGAATTTGCCAGGTTTGTTTTGCCATGTTTGTGTAAAAAAAAAAAAGAAGGCATTCTTATTCTTCGGTTAATAGAGCCTTGGGAAATAAGGTGCACTGTTTATTCTGCTGGGTTCATATTCCTGAGCACTAAAAATTATCCGCACAGGATATTTGACAAAACAAAATGTATTTGCAACACAGCAAAATAAAAAAAACTGTGGCCTGGATTTGATAAAAACACACCGTTTTTTATTACGGCGTGGCTGCTTTTGGCAGAAAGCCCAATCTAGTCTTCCCTCTTTCAATCTTTTCTTCCCGAGACCAATCTCTCCCTCGCGCTCATAAAATTCAAAATCCTACAATTACTGTAAAAAAAACGCCATGGGGCGAGCTCACAGTAATCCTGCAGCTGGTGACAACCTGTCCTCTCCCTCACTTTTACTGCAGTCATGTGTATTTTCTGTCTTAATGCCTCTCCCATCCAGTTGCACTTCCAACTTCTTATCTGTTGACCCGACCCTCTGTTTTCTGGCCTCCTGCTCCTTCATATCCCTGTGTGTGTGTGTGTGTGTGTGTGTGTGTGTGTGTGTGTGTGTGTGTGTGTGTGTGTGTGTGTGTGTGTGTGTGTGTGTGTGTGTGGTGTGTGTGTGTGTGTGTGTGGTGTGTGTGTGTGTGTGTTGTGTGTTAATTATCACAGCTGCCAGATGCTGTCAGCCTCAGAATTTCTCCTGTAAAATCTCAAGACACTCTGTTACGCTCCACTCACCCTCACTCCCTCCACCCTTTCTCTCCAAGCATATCCCTCTTTCTTTCATTCGTCCCTCATGACTTTGTGAAACCTCTTCCTCCCAGTAGATTTTTGTCATGTACATCTTGAACACTCTGATAATTTTACTGCTCCTTCTCTCTTCTCTCTCTCTCTCTCTCTCTCTCTCTCTCTCTCTCTCTTCTCTCTCTCTCTCTCTCTCTCTCTCTCTCTCTCTCTCGTCTCTCTTTCTGTTTCTTTCTTTTGTCACATTCTTGTACCCCACCCACTGGTAATCACAGTGGCAACTGCAAGAGATAAAAGCTATGGAAAAACAAAGACCTAACCTAACCTATTTGTGATGTTGATGTTAGGGGTACACACCCAAGTCTGCAGGGCTGATGTCACTCAGAACAGACTGTCTCCCATAAATGAACGTGGGCCCCACTGCAAGGTCAATGGCGTCATTGTGCTTCCTTACTACTTCCTGGCTTCCTTTGGGGATTTTTTCACAGAATTTATGAAAAAAAAATCACATTCTTAAGGGGTTTAGTCACTGAAGAGGTGATTAAAGCATGGATTCGTAATGTTCACAAACAGAGAGCATGCCCCATTCTTGTTTAGAATCTATATCATTAAAACAAATCCTACATTTCTACAAAGAAAGTGTTTCCTTGTATTTCCTGTCAAGGCTAGTTTAATAGGATCAACTGTAGTTATATGTAAAAGTAATACATTTAAATGTATACCATACAGAATGTAAAACTGTTCCCTTAATGCTATATTGTCAGTATTATAAAACGCCAGATTACCATGGTATAATGTTGTCATGTCTTTTCAGAGGATGTGGTGTTCCTGGATGACGAGGAGGAGAGGAAGGAGTACGTTCTGAATGACATCGGAAGGATTTATTATGGCACAGAGAAACAAATAGGTGCCCGCACATGGAACTTTGGTCAGGTATGGACTGGAAAGTGCTGAACGCTTATGGTTTTTTTTGGGGGGGCGGGGGGGGGGCTTTTCCCTTTTATTATAGTGGATAGACAGGTAAGGGGTAGAGAAATAGGGAATGACACACAGCAAAGGGGCGCAGGTTGGATTCGAACCCCCGCTGCAGGACTCAGCCAACATGGGGCGAATGTTTTTACTGGGTGAGCTAGAGGCCCCCCCCCCCCCGGCTTACGGTTTTGAATGATCATTTCATCACTGTCTGTAGCACTCGGTCCATTTGTCCCCTAGTAAGGATGTATATCTTTAAAACATTGTCACGACTATAAGTTTTTTTTCTTAAGTCATTTTCTACAACAGCTGGGCACTGTTGTTTGTAACGTTCAAAAAACAGAGAGGATGCCAAATTCTTGATTAGAATCTAAATTATTAAAACAAATTAAATGTTTCTCAAACAGGAGGAAACAGTGTCTGTTTGTTGGGCACTATTTTCAGATGCAAAATAATATACATTTAGTATATGGTTATGAATGAAAGTTGGAAAAGGGGATTTAAACATTGAACCTTTATGAGTTTTTAATAGTTTCAGTCAATTGACTTCCATCCAGTACGATCCACAAGCAAAGGTTACAGTTCTAAAACCACCATGGATTGATTTTCTATGACACAGGGGAATCCGATATACGGAACATCAGACAATATTTTTTAGCATGATCAATTCATTGTTGGCTTCTCCTGGGATTTGTTAACAATAAGAAAAGCATAGACTGTCAACCCAATATCCTGTAATTCTTATGAATCTTATTGTCCTACCTTACTGAAAACAAACAAGACAGTGGCCAACTAGACGACCCAAAACCTTTATTTTACTTTAGTTATATTGTTAGGTCTAGGCGTCTCAAAATGAAGACATCAGTTGCAAACATCATGTTCCTGCTGTAAGATGTGAATTGGCACCAGGCCATTCTCATGTCAATTTGTTTCTTTGGCTTTGCAAATGAAAAGTTCCATAGGGCAGCTTTCCGTTTTTGGTTTCAGTAGCCTTATCAGTCTTCCACCAGATGCCATTGTCATTTTTGTCTCCATCTGTGGTGAAAGAACAGCATCTTCTTCCAGTTCTGTGCCAGAACGCTGTCCACAAATGCAAAATACTGTGAAGCATAGAGGCTGGTAGGAGCTGCAAATCGTATCCTTGATGATTCACGTCATATAGTTTGTTCATGTTATATACTGAATTATTTATTAATGTTGTAATATCAAGACTCGTTTTTGAATTTAAAAAGATTAACCCAATAATATGAATGAAAACATGTATTATTATTGATAATGATGATGATAATAATAATAATAATAATAATAAAAATAATAATTACTTTATTTATATGGTGACTTTCATGAAACCCAATGACACTTTACAGAATTACTGTGGCTAA
This sequence comes from Etheostoma spectabile, assembly GCF_008692095.1. NCBI lineage: Eukaryota > Metazoa > Chordata > Actinopteri > Perciformes > Percidae > Etheostoma > Etheostoma spectabile. The sequence goes on from NC_045744.1 coordinate 18,544,922, forward strand.
GCTAAGGGAGGTTGTAGGCTGTGGTAGACCGGTGGTGTTTCAGGAGTTTTTATTTTATTTTTTATTTTGTTTTAATTTCCAGGGATGTAGCATTTTGGATATCTGCAATGAGGGGGGGGGGGGGGGTGGTTCCAGAGGGATGGGGCTGCAACACTAAAGGCTCTGTCTCCAAAGGTACAGAGTCTGGTGTGGGGAATGGAGAGCAGGCCAGTGTCTGAGGGTCGCAGGTTTTAGGGTGGGGTGTATGGATGGAGGAGAACGGAGAGGTACTGTGTGTTTGAATGAACTACTTTTCTTTGCTGAGGATCTGCATTTTTTTCTGGCTGTAGTTTCATGAGGGAATCCTGGAAGCATGTCTGTTTATCCTGGAAAAGAGTGACATGCCGCCATCTGGTCGAGGGGATCCTGTCAATGTGGTTAGAGTCATATCTGCCATGGTAAGTTTAAGATTTATATTAACATCCTACTGTCTCCGGATATTAGAAATACTTAGGGCATGAGTTCAAGTCCCCCGATGCTTATATTTGATTTATTCAGTAAACCTTTCAATGTACTTGCTATGAATGTTGTTTACCAACATAATATGCTGTTTTAAAGCCACACTGCCAGGAATACAATTGTGGCGGTTAAATATACTGTGTAGGACGGACACGTAGTGAAATTGAAATATATTCAACGTTCTGCCAAAAGCTTATGAAATACCCTCCATGTGTTTAAAACATAAGTTGTAGCTAACCTCAGGTTACTAAAAAACAAAAACATATTTCCAGGAACAATGCAGAGCACGTGACCCCAGAGTCTTCATTAGTAGCCAGGGCCCTAATCATGTTCTCCTTGGAAAATTATCATTTTAATCAGTGAATGAGAGCAGTCCTTTGTAATTGACTGCGTCATCATCCTCCCTTCAGATAAATGCTCAGGATGACTTTGGGGTTCTGGTGGGGAACTGGTCTGGGGATTACTCCGATGGAGTCTCTCCGTCAGCGTGGAGCAGCAGCGTGGAGATCCTGAGGAAGTATTTGTCTTCCAACGGAACGCCTGTGTCATATGGACAGTGTTGGGTGTTCTCTGGGATCACTACAACAGGTGAGCAACATTAAAAAACATCAAAACTAGACTCAAAACCCACCAACAGTTTTTTCATAACTGTTTACACTTTTCTGTTCCCTGTATCTGTTTTTTTATTGTCTGTAAAGCGACCTTGGGTACTTAGAAAGGCGCTGTTAAATAAAATGTATTATTAATGTTATTATTATTATTATTATTATTATTAAAACAGAGAACATGTGACGGTGTGTGTGTGTGTGTGGTGTGTGTGTGTGTGTGTGTGTGTGTGTGTGTGTGTGTGTGTGTGTGTGTGTGAGAGGAATATGTGTGTTTATGTGGAGACAGGTTGGAAAGCTATACTTTATGGTAGAGGCGTGCGAAGAGACTGCTCTGAATGTGTGTGTCACGTGTTGTGTGTGTGTATGTGTGCGCACGCGTGCTGTGTGTGTGTATGTGTATGTGCATGTGTGAATACCACAAAGTTCCCAGTGTTCATGTGAATTAGATTAACAGTCAAAAGATCATGGTCAGGGCTTCCTGCCCCTGGCCCTTTTCATTAGCATTTATTGCTCTGTATCAGAATACTTCATTCATGACCGTAGCACCTGATAGCAAGCCATAGTTCACACTCTAAATACCTCGCATTGGCATTCCTGTCATACCTCCTACTTTTTTTACCGATAGAGCTACATGTGTTGCTTTCATTCAGCGGGGATGGTAAAGTTCCATGCAACCATGCAAATGCCATCATACTGTAGCAGAAATGTCGGAAGTCATTATGCTCAAGTCTAAGCATCTGGGAACATAATTCATTCATCAAATGACCTGTAAATTGAGTTTTAATGGATCTCTCTGTCTGTCTTTGTTGCCAGTGCTGCGATGTCTTGGCATACCCGCCCGCAGTGTGACCAACTTCCAGTCAGCTCATGATACTGATGTATCCCTCACCACAGATGTGTATTTCGATGAGAACATGAAGCTGATTGACTACCTCAATAGGGACTCTGTGTGGTAAGAAATGTAACTTTACATGGCCAGCACACCATGCAAGGAAAATTGCCTGCTGCTAAATCCATACCTTAGGAATGTGCCATATATTTAGATCTGCTCCAAAAGCAGTCCCCTCTAACTTGACACCTCAGAGACATCATGCCGGTTGAATTATTTGCAACTCCTCTCAGACTGCGGAGGTTCATTTGGTATCTATCTACTCTGTGGTAGTGTTGTGTCCCTTAAATGTCCCTAGAATGATGGGTGCCATTTCTTGATCATCCCTAGCAAAGGTACACCAGGTAGTTGTTGCAGTGTAGCAAAATGGTAGGTCAGCCAGCTTCATTTGCATCAATAATTCATGTAACATCCACAAGTGCTAATTCCTAATTAGCACTTTCCACAACATTGTATGGATACTTGCTCCACAAATGTTGGATGCCCCTTTTGTCTGACCTGCATGCATTTTCATAAAGCCACAGTAACACAAATCTGAAACTAAAATGAAGTTCAAAACTTTTGGGAAATATTCATAATTATTTTTTGGTAGATGAGAAGATACCACTCTATTATTTGTTGTTAGATATGAAGCTAAGCCTGGAGAAAGTTAGCTTACCTTAGTTGAGCGAGCCTGGCTTTGCCCAAAAGTAACTAAATCCGACCACCAACGCTTCCTAATTAAAAAAAAAAAAGGTAGCTGTTTCCCCCCTAGTTCCATCTGCCTTTATGGTAAGCTAAGTATCTAAATCTTGGCAAAACAATGTCTAATATTACTTGAAATAGGCCCTTAATATAACATAATCCCATGTAGGAACTTCCACGTGTGGAATGACTGCTGGTTGGCAAGACCAGACCTGCCCCCTGGTCATGGAGGTTGGCAGGCTGTTGACTCTACTCCCCAGGAAACGAGCCAGGGCACCTTCCGCTGCGGCCCGGCCTCTGTCAACGCCATCCGCTCTGGCCAGGTCTACCTCAAACACGACACGCCGTTTGTCTTTGCCGAGGTAAGTGCCAGAAATTGGCAGGTGCACATTGTTCTTTAGTTCTCTTGAGGTTCATTTTGATGCATTACCAAAGTGAGAGGAAGCTGGTCAAACTAAATTGCAGGCATAGAGGGTTTAAAAAGGTGCTCTCTGGAGCTGGAATAACTATAATCAAGCATGAATTGTGAAACCTTTAGATTTAATAGATATCAATATGTGCTTCTCTAGCAGCGTGTATTCTTTTCGAATAGGGACTACTTTCTTGGATCCCTGTCTCTCGCTAGATCAAGAACATTACGCACTTGTGTTATTCAACGCAGAATAACAAAGAGAGAATGTCTACCCTGTCCACTTGTACGAATAAAAGATTAACAGTGAATAAGACTGATGCACACCTTGGTTCAACTTCATCATCAGTATGAAAGGAAAACTTCTCATGTACTTGTTGGTATTTTTTAATCAGGTAAACAGTGATAAGATCTACTGGCAGAGGAAACTGGACGGTACTTTCCGACAGATCCAAAGTGAGAAGAAAGCTGTCGGCCACTGCATCAGTACTAAAGCAGTGGGCTCCGACGAGCGGGCAGACATCACACACCTGTACAAACACCCAGAAGGTACTGGCAAGCATATCATACTTTGCTTATTGCATTTCTATCCCAGATTAATGTTCCAGAATCATTATTTCAAAACTACCCGGAGAAATCTTAAAAGGTCAGGATTTAATATCCTGTGGGGGTAGAGCTGGACTCTCTGTCGGTGGTGTCAGAGAGGAGGATGCTGTCCAAACTACATGTCATCTTGGACAATGTCTCCCACCCACTCAATGGCTTGCTGCTCAAACACAGAAGCACTTTCAGTGCAAGACTTATTCCCCCAAAATGCACCACAGAGCGCCACTGGAAGTTATTCCTGCCTGTGGCCATCAAACTTTAGAACTCCTCCCGCTAAGTGTCTGACACACAGACACTTAGTTAGTTTTAATCTGGACAATAGCTGCTACTATTTATTCATCATTACTGTTCACCTAGAATTCCTTAATTATGTAAGTACTGTATCATAAAATTCCTGTAACTAAGTAAATACCCTACATATCCACATTCCTTATATTTCTTTTATTTATATTTCTGCTCTGATATTTATATACTTCTGGCAACTGTAACACACAATTTCCCTTCGGGGATCAGTAACGTATTTCTGATTCTGATTCTGATCCTTTCTTGCCGCATAGATCATTTCACTGTAGCTTTCCCTCATCTGACCCCTCAACTGTTCGCCTGCTCTTCACAACATTAAAATATGCATCTCTGTTTGCTGAGTTTGAAGGACCCATGTCTTATCTTTTGTGTCTGTCAATAAATCCTGAAACATCAGACAGAATGAGGTGCACACACTTACATTTTCCTGCATCTGTATCAGGTTCGGATGAGGAACGCATCGCTGTGGAGACTGCCAGTCGCTATGGCAGCAAGCCAGATGTCTACTCGTCGGCCATGGCGGAGGATGTGTGCTTGGAGGTAAAGATGGAGGGCGAGGGGCCCAGGATGGGTGCTGACGCCCAGCTGAGCATCCTGGTGAAGAACCTGAGCTCACAGCCGCGTAGGACCACTCTGCACAGCCAGGTGGCTGTCATGTACTACACGGGTGTGCTGAAGGGAACTATTAAGAAGGAGCAGATGCATGTGGAGCTTTTGCCCAATGAAGGTAGGCTGTCCACCAAGCTTTAAGGCTGCTATAATCAATATTTTCTTATTTTTAAATCAATCAGACTTTATTTATGTAGCCCTTTTCATAGAAAGTACATGTAAATGTAGCACAAATTGCCCCCCACACACACACAAATAAATTAATTCATTAAGCTGAGGAAAACGCCAGAGGCATGACACTTAAAAACCAAAAGATACTTAAATATATAAATAAATAAAATCTCTAAACAGTGGCTAATAAGTACATACACTTTATATTGTTAGATAGCAATCCATAAAATGCACATAAATAAATAAACTAACTAGAAAAATATAAAACTAACTACAACAAAATGCAAACCTCAGAGAATCGTTAGCATTTATGCGCTTGTCTCGTGCACTGCCCACTAACCGAGGAAGTAAAAAAAATTACAAAAAGTCTTTGCTTCTGGGCTCTGAGATCTAGCTGGTCTGAAAAAAAACAGCTTCAGTTATAGTAACGCGACGCATTTTTTGGCAGTAACGGTAACAGCGTTATTAAGATAGAAAGAGTAATCAATTAGATTACTCGTTACTGAAAAAGTAACGCCGTTATTTATAACACCGTTATTCCCATCACTGTCAGTCAATAATCACACAGCAGACAGACAAAGTTAACAACTAGCTGGTTATTATTCCCTAGGAGTGGGTGGAGACCAAACTAGAGCTAAAACGAGAGTGATGAATGCTAATGCTGTTCCGTGTCTATGAAGCAACTGTTTGCTAACTTTGTCATAGCAACGCAAAAGGCGATAGTAGCTCAGCGTGGTGTTTACTGCCTATTTCTGTTGTCCCCAAGTGGCCTAAAAATGTGTTAATTCAGGGTTAAAACAAGCGTATGTATCTGGGTTTTAAACTTGGGAGCTAAACATCATACAAGACCCAAAACGGCTGCAGCAGCAAAACCCCTGACATTAATTCAAATTAAGCAAGGGTATGTTTAATTGCCCATGACTTTTCATTTGTGGGAAAGAATGTGTTGTCTCTTGTTTCAGAAGTGAATACAGTAGTCTTGCTTTAATGCAATGTAATGCACTGGAACAGCCAGGGGAGCTTTGCTAATAAGCAATTTTGGATTAAACAAAGAAGTTATGTAGATTAGTGAGCTTTGAAAGTGCCAGTAGGGGGATTTTGTTACCTTTGGAGAGAGCCAGGCTTGCTGTTTCCCCCTGTTTCGAGGCTTTATGCAAATCTAATAAGCTAACAATACAAAAGAAAGTAAAACTTGCATGGTGAAAATGGTGCATACTGAGCCCCGAACCTTTTCTGTACCTCTGCACCACACAGAAAAGACCATTGAGTGGGTGCTGCCCTACCAACAGTACCAAAACCAGCTGGTGGATCAGGCAGCTCTGATGCTGACCCTGTCTGGAAGAGTCAATGAGACCCAGCAAGTATTAGCCAACCAGACCTCCTTCAGGCTCCGCACACCTGACCTCAAAATCACAGTATGTTTTTGATTTTCTGTAGATGTTTAAGATTGCTTCTAGAATAGAACATAATTCACAAAGGAGCAAAGGAATATTCTAGGCAAATGTTTTGTTCACGCCTCCTGACTCATTTTGAATTACCCTCTGGCAGCCTTTGGGAGATGCTTTTGTTGGGAAGGAAATGGCAGCCAAGATTACCTTCACCAACCCGTTGCCACGTATGCTAAAGGGAGTGGTGTTCAGAGTGGAGGGCCTGGGTCTGCAGGAGGGCCATGAAGTGGTTGTTGGGTAAGAACATTAAATAGCTCCTTCTCTTTTGACTCCTTATCTCTTTCACCCACACATTCCCCCAACAATTTCTTCTCCATACTAATACTCCACTACTCCTTTTTTCCCTTTTCAGTGATGTAGGCGGCCACTCTATAGTGACACTGACAGAACACTTCATCCCCACCCAGCCTGGACCCAGAAAGCTGGTGGCGTCTCTTGACTGTAAACAGCTCACACAAGTGCACGGAGTGGCTGATATTGTCGTTCTTGAGCAATGAGGGGCAACATCACTTCCTGTCCTATTACTTTTTACGTATAAAGTATGAACCAAAAGCCTTTAACTATATGAAAAATGTGTAATCTTCCTGTATCTTAAACCATCTTGATTATTTTGTACTACAGCAAAAACTGTTTTTGATATTTTTAAAACTATGAATAGACAATTAGCAAATGTAGCATTATCAGTATTCACACTTCTGCCTTGCTCTGAGATGTCTAAACTGTGGTGATGTATGCAGGAGGCTTAAAAATATACTAACAGCAAACACAGTGCTGTAGTTAACAAGCATACGCAGATTGAAGTTACAAAACTGTCAGATTACACAGACTGTTCTAACACTAGTGCGTTTTAAGACACTGAAGCATGTGGAGGTGCATAATGCCAGGTTAGGTTATTGCGTGATAATGTAAATATTGTGTGTCTATTATCCCTATAGCTTTGCATAGGATGAAAAGTATGTGAAAAGTGTTGTCAGACAAAATGAACCTCACATGGCTTACATGAAGGAAGGGTCTTGTGAGATGTTTTTAAAGGGAATGATGTTGAAATTGGCTGTGACATTTTGCAAAAGGCAAATTATTGTAATTTCCCATGATTTTTGGTCACACTTGACTGAAAACTATAAATTAAATTAAAAAGTAAAATCTATAAGGAAATTGCCAAAAAGGTTATTTTAATCACTAGATAGAAGGCAAATAATGCCTCCTTGATTTTGAAAATCAACAAGTTACCACTCATAAAACGCTTTGCATTTTCAGAATGCAAAGCTAAAGGTTTCCTTAGAAAGAATTCTCACAGATGTTGTTCTGTGTGTGATACTCCATCATGTGTGTGTGTGTGTTGTGTGTGTGTGTGTGTGTAATATAAAACACTGTAGTCAGTTTTACAGTATATTGCAACTTGCCTGCAAAATTGGGACTTGTCACTGCTGTGAATCCTAGGAAACCATGTCAGACCACACCACAGTGGTCTTAACTCGCCTTAGCTTTACCTGGTTCCCGTCTTTTTAACGTGACCACTCAAAGTACAATGTGAAGGAAAGTATTTTATTAATATAACAATATTTATCTACCATATCTACCTGGAATGTTTTTTTTTCTGTATTGTATATTGTGATGGTAATAAACCTTACACTGAAATACTGGCCTGACTCCTATCTCCGTATATCATTAGACAAGTCTTGACTGGATCATCTGGATCAAGTAAAAATACATTTCCAGGATAATTGCCTGACGTTCCTCCCCTTCTGTGTGTGTTGCCGTTCTTAAACTGTGGAAACAACAAATTTCGAGCTAGCAAGCCGCATGTTGAAAATGGCAAGTTTTGAAGAAAATTTAGATTGTTAAACAAGGCCCGGCTGCTTGGTTCTTTCGGGGAAGAACAAAGAACATGACTACAGCATTTACTATCCAACTGGGATGTTTTGGGACCTGGATGACCTACACACGATGAAACACTGGTAAGAGCAAATTAATTTTAACCATGCATCCAGCCAATTTAAATTGTATGTGTAAATTGTAAGTGTGAACAGATAACTTCATTTAATTTTGTTGAGGCCATTTTTTTCTTTTCTTTTCAGTGTGTAAATGTTCCACTAAAACAAGTTCCCTCCCGAGACTATTTAGCAGAGCCACCGTCGCTGCGTCCGGGGCTTGGGGTCAATATAAAACTTTCATGAGCCATGAATGGATTAAAAGTTTTTTTTCTGTCACATAATATATGTGTAGTGTAGCCAGTCTTTACTCCACAGCGCTGTGGAGATAAGTCTGGCAATGAAAGACTAATCATAATGTAATCCAGGGATCAGAGAGAAAGCAAGTGGCTACCTGTTTCATTTCTGGAATCAACCGTTTTATATCTTGGAAAAAAAGTGTGTTGCATGAGGGATAATTTCCTGTATAGTGACTTGTTGCAACTGTAATGTCAGGGGACACACCCTTGCTGCCTTTCATCATTCAAGATATGTTGCATAACGTGCTGATGTAGTCTCTGTTTGACTGACTAGCTGCAGTCTTAAGACCTGCTTGGGAAGACGGGCAGTGGTGGAGTCTAACAAAGTTATATTTACTCAGGTATTTAAGCACAATTTTTGGGGTGCGTGGACTTTATGCTGTGCTATACATCAATCCACTGCATTTTACAGGGAATTACAGACTTTTTACTCCAATGCATTAATTTACCAGCTATTTACCAGCCACTTTTCACATTTAAACCTTACATACAAAACATTAATACATCAATAATAACATATATATAATACATCACTGACCGGGCCATTCTGCTGTCTAATGAGTACATTAACTTTTTATGTTTTAAGTTAATTTCGTTGAAAACACTTCTGTACTGTTGCTTTTTGCTTATTTATGTTCTTGGAGTAGTTAGTATTTTTATATTCTAGTATTTTTACTTTTTCTGTCGAGTTCAAATTGATCACTGTTAAGTTAAGTGTTTTTTCTATATTTCTTATGCAGCTCACCATATAACTAACATTTGCATATGTATTACATAATTATAAGGTAATGAAATGGACAGCTTCCGATTTACTGAATTGTATTGACTGTTTTGACAGTACAGCTGTTTCAAGCGCTGCTGAAATGACCAAATCAAATTACTGTACTGTGTATAGTTAAAATACAATATAATACAGTACTGTTTATAAAATACAGCTTACTGTTATTCAAAATATAGCCTAAAATAGCATTGTGCTGTTATCATTACAATGTATTTTAACAGGGCTGAAAATAAACTGTTGGCTATCAATACCAAACTGGTAGCAGAGTTTGAAAACATATTCATAAAATATTCTGATCTTTGTCAAAGAAAATAATTAAATGTATATTGGGAATGAAGTTAGACAGTTATATATGAACAAATTACTATAAACCATATTTATAAATGTTTTCCTCAAAAACTCAAACCATGAGAAGCAATTTATTTAAACTGCATTTATATAGAAAGGACTGTATCCCAAGCTTTTTGATCCATATAAGCGGTTGATCACTGTAACTGTGATCACTATAAGAGGTTTCCAATATTGAATATTTCTTAAACCACTGATAGGATGACGATAGAGTATAACAAAATGAACCTGAACATGCTATCCTGTAGTTTAAGCACAGGCAGCAGTGGTGTAATGCAATCAAAGGTTCTTTATTTGACTATTTTTTCTTTTATGATACGTCTCATTTGTTTCAGAGTGAAATATTGGTTCTTATCTCTTACTCTACTACGTTTATCGATGGCTATAGTTTAACTAAATCAACATTATGTAAAATAGTTAAATTAGCTCCACCTTGACCAGTTGCAACAATAAAAAGCTGTTGAAACATAATCAGTAGTGATAATTCAGTTAAATCATAAATATAACAATGATAGGGCAATTCAACCTTCATAACTAGCACTTTTAATTGTATATTTAACTAGTAATATTTGTGTGCTTTAACATATACATTTTTTGGATTGCATTTGGATTGGCCTTAACACTATCCATTTCCACAGCTGACAGGCAGAAGCCCCTGTAAAACTAGTAAGAATGGTTACTGACCTCTACTGGTTGGGCCACAAAGTGCATCACATGTCGATCTCTACAGTAGCAGTTTGTCAAATAAGCTTTTATTGTTTTCAAGGTATAAAATACCATCAGCTGTTTTATACAGGGGAACAATATTTTGAAGTAATACAGGGATCAATGAAGAAATATCTCATACAATACTTCATGTCAGGCACATAAACCGTGTAGCCATGTGGCTACTTGATAACACAAAAACCCAGTGCATCCAGAGCGGTGTGCGTGTCTCATTTAGTGTCAAAAATGTAACAATTGGCAAAATAATTTAGCACTGAATTAAGATCAATGCCTTCTCTATATGACAAATTCCATCATGTTATAAATAAATCATTTACTTACAACCCTTAATTGAAAAAACAAACATATCAGCTTACAAATGACTAGAGAACTTTACTACAATAATATATTGATAACCTGTTACTATGACAACAGGATTTAGAACCAAATAACACTCAAACTCATGTTGAGCTACAACATGATGTCTTGATATGCCCCAACACATAACCATCCAGCATGCTCCACAGGCCAAGGGTAAAACCCCCATGAATTGACTGAATCTTTATACACACGCACGCACGCACGCACGCACGCACAATCAGTTAACAGAGTTACATACATTTTCTACCACACTGTTGAACTCCTCTGGTTGATCAGCATACACATGGTGAGACGCACCATCTATCAGCTGCACAACGGAAAAATTAGGGGGGAAAAAGATAACACAAACCGTCAGCAATCATACAGCACAACATGAAGAAGAAAACACTCATTTAAATGGAATTAAAATTATACTAATTTAAAGCTGGACGGCACCGTTTAGACTCCTAACTGGATAATATCTTCCTCATGACTCTGCTCTGCATCTGTACTCACCAGCACTTTGGTGTAGGCCTGGTCCCTAATCTGAGCCACTTTGTCCCCGGACGAGCTGCCCACCCAGGACTGTGCTCCATACAGCATGGTGAGGGGCATAGAGGGGGGAAGCTGGTGAACCCGCTGAAGCATGGGCCTCTTGGCCCAGCCCAGAGACTCTGACATGGCCCGGAAACCCACCTCACCACTGGGAGGAGGAAAGGAAATAAAAAGGTGTTAGGCAACTGGTCAACTTTTTAAAAAGGGATTATGCTCCGTAATTAAAAAATGTGACCGTTATTAAAAAAGGTGATGAAATGTTGTGTGTTACTTTGGTCTTACCTCGGGGTTTGTGCATTACAGTGGTAGATATACTGTGTCATAGTGTCATCCTCAAACAGATCTTCGAATTTCCTTTTGAAATCAGGACGGAACCTGTTCACCAAGCCCGGACCTGAATCGATGACATACTGTATGAGTGGAAAGAGTTATAATGTAGCACAGCACAATATTAAATAAACAACAACATATCTTACCCCATGGGCCTGCTGCTCTAATGACAGCTAGTGGGTTGAAAAGGGAAACCACCGCTGCAATAGCTTTTACCCAGCGCGGCAGGGGGGGCCTCTTCACCACTTCTGTCCCCTGTCCTTGTCCCTCTTGGGTTTGTGTCTCGGGTTGCTCGGGGAAACCCCAGGGGTCCACCAGGATAAGATGTGACACTCTGCATGCAGAAAGCAGAATATATTATTTATTATAATAACTTTGTATCAACTGGCATTTATTTGACATCATCCTAGCACACAGAGGTGTGCATTGCTGTCTTTTTAGATACTAGCACTAGGGGGCGCCAAATATAGGACACATCGGCTGTAGAGAACATTTTTGATTGTTTTGCTTTCCAGGTCTAGACAATACGGTGATACAATTTTGAAAACAATCTAACTTGATAATACTAATAATAAATTAGCTTTCTTGCTGAGAATTAAATGAGAAGTTCGATACCCCAGGAAAAATAAAGCTACAGCTAGCAGCCAAGTAGCATAGCTTTGCTTAGCGTAAAGAATGGAAACAGAGGGAAAAGCTAGCCCGACTCAGTCCAAAGCAAACAAAATCTGCCCCTTTGCCCCTCTTACTAGTCGACACTTCACAGCGTGTTTGTTTAATCTCTACGAAAGCTGGAGTGTAGAAGTGACCAGTTATGGCGGATTGTGTTCTGGGCTATTTCTTGGCACAGTCACTTCCTGGAGTCTGCAGAGACTCCTAGATGTGACAGCAACTGGCCCAGAAATAGTCCTGCAGGCCAGATCTAGGCTAGCTGTTTTCCATCTTTGTGCTAAACTAAGCTCACTGGTCGCTGGTTGTAGTTCCATAGTTACCATGCAAACATGAGAGTGGTATCTTTCTCTCAGCAAAAAAGTAAATAAGTGAATTGTATCCCAAAATGGCAAACTATTCCCTTAAGAGCATGACATTTTTATTATGTTGATAGCACCTGTATGAAGTAACAAACTTCAATAGAACTAAATCATAAATACAGTGTTCTACAATAATTGGCAAAACAACCACAGCATAAATTACTGTGGATTTTCCTGGAGGTTGTGGAAAATGATTAGTGCCAATCGAGATTATATCTGACTGGCAAAAATTTTAATTACATTTATTCCAAACAACTGAAATGAATTTACAACGGATATCCTAAATAAATGAATTAAACAATATTTTGTCAGGTACAAAAACTGTAGCAACTGAAACAATAGTGTGACACTGTATTTGATTATTGCTGATCTTTCTGACTGAAATTCAGTTTTCTGAATTTTAGATATGAATCAGGTTAATTATCAACATGACAAATTCATTGTTCACTATTCATATACAATACCTGCCTTCATTAATGGTCTGTCTATAATACATGACTTACTGAAGTCCTTTATTCTCAAACAAAACCCTCAACCACTGCCGGCTGCAAGTATTCTGTTCTGCAGCTGCCCCTCATCTCAAGCTTTACATGATGTCCCATTAGTATTATTACCTAGATGGGTACTGGATAGCATAGGAGGTAGCCAGGTACCCCCCCAGACTGTGTCCCAGCAGAATCATGTTCTCCAGGCCTACAGACTGTCTCCACTGCTCAATAGAGTCAACAAACTGTTCCTCTGCCTTGGCAGCATCTGAGGGGAAGGAAGGCCTGGAGCTCCTACCAAAGCCCAGGAGGTCAAAGGCGTAAACAGGCCGTAACCGACTCAGCGCGTCCATGTTCCTGATCCACAGGCCCACCCCTCCTCCAAAGCCGTGGACCATCACCAGGGGAGTCTTGTGGGCTAGAGGAAAAGGAGGATGACAGACATGAGTCTTCTACTGCATACAGCACTCTAGAAGTAAAGCCGTTGTCTCCAAATACACAAACTAAGACTGAGAGGAGGGTCGTACCCGGTTCTGCAGGTTTGCGCAGCGCCTTGTTGGTGAGGGTCAGAGTCCATATTCTATCCTGGTTTGGCAGGGTCACAAACCGAGCCCATAGGTCATTCTGAATACCTGTTGTAACCAGACATAGAGGAGGAACTGATCAGTACACCCTCAGTGAGGTTCTGTGTTAGTTGTATTGCTAGTAGTCTATAGCCACTCAACGTTCCACTTCCAGGATTGCTCCGGGTGCCGCCAGAAATACCAGATGCAACTCTTTTCTGCCGGATGTCTGTTACTTTTCGCTTTCTTTGAGTTGGCATTTAAGCTCTGGGCGATTCAGGAGGACTATGGTTACCTGCTCCTCAGATCTCTGCAGGGTAAATCCAGACAGTTATAACTAGACTATCTGTCCAACCTGAGTTTTCTGTTGCACGACTAAAACACCTTTTAAATGTTCTGTGCTTAGCCCCGCCAAAGACAATTGTGATTGGTTTAAAGAAATGCCAATACACCAGAGCACATTTTTCTCCCATCCCGAAATGTTGTGTTGACTTGCCAGACCCTCCTCCGCAGTGTTGTGGAGGAAGGTCTGGCAATGCGAGACTATATAGCTAGTGACGTTTTACACTTGCAGAGGCTCATTTAGATATTTCATAAAGAGTTAGCAGCCATTTAAATATCATTACAAGTATTTAGCTCCATTTATATTACTTTATTGTGATTTAAAAATCTGCGAGTATCTGTCAAAACATTCTTACAAGCAAGAATCTTGGACTCTGTAGTTTTTAAAAGGGACATGGAGGTTGGACGCCAGGACGGCCACCAGCTCCAGACTGAAGTCACAGAACTTGGTCTAATAAGAGAGAAACAAGAACAAAGAGACAATAGGTAGTACAGGAATTATTCCACACACGCTGAATGTACCATACTAACAGGTTATCATTGTTTGAATGGACCAAACCCGCCCAGGAGTGTCCCATTTACAGCCACCATGCTGGCAATCAAAGCCATAGCAGCAGCAACGGTCAATATTTATCACGATTACCTCTGACCTTTTACGAGTAATTTAAATTTCAGGAAGTTTACTGTGCCATACGTACAGTCAACATGCATTTGTAACATGCTGAGTCATCCAGTCAACTGGCTCACCTTGGAGTGTCACTCACAGCTGCTCTTCTCTCCAGTAAATGCAAATTAAAAAACAAAAAAACTGTTTGACAGGAGTGGCAGGCCAAGACATCCCATTCCGTCACAAGCCACTCCTGTGTGGGGTCCTGGTCATTAATAAAAACCCTACATAAATAATAGCCCTACGGTACAGATTATGTAAGTTAAAGTGAGCCAGTTATAGACTTCTTTTTAATCACTGATTTTACAATTGTTGAACCCCCTATTCATGTACTTACTGGTTACAGCAGTTGGGTTACATTAAAACTGTTAGGTGGTTACATTTATAAAATGCTGTAATTAAGTGTAATGTCACATGGATATAACACATCTAAGTTTAAGAACATTTATTTTTAATATCCAAATTGATATTGGCACAATGATAGCTAGCACTCCAGTATTGTACTACACAGATCCCCTTAAAAGGGAACATGACACAACACAGTATTATTTTTTTTAAATTTCAGTTAGCATTTGATGCCATCAGCCCAGCGGTGTGCGGAAGGAGGTTACTGTACCAGACTCTTCATCTATCTGAGTTACTTACTCTGTTTCGCAATCGGTCTGTATCGGAGCTGTGTGTGTTGTAGCAGGCTTCATTGGTTAACTACATTTAGTTACATCAACTTAAGAGTTTGACAACACGGTTCTCTGTATCCGCTTTCAAAATTTACACCTCTGTGTCTATTAGGCTAGTTTCTGATGTTTCATAAGTCGTTCACAGATCAGCTGACCAAACACAAAGATGGTCTACTAGAAAGATGCGTCAACGGCCAGCTACAAGCTTAACTCGCTATTTTTTTTTATTACAGTCATAGTCAATCATCTTCCACAGTCATACAAAATCTGAAAGGCCATTCACAGTTAAAAAAAATAAAAATGAAATAATAATAACGACTATTTGGCAATGGAGGAACTATTATTGGGCGGGCAAGTACACGTATTATGTTAGTGTAATGTTATGGCTATTGGTGTGTGCTCTTTGTGGGAATTTTGGTGGAATTCCAAACTGCAAAAGCTTCACTTGTATGTCACTGGGGCCATTTGGATCCCAGGAAATTGGTCAGAATCGAGAATGTAGTTAACACAGCTGCACCTCGAAATACTGGCAGAGTAAATCATCTGTCCAAATTTTACACCTCTCTGTCGTAAGTTGGGCGGCGCTTATTTCCGCCAACACCGGACCCTTTGCTCTTCTTTCCAAGCGACGGAATCGGAATATATTCTTTGTGACACCAAGGCCGCTTCCGGTTGACGAGGACACGTCACTCATTCGCTTAAGGAAGTGGACCTGTGCAAAACTCGCTCGTTGACCTCATTTGTGCAAATAAGACGGCAAAATCATGTCGAATTCAGTCATATCGGTTATCTCTCGGTTTCTAGAGGAGTACACCACCACGACGCCCAACAAACTGAAGGTGGTGGATGCATATTTGCTGTACATCTTGCTGACAGGAGCGCTGCAGTTCCTCTACTGTCTACTCGTTGGCACCTTCCCCTTCAATAGCTTTCTGTCGGGCTTCATCTCGTGTGTGGGCGCTTTCATTCTCGGAGGTAAATACTAATTCCGTTAAATGTTGTTATGCACTGCCAATGAATTATACAATGCGTCAGTTTCAATGGTATCAGTCGGTCCCTGGACTTCTGGCCCATTAGTGAACCTGTGTGCAGACACAAGTTAGCTAACCATGCTAACGTCCCACCGCTGGAGTTGTAAATTATACAGCACGTACAATAAGTCTGGAAAAGTTCACCTACTCAATTAGAATTAAAAAGTGCACTCAGTTGCCAGATTAGGCACAGCTAGCTAAAAGTTAGCTAGTCTACTAACGTTACAAAAGCCCTCTAATAAACCGTTCATGAAGGTTTTGCTAAAACGTTTGTAGAAAGGTGTTTATTCAACTTCGTAGTTTTAGTTTGTGGTTTTACTTAATTGTGTTACGTTATAAACCGGGAGCAAAATTAACGTTTAGTGCACCAGCCAAATGGCTAGTGAACGTTCAATTTTTACCAGCCACTCAATAGCTTACCATTGTTTTTTTGGCTAGAGAGTAAAGCAAATCCACCAGCCACTTGCCTATTTTGCCAGCATTTGGCTAGTAGATGGTGCTAATTTTAAACCCTGGTTATACAAATATTCACCCAGTCTAATAAGACTAAATATTAATAAGAAATGCCTTAGTGTCATAAAATGTATAATGTAAAATTCAATAAAACAAAAGTATCACAAACTATACAGCCTCCAAAATGGCCATACAGCTGTTTGAACACAGGTCTCTCCACTACAGTTTAAAGAAGCGCATTCTAACCCTCATGAAGGCAGGTTTTGTTGCATTAGCGTTAGGGCTGCACAATTAATCAGCAGTATTTGTTAAAAGCAAAATATGTGTCTAACCATTCTGAATGAAGTATTGTGTTGCTACAGACCTACAAATCCTCTACTACAGCCTAAAGGAAAACATCTTTGTTTGGTACAGATTCTTGCAAAAATCACACTGCGTGATTATAGTACATTTTTATTTGTTTTTCAATTAGAATGATGATCCAAAAAATTTATCATTCCCTCCTATATCCAAATATGAATCACAATGGGTTAGTCAAAATAATTGCAATTTGAGATTTTCCTCATATCGTGCAGCCCTAATTAGAAAACATCTGTATTAGCTAGGTGTGCTGAATAAACTGGCTACTGGGTGTACCTAAGGACTTTCAGAATCAATTGTATTCCCATAGTGGAGGACAATGAAAACTGTTACTCAGAGCCCATATCAGCATAACTACATGAGTAAACAATAGAATGGGTAAGCTTGAGCTATTGGGTTGATATGATGCTCATGACCTCAAAATAGCCCATCACAACCCAAAGATATTCAGTTTACTTTACAGGGATGGAAAATAGAGAGCCAGCGACCAGCGTTAAGTCATATGTTTTAGAATAGTTGGTGATGCCTATTTCCGATGGTCTCTAAACCCTACTGCACCGTAATATCAATTTATGTCCATTGTAAATTTTCTAGTAATATTTCTTAATGTCTCAGAATTGTTTGAGTATTTAAAATGTGGTTATCAGTTTGAAAAGAAACTTCACAATGTATAGATTATTGTTATACAATCAAATTGTGGGTCCAATGAGGAAGAAGTTTTAGTATTGACCGCCTACATAGCTCTAGGGAGACTGAATCGGACTCCATTACTGACATTACAAGTCTCATTACCGTCTCTGTTTGTCTGTCAGCAGCAGAACGACTACTGGCCCAACTTCATGAAACTTAGTGGAAGGGTGTTGCATGGGCCAAAAAAGAATCCGTTTAAATTAAATACAAAATGTGCTTATGTCAATAGTGTGTGATAAGGCAATTGTGCTGCTTTCAGGTTTTGTCAAAATAATCGGAAAAATCTGTGAAAATTGACACTGCATTAATGTTGTGAGATAGGGCATGTCTTGGCGGAGGTCTGCGCTTTCTGAGTACCCAAATCCGTTGTTTCAGGTTTTTTCCTGTTCATACTGACAGATGCACCATTAATCTTTAATTCAGATCCACCTGTTTGTGAGAATGTAACCATAGGAACAGTGGCAGGGCTTTATTTTCAGTTCAAAAATCTAACTCTGTCCATATAAGTGCTGAAGTGAATAACTTTCTAAATAGACCAATTAATAAATTTTTTTTTTTTTTTTTTTACTAATAATGAAAATAGTGGTTCATAATGTTATTTATGGGTCTAAAGTGTGTATATATAAAAAAAAAAAATTCAACAACTGAATTCTCTCTTTTTCATTTTTCTTAGTGTGTCTTCGTATCCAGATCAACCCACAGAATAAAGGAGATTTCCTGTCCATCTCCCCAGAGAGAGCCTTCGCTGACTTCCTATTCGCTCACACCGTCCTCCATCTGGTTGTGATGAACTTCATTGGTTGAAACAGATGTGAATCTGACTCCGTGTCCCCCTCTTAGAAGGTGCATATTCACCCATGCATTTCTTATTTTAGGAGTTAGGACTGCTCGATTATGAAACATAGTGACAATAATTTTGCTCAGTATTGAAATCACGGTTATCTAACACTATTACTCATTGACTTTTTGGAAAGATGTTGCAATTATTGAATTAAAAAAACAAACAGGGAAAACACCTTGAACTCTAAAATATCCCTTAAAACCTTTCCCGTTTGAACTTTGCTTTTCATTCAGAAGATAAGACAATCTAAAATGTAATGTACAAACTAATAGTTTTCCTCAATGACTCTGTTTTTGCGATCGTTGCACCCAAAATCGGAATCCCAATTTTAAAATTTGATTTATTGCACAACCCTATTAGGAGTTTTAACAGTTGGATTCCAAAGTGCAGGTTTTGCTTTGTCACGGTCTAATTCAATCCAAATAGGAGATATTCACGTTTGTTTTTTATTTATTGATTGATATTTGACACAACACATGGCACATCAGTCATCGTATTATATTCTGTAGTTAGTTTTCCTTCCAGCTGAATGCTTAAAGCTGCTCAAAGTAAGACATTTCTGTAGCTGTTAATTAAGACTACTTACCAGTTTGAGTGATTTCTCCCAAATCTAGTAGCAACTAGCACTTTTTGGATCCACTATTCAATTCAATTAGGCCTGAACATGCTGGAGAACATTCTGGACAAAGGTATATCCTATTTTTATTTTTACAATGGCGGCCTGACAAGTGGCATAGCCTCTTAAGGAAAGGGAAGAATAACTTGCACATCTATTTTATGAGACGAGTGTGTGCGACAAGTAGGTCAAAAGTTAAAAATAACCTCATGCACACTTCTAACTTGGAAAAATCTATTTACTTAAGTCGTTTTTCTGCCAGACCTTGAGTTTGTTTGCAATATTCTGTTTATTGAAATGGTTTAAAACTGGACTGGCCAAGGTCATAAACACCACATACTTAAAAGAATTTGGTTTTTATGTGTTTTACACCGCTCGTATCTTTTGAAAGTGGGTGTGTGGATGTGTGGGTGTGTGGGTGTGGTTAGTGTTCATAGTGTAGACTATCTCAATAGGCAATACATGCTAGATTTTATTAACTCCAATGATGTTTATGTGAGCTTTTACACAGATGTATGCTTTATTATTATTGGTTGATGCTTTGAAAACAAGGAATATATCGTTGTCCTTGTGGTGCTCTCTGCAGAGATCCACATGATAGCACATAGTATGTCATAGTTTTGCTCTGCTAGAAAAACCATGTTATTGGTTTTGGTGTTATTGCATTTTTAGATATGGTTAGGGAATACAGCTCTTGCTTCTCTATTAATCTTTTTTAAAAACTACTCTCATAACCTCAATGTCACTAACCACCTTTCTTCTTTTTTCCCATAGTTAAGGACAAGAGAAGATCCCCTTCCAGACATGATACATCCCGCCATCAACACTGAATTAGTTGCATCATTTTCTTACAGATAATGATTGAGTTCTTGCATTCTTTTTTTTTTTTATATTAAAAATTTGTAAAGCATTCCCCTTTGCACCGAGAAGAAAAAATAAAAACAACTCAAATGGTGACCTGGAGAATAATGAAGTCGTTCTTGCACTAAACACATTGCTTTTAACAAATTAAAAATGTAAATATCTACATCTTTTGAATGCATGATATTCTCTAAATGAGTATGGACAGGTAATGTACAAATGTATTAATTCATGAAATAAGTTTTACAGGGCCATACTGTCCTTCTTTTATTTTAACATACAAAAGTTTTACTGTATTTCTATTAATAAATTAGTTAATTACTGGACACCTTAGACAATGTAACCCCTTAACCCACATTATTAGATAATATTAATAATAATCATATTACAGCTTAAAATATATAACTTTTTCCATCAGAGGTAGGAGAAGCTGCATGTTACATTTGGAGTTGGCTGCAGAAAACAAATATCTTAAAAAAAAAATATATATATATATATATATATATATATAACTTAGCGAACATTGCTTGGAAAGGGCTCCCTCCTTCCTAGAATGTTTTTTGAACCCCACATGTGGCATCTTTTTTTTAAGTTGATGAACTTATATAAGAAGAAGAATGAGTGTGTGCAGCAGGTTAGTCTGTCGATTCGGGAAACATCGAGCTAACACAGACAATTATATATTATTTTTTTGTAAAATTCTAATCACACACACTAATTTTAATTTTAATTCCAGAGCTTGCTTCCCCACGTGCACGTCCAACCAAAACAAGTTCCTTCCTGAGGCTATTTTTGCAAAGGCACTGGGGCTCCGCTCGGTGCTTAGCCCCGTCCAAGGCGATTGTGATTGGTTTAAAGAAATGCCAATAAACCAGAGCACGTTTTTCTCCCATCCCGGAATGCTGTGTGGACTAGTCAGACCCTCCTTCGCAGCACTGTGGAGGAAGGTCTGGCAATGCAAGACTAGCAGCAGGTCTACTGCCAATCATGTAAGAGAGGGGAAAGCAAGAACATTGCACCCCAGAGCAATGAGGGGGTTCTAACAATTGCTCTGGAATAACTGGCATGAACTACTTCCAACTCAGTTGCTTGTGACTGTGCAGATCCACTTATATTTCTCAAAGAATGTACTGACCTGAGGGTACATTTTAGCTGTGTGGGCCAGTTTGAACTGAATGTGGAACTGCCTTGCATACAGAGATGGAAAAACAGACTTAATCAAGCTGGCATCCCAGGTTTGTCCTGTAAAGGCCAGAGCTACATCCCTTCCCATGCTGACGTAAAAGCAGACAGAGAGGTAGTCTATCTACCTACCTCTACATATTGAATGGATAACATTATTGGAGTATTTCATTCAAACCAGCGTTTCAGACCGAGGTTGAATTCAGGTATTTTCAGACAAAAAAACAAACAGTTTTTTTTAAATGAAAGGATGTAAATATGTTCTTGTGGAAACCCAGGCATAAAGCTGAATGTGAGCATAATATGGAACATTTAAGTACCATTATCAGGCAAAATGGTCACAGTCCAAGTTATGATGTATAATATTGCATAACATTTCTTGTCCCTAAGCCACATTTTAGTGTCATGATTGGTCAAGGTTGAGCTGATTTAAGCAATTCCATTGACTGTTTGGTTTGTGAAATGTTTCATATTGTATATATTTGTATTTGCAAAGTAACTAAAGTTCTCAAGTAAATGTAAAGAAGTAAAAAGAAAAATGTTTTACTCTGAAGTGTAGGGGAGTGGAAGTTTAAAATATCTTAAAATTAAAGTGTTGAAGTAGAGTACATTCAAACCACTAGGTAAGGAGGCTGTGGCTCAGTGGTAGAGCGGTTGCCTGCCAGTTGTGTGGTTGGGGGTTCAATCCCTGGCCCTGCAGTCCCATGTTGAATTGTCCTTGGGTAAGACACTGAACCCTGAGTTCTGAGTGTTTATCTGATGAGGAGGTGGCACCTTGTATGAATGTGTGTGAATGGTGAATGTGTTCTGTAGATGTAAAAGTGCTTTGAGTAGTCTTTAAGACTAGAAAAGCGCTATTTACATAATGTGACACCATTTATCAGTAAAGACATTTCAGTTTTCCTAAAAAGAATGATGACAGAGAGACTAAAAGAAGATCTTTTCCCTCCGACACTTTCTAACTAATCTTGCTTAGTTTGATGAAGCAATTCACCAAAATAAATATATATTTGTCTCAAATGTATATATTTGCACAAAGCTGAAGGAAATATCAGGACATTGGGATATGTATGGTTGCCCTGATAAGGCACGAAGCAAATAAATCAGGTTTGTGAAAGTTAAGTTTCTATTCTCAAATCTGACATGAGTTTCAATTCTCTCTACATTTTTCCAGGAAACGGCTGACCATAAAAGGCTTTGCAGGCAAAGAAAAAAAAGCAAGAGACTTTAGGGACGTGTTTGACACCCTTCACAGAGCAAATTGAGAGGCTTAGAATAACTGTTTGTTAATTCAGTAGCTGAGGGGGCTGTGGGTTGAAGCCTAATCCGACAGATGAAGACTGGACTAAATCCAAACGTTTTCAGGCACCAAAATCAAACAAATTCATTGTAGCCTGCCAAATGAATCCTATGCAACCATGGAGGGAAAGCACTCAGCATTTGGTGGCTCAGAAGAATAGGTTATTAAAAACATTGAAATGAACTTAACGTAGGGGAAATGAGAAGAAAGAGGACATTTTTAAACTTACAGGCCAACACCGCAGTTAAAAGAATGTGTCATCATTCTCGGAAATAAGCATTGTTGCTTTCTTCTTCAGAATTAGATGAGAAGATTGATACCACTCTTCTTTAATTTACCATACCAATCTTTTCATCTAACTTAGCCTATTTTGTAAAATGCACAACTATGCCCCTTAAATCTTAATTTCTTTAAAATTATGGAATTTGGGAAGTTTTGTCCAGTCAGAGACTGTCTGAGAAGATATATACTTAAATCCTCTTGGGAAGTCGAAGAATACAAAAGATGATAGCAAATGGGTAAATTTACAGAATTACAACAATTTGTATTGCATTTTTGTGTGTGCAATTTTTCCCAGAATGTTTTATGAGCTTAGAAAAAGAGAAGTACTTTTTAGGTCATGGAAAAAAGCTGACTTATTTACAGAAGGTTATAGAACATTTGTGGTATTTTACATCAGTGCCACAGTAAGCACAGCTTGTTAGTCATTTCCTAATAAAATTCATTACTTTTCAAATCTAACTGGCACCTACATGGTTAACATCTGGAACATCTGGATCCAACTTATGGTCACATGACTAAGGGGAAATTGGAATTGCGGAACCTGGAATCCATGTTTACACAAGGGAGAGAGTTCACTTTGTAAACCTCAAACTGACGGTGAAACATGCTGCCACCATTTATTATCGCCCTCAGCCTGTTCCCATTTTTCCCAGGTAATAACTACTGAAATTATTGAGATCCTATGTCTGTACAAAAGCTGTACAATATGCCTTTGTATTTGTTTTTTTTACTGCAGATAAGTGATGCAGCCCCCGCACTTAAACAGTGTGCTTTTGGCAAATGCTGGTGCTATGTAAAATAGTTGTTATGCTTCACTTCTCTTAAATATATATATTTTTTCTGTATTAAATCATTTCTTGAAGATAGACTAGAAAGGTTTTCAGAGAAGGCTTTTTTTTAATCCTCCAAGCTTATGTATTGTTTGCCCCTTTGCAAGATTTGATGTTTATTTTTTCTCCAAAAGCCTGTTATATTTGTCCCCACATAACTCTACTATAGAGGGATAATCCAATTTTGTAAATAGGCGTATGAAGAAGGTAGTTTAAGTGGGAATAGTGTTTTGTAAGAAAGGAAACCGAAACCCTAAACGTGATCCAAATATTGCTCAAGGCCACTTTCCCCGTTCCTCAATCATAGATTACAAATGTCCACTGTGAGTCCGATTTTCCTGCAGCATTACGGAAAGTTGAAGATCAAGCTAGTGTTCAACATTGAATTATCTCTTCCATCAGCCTTCCACTGCGGGGTAACCACCGAGGGGGAGCATACCGTCATGGAGGGCCAACATCTCACAGTCCCGTGTCATTATGGGCCTCAGTATGCCGGCTATGTAAAATACTGGTGTCGGGGGAAGATGAGGGAGTTCTGCAGCAGTTTAGCTCGGACAGATGAGCCCCGTTCGGCCAATCCAGCTGAGGAGGAAGTGAGCATCTTTGACGACCCGGTCCAGCTGGTGTTCACAGTGACCATGAGCAACCTGAAGGAGGGGGACTCTGGGTGGTACATGTGTGGCGTGGAGATAGGTGGTATGTGGACCGCTGATGATGTTGCTTACACTAACATTAAGGTCATTCATGGTAAGTAATTGAGTGATTTTCAACTATTGTTGATCCCCATTGAAATAAACTGTATTTTCATGCATTTCAAATGCTTAGACTACAAATGTAAGGCTGTGTTTATGAGTTAGTGTCTTTCCTGCAGGCATGTCAGTGGTGAACAGTTTCCTGATTGGGGAAGAAGGGAGTAGTATCACAGTTGAATGCCACTACAGTGAGAGATGCAGGTAGCCTATTTTATTGTCCCATTCATCATGTTACGATTGTGTCAGTTTTATTTACCATGAGACCATGTAGAATCCTCACTTTTATAACAACATTTCTAAAGCATCAGCGAAACTGAGGCACATGGTTGTTTCCCTTCCAAATTTTCATTCAAGCCAAACTTTGATGGACAGTCAGCCTTCACTGACTCCCCTGTGACTGCTTGCCAACAGAGAAAGCGAGAAGAGGTGGTGTCGGAGCGGAGACTGGAGCTCCTGTCTACTGACAGATTCTGACGGGAGATACGAAGACACTTCTGTGGCCATCAGCGATGACAGAACTAGGACTCTCACTATAACCTTAAAGAAGCTGCAGATGAGAGATACCGGCTGGTACTTGTGTTTTGCAGGACGGCAGCAGAAGGATGTGCATGTGCTGGTCACACCTCGACCCACGACCAGTAGGTTAACAAACAAAAAACATAAAAAGAAAATTGTATACAACAAATGATCCTTATATATCAAAACCTTGCATTCAACTGGAATCTAGACAAGTCAGTGATTTATTCCTATTTGGCACTTGAGAGAAGCAGAACAAGCAAACTCAACAGTTACATATTATGATGTTATGAAGTTGAAATTCCAACACTTTTAGTTTTAGTTCCATGGAGCAATTAGCATTACATTAAAATTGTGTTTCTGGCCCCTTGGTGAATACAAGTCCAACATTCACTCTCATTTTAGTTTTGTTTTGGTTTCAAACAACTCTGAAAAAACTGAGAAAAATATCCAGCTCATTATCTGAAAATGGCTTTGGCTGGAAACTAGGTTCATGAGAGCCACAAGAGTGAATCAAAACAGAAATGTTGTGTGGCTTTGAAACGAAAAACAATGAGCTGAAAGACCCAATACTTTCGCATTAGGCATAATCATTTGACTCACTTATATAAAAATATTGATTAGTTAAGCTTAAAACAGACTATTCTTTCAATCCTCCTAAACCATGAGCACTACAAAGCCAGCCTAAATCACACAAGCTCCGTTTTCAATATGAGATTTCAGTCAGGGAAAAATCTATTAAAACTCTGTTGAGGTTAGCGGGTGGAAACCCGACAAATCAGTGTACTGTGGGGAGATGTTTAGAGAGTGATCTGACTTGCCAATATGTTGAGAACTATTTAAAACCGGCAGTATAGGCATGAAATAAGGCACAATTCTGTGAGTTCCTGCCTTTTACCACACATCACTCTGTAGCTACTGAAATGAGAAGTAGCCACGAGCAGCACTGAAGATCAATATGTTTTTGTGGCAGATGGCAGGGGTTTCTAGGTCTCCAGCTGTACAAGGTATCGATTATCACGGGTCACCTATCAAGATTATTGATGTCATGAACTCTGCGGGTGCTGTTACAAACACTCTTCTGCTTATAATAAAACATTATTTTTCAGCTATAATGTCTTTATCTTCAGCAGTAGCATCTGTGACATCCACACCTACAGCAAGTCAGTCTGTTGCATACCTGCCTGCACCCAAACCCATCAGTAAGGAGTCCTGGAAGAGTCACAGGTGAGAGCAAAGCAATACTTCATGTGTGTGCTTTCATCATGGCCATCATGTGACTACGTGAGAACAGATGGAGTATGTGCCTGAGCTGCTCTTGAAGCTGGACTATCTGCTCAGACGGCTGTGTGCTTGTGTCTGTGTTTTAGCCACATCCTGGAGTCGATGCTGGTGTGTGCTTCTATAATGATCCTTGTGGGCTTGGCCATATTGGCGAGAAAGTTGTGGATACAGCAGAGTAAGGCAACTTCTCCTTTCTTTAAATTTAAAATCTTGGCATAAGCCTGCCACTAACCTCCTATATAGGTCTATGAAATATTGCATATGCATATTGTTTACATGATCATTTATGGCTTAAATATCTTCAAAATCCAGTTCATGAACAGGATCCTGTGCTCAGACCAGTTAAGGAGATCTAAGCAAGGTGCAATGTAAGCCCCCACTACATTGTCTGTCATAACATTACACTCTGTTCTGTGTAAAGATAAACACCATTATGACGGATTTGCTTGAGCGATTGTTCATTTTTCTTTCTGTCTCTGACAGATGTACCCAGGTGACCTGCACCACTCTGCTCTCGTTTTCCTTAACAGGGACTCCCAGAATGTACCAATGTACTGAGCATCATCAATGCAGGGTTGATTTTTACTCTTTGTAACTGCATTTCATTTTGTGTCAGTTCACTGCACACATGACATGCTTTCTTTCCAGTGACTTTTAACATAGCAGCACAACTTGCTTTCTGCTTGCTGCTTTACATAATGAAACTGCTGTAACATTATGTAATCATTGTAGTATATTGTATTTTTGTTGACATTTGGGAATTTTAGCAAATTGGTGGAGTTTATGTATGCTTTCGTTAGATTAGACCACAGCGCTGTACAATGATGTAGGATGATGAGCGTCAATGGTAGGGAGTAGTATAGCGAATAGGAGAATGTTTTTTGGGGGTTCATGGTTTACACAAACACAGGATTTTTACCACGGGAGACTGGTGTTCATGTCCCGTTTTAAACCAAAAGTCAACTTTGACTTTACGTAAACTATCTTATGTAACGTAGCTGTGTTGCCTAAACCTAACCAAGTAATGTTAGTGTTGTTTGAATTCACAGAGCATTAAAAAGTGACCCCTATAGAGCTCAACAGTCCCGCCCCTCCTCCGAGAGCTTGGGTTCGAGAAGTAAATGTCTCATTCATTTCTCCCTTTGACGTCTGGATAAATCTGTATATAAAGAGTTTTAGACCATGTCTTAGTATATGCCATACAACATATTATTTTGATTGAAAAAAGGAACAGAAAATCAAAAAAAAAGTTAAAGGTACAAGACTGTGTACATTTTTCATTATCGAGCGAAGGAACTAATAAACCACCGCACATCACTGAATAAAGAAAGCTCACGTTTGTTTAGCAAACGGCTAATTTGGCTAATCTCTTGCTGAGACAGCATGTAGTAACTCTAAAAGACCCTAAAAATAAAACCTGAAAATACCCATTAAAATTTAAAACCACTGTAGCCTGCTTATCCCAGTGTTTAGTTTGAGTTGAACATTTTTTAGCCTGAATAAAGCTGTTCTCTAGCGGTTAGGCAAATTAGCTGTTAGCTCCCCGGTGGAGGCTAACGGCAGGAGGGTGGGAACAGACGGCGATTTGTCGTAAATCCATTTCTTTAACTGTCTATGATAAATGCTCATAAAATAGGATTCTCATCTTGCGCATGCGCAGAGGTACCGACAGCTCCCCGTCTTCACCAGCATGAGTTCCACCAATCAGAGGTAACACTGTGGGATTGTGGGATTGTTCAGGATTGTGGGTACTTATCCAAGACATTGCAAAAAAAAGACATTTATCTCAAAACAAGGTTGGTGCCCCATGAACTTTTGGCATCTACATGAGCATACACAATCGCTAAGTCATGTGGTAGCTGGTTTTAAGTCTACCATCGACTGTTCCGATTGACTGGCTTATACTTTAATTGTCAATAGAGAAATTGCATTGTACTTTTACTTCCAAAACCAGCTGTGAACGGTTGAGCTCTATAGGGTTCTGACCAAGCCAGCGGCAACTGTTACTATGTGAATGGGTGATAACAATAATGATAATAATATAACTGATTCTGTGTGACGTATGGCCTACTCAATAACGCTGAGCGAAAGTAACGTTTTTGATATCTGTGTCCATGCATACACGCTGCAGCAAGATCTCTGTTCTGAACTGCTGTTTTTTTGCTTCTAACACAGAAAAAAGCCCAATTTGAATGAGTAAGTAAGTGCTAAGATGGTAAATCTTGTACTGCACAGAAGCCCAGTGGGACTGATAGTACTTTTTCAGTTTTGCTTACTATTGTTTTTTTTAACTAGACTGCTGTGTAATAGCAAAACATGAGAATGAAATGGCTAATTAACACGTTTAGGCTTGGATACATGGTCTTTTTGACAGAAGCAATGTCAGTCAATATTTACATTGCTACAAGGCTTACTTATTTTAGAAAGAAGTGAGCAAATGAAGACAGAAACCATTGTAGGGAGTTCACAAATTAACTCTGCTAGAGAACAGCTCTACATTTTATGCTTGAACTGTCTGTTCTCATACTGAACCTCAAACGATGTGTTAGAATTGTAAATTGAACAAGCTAATGAGATGGCAAAACTGCTGGGGAACCAACTAGAGCTTGGAACTCTTAGGAATAAGTTTCCCTTCCCTTCATATGAGGAAAAGCCATTTAAATTACTAATTTGTATATTACCTCTGTTCATTGCTCACTTTAGCTTCATTTTAATACCTTTACATGTCTTTAGTATTGTATAGTATAATATATGTTACCTGATTTTGGTTGGTTTCGTCTAAAACCTAATGCTTGCCATCTTTCAAACGTGGTTTCCAACTTCAATGGGACTTAAATTAAAATTAGAGCAACAAAATACAACTACATCATTATTCCTGACATGTAAATAAGGATTTTTTTCTTTCATATCATCCCATTATAATGAAACGTGTCTTTGAATGTAATAACTGTTATGGCTGTAATTGTAATTTACATTGTCCACTTGGAAATGATTGCATTTAAAATGTCATTGCTTTTACTCATCCATCCTCCATCCTGATTAAATACCTGTCATTCACTGGGAGAATTATTTTGTATTGAATTTAAACAGTTGCAGTAATAGAGGCCTATGTGGTAAAGTTTTGAATCGGTTTTACAATGTAGAATGCTAAATAAAGGTGATATTAAAAAAAAGTCTCCATAAGGTACCAGTTTGATTGAGGGTGCACCATTGTGGTTATTTTTACGCTATTCTATTCTATTCTAGAATTTGGGGGAGGTGGTACCTCAGTCCGTGGGGACTTGACTTGAGAACCGCCGGTTCAAGTCCCTGTCGGGCCAAGTATGCAGTGTGGACTGGTAGCTGGAGAACTGCCAGTTTTCCTTGGGCACTGCTGAGTAGCCCTCGAGCCAGGTACCAAACCCCGAACTGTTCCAGGGGCGCCGTACCATGGTTGTGTGTATAAAGGGGGGTTTGTGTGAGAAACATAACAACTACCATACCTGGCCAATGCCTTCATTGTGGATTGGCATAAAAATAAAAAGTAAAGAATTATGTTAAGTAATTAATTATGCTCCATTGTATTTTTTTGCTTTGTTTGATTATGTTGTATTCTATTCAGTTCTGTTTTAGTCTTTTCTATTCTGCTCTATTATGTAATATTTTATTCTATTCCATTCTATTCAATTATGTTGTAGTGGAGGCCATTCCATTCTGTGTTCTATGTTCTACTCTTTTATGTTCCATTCTATTCTATTTGGTTTTATTGTATTCTGCTAATATGTTCTATGCTATTTTATTCTGTTCTATTGTATTCTATTTTCCTCTGTTCTATCTTCTTCTGTTCTGTTATATTATTCTACTCTATCCTATTCTGTTCTATTCTATTTATTGGGTTCTATTCTATCTACTGTCTTTAGCCCACTTTAGTCCAGTCGAGTTTCACCACTGTGTCCATGTTACAGGAATTCAGTCATTAATCTTAATGTGTGCGTAAGTGGAATCAGTTCTGCCACTAGATGGAGGTCAACCCTGTATGAAATATGTTCTTTTTGTTATATAGCTTGCTGTTTTTGTGTGTGTGTGTGTGTGTGTGAGAGAGAGAGAGAGAGTCAGAGTCAGAGTCTATTCAAGCACATAAAATGGTTCTTTTTCATGACCAAAATGTTCTGTATAGGAAAAAAATGCAGAAAAGCCAGAAGTTGTTGTTTGTCACTACAGAGCTCTACACAGTGAAATACAGGATGTAAACATCTTAACATTAGAAATTACATTTCTAACAGTGCCCTTGACTCTTGCCATTTGAGGACATCAACAATCAATCAATCAATCAATCAATCAATACATTGGCACTCTCCTTGTGCATGGCTGCTTGAAGATAATAAGGCATCAGTGGGAAACACGGATGGCCAGCATGACGCGTAAGTGGCTCTTCTATGCTCTGTGACAATCAATATGAAGGCAAAGCTTTGCACAAGCATGCATAGTCTTCATTAAATACTGACGGAAGGATTGTACTATGGTTTTATGATACTGAAAGCTGTATTTAGATTAGACTCTGTACAATTAAAAGCCCAACTAGGGACAAAATTAGCAATGGTTATAAACTCTCTGTGCAGCACCACGGTCGGAACTATGTTAAATTGCAGTGTCCCTATCAAATAAAATAAAATTCATTATCAACTAGGACAAAAATAATTTCACATACATAGACTAAAAGCTACCTTTTAGTCTACGGGTAGAGGGTATACTGCTGTTTCAAGGGGTGATACTGGCTGTCCATAAAACCAATGTAAAACCTGTGGTTCACAGGTGTTGTTGTTTTCTTTTGACTAAAATTCTAATTCACATTCATTTTTAGCCGGTTGTAAAGCACAATTTCAACACATACTGTGTCTTAGCTATCACAGGTCCACCGGTGCATGTTGAAAAAGGCATAATTTTCTTTAGTGTTTCTATAGCAACTGTAAATTAAAAACAAAACTTACCAGACTTACCAGAATGCCTCTTACCGACTGAGAGCACGACAAGACTAACAATGAAGAGCACAGGCTGGTCCCATGTATACAGTGTACTCTGTGTACATTACTGTTAAAGGTACATCTCCAAAACCAGACCTCACATCAAACCCATTGTAGAAACATTTCCTGTACTCCTGAACAACACGAACATACAATAAAATAAACATAAAATGACATGACCGAATGACACTTACTAAAAGAAGCGTTGTGTCATAAATGTGTGTGACTTGTTTATAATGTTTATGACGCGTTTATGTCATGTGTCATGTCATTCTTATATAGAAACCTTCAAGTAAAGTGTAACCGTGTTTTCGCCCAGCTTTGCACCAATTGTCTGTATTCCTCAACTCAAATTAGTCACGTAAGCTGACTGGGGAGTCCCAGCTGCACCCCACATACCTGTATGCTAAACAATTACAGCAAATAGCTATAGCCATCTTAGGAGATAGCCTACTCCATTTGAATGGGGAATTCCAGTATCTTCCTTCTGGACGGAAGCTAAAGGTCTCTGGTTGCAGAACGACAAGATTCAAGAACAGTTTTTCCGTAGCGGCAATCACTGTATCAAACAAACTGTAGAATTGGATTTACTTGGACAAAACGCACAAGCACTTTGGTCAAGTACTGTTTTTTATTCTTTCTATCCATATTCTAATGTCTGTTTTATATGTTTTAATGTTGTGTGTGTTGCATGTTATGTGGTGGTCTGCAAAGGTTTAAGAATGTCCTGCTTTTTTGACTGTAAACCTAGTTTACCCATGGGTACCAATGAGGTAACCTGAAACTAAATGGTTTTTTTTTTTTTCAGGGGAAACGCCATGGGATGATTATGTAAATCTTTATTGATGGTTTAAATTAAAATGAATTTAAAATGAAAAGTTAGCAAAGGTGAAGAAGATTGATTGATTCATAAATGTGAGTATAACATATTCCTGACATTTAGTTGAGTTTAAGCTGGATTTCATGTAAAAGGAATAGCTGCTTCCTATTGAAAACAGGGTTATGCGAGAGAAAAACCAACTGTTTTGACCATTTGCTGATGGGGCTGCATAAGGGTTCAGCAGCTCCTTCTACAATGAGGATTGGGATTTTAAATGTCATTGCCAGCGTGAAGCAGCATTCCGGCAAAGTGGTCCAAGTAGGTCAAGAAGCATTGTATTCTCATCATCTGCAGAAAATGCACAGCGATAACAAAGGGCACCGAGCGTAGGCAGAAGCCTGTCCTGTATTTGACATTGACTATCTCTACTTTCACAGAAAATAAGAAGAAAACGACTGAAACACTGACTGAAAGACTGAAATCTGCATTCTATACTTTGCTTATCAACAAATCTGAACATCTAATAATAGTTTCTGAAATGTTTGGGGCGAATTTTCATTTTAACAATGCATAAAATGGAACAGCTCAACTTTTCAAATGAGCTGTCTTGCAATTGAAGGAAGACAACTGCTGAATTATGTTCAAAAGTGAAAAACACTGGTACACAACGGTCTTCCATATTTAGAGACATAAAAACATCAGAAGCACAATTCAGGTACCGATAATATCTATTTGCTTGACAGAGCAGTGCCCTTGAGCAACACAAATTCATTATATGTAAAATGTTTATTGACCTTTAAAAATGTTGAGAGATCACTGTTATTTCTGTCAGCCTTTGACTTTAACAACTCTGATGTAAGTCCTAACAATGCCCTCAATGATAATGTTGGATTTTAGAATCCTATCAAATATACATGAATCCCTGACATTGTGATATCAGATATTGGTCATTTGCATATCAAATCCTTTCTGCTCCAGAGAAAAGATTGCTACGGGATGCTGCATCTAGAAAGTACTCCTACAATATGCGCCACACAAAAAATATAAAATTACAATGAAAAGAGTTAATTATTTAGAACGTTTTTAGCAAACTAACCTCATGTCTTCAAAACATAAAAATCCGAGAACATATAAGTGGAGTCTTGGGAGGTAATTACCTTTGGCTATGGTGTATGCCTAAGATCTACAACCCTTGCTAGAGAGAAGATGCTGAAGAAAATAGAGGCACACAACAGGATCAATATCTATTTCATGCTTCTGTAGAATAATTGGCAATGTACAATTTATTGGTGCAACAACTTCATTTTGACCTGCTCTGTGTGTGTATAAATTGGCTTTAAGGTCAGTTTGGTCGTATAGAGCCTGATGATGCCTGTGAGTTTTATGTTACAGTCAAATACAACAACACGGAGTCCTTGTTATCATTAGTACATCTCCAGCTCAGCAGGTTCTCTGCTTTTCTGGGACTATGTACTTTCTGTGCAGCCATGTTTCCTACAAAAATTATGTTACCACAACAAAAGTGCATTCTGAATTAACAAAGGGAAAAGTATTTAGTCTCGCATTACATTTGTTTTTAATGTTTCACAAACACGTTTCTAATCTAAATACACTTTCAAAGTCTGTGTTGGGGTTGGGGTGGACGGATGGGTCAAACAAACATGATACTTTTACCTAGTTGTATGGGAACATACAGACGGTTGTTCTGTGGGGCTCTTGTTTCAATTTCTCATTACAGAGCTATGGTGCAGCACACCTAGAAATGTTTTGTGGCATTATACATCAATGAATTATGAAACATTGTTTCCTATTTACACATCCAGCCGACGTGGATATAGTAGAATTAATTTGGAGTCATTTCACTGGACAGCTAATGTGTCAAAACCTCCTATCTCCTTGGTTTTTGTCTCCACCATCTCCTGAGTGAAACACCAGGCTCTTTAGCAGCTTAATGCTGTGTCCACTCCCATGAGGTGCTGGGCAGGTGTTGTAAAGTGTGTTTTCAGCAGTTTTTTGATTAAATTAGCTTCTTTCTGTGACTGGAAAAAATGGAATAAACTGAAACTGGAAAGTTAGTGGGTATTAAACCAAAATAATGAGCTGAAAGGATAATTTTATGCAGATTTGTCTTCATCAGCAAGCCCTTTAACATTACACAAAGTAATTCCTTCGATTGTTAATATAAAAGATGTGGATACAGTGCAAATTTATAATTAGAGTCTCCCTACCTTTCAAGCAGTCTAGCAGTCCAACAATGTAATTAATCCTTGAAATCAGTATGTCCAAATCAATTGCAAGGGTCAAGGAATCAAAAATGGTCCATTTGTTTAGGGCAACCACAAAAAGGTGAGTGGGTGTTAAAGGGTGAAATATATACAGTAATTAGGACGTATTCCATTTATATTCAAGGGATTTGTTGCTCTTGTTCTGTCGAAACGCTTTTTGTTATTTTAACACTAATGCCTCGATTGAAGGATTACATGGTGCTCTGCAGAATGAGACAATTCTCTTGTCAAACCTTTTCAAATCCCATTAGCATTAGATACAGTTTAAAATGTGTAAGATACATCAAAAAGGCTGTTCTTCTTCCTAAAATTTTTCAGATTTTCTATCGAACAACAGCAGTAGAGTATATTTCAAAGTGGGTACATCTAGTCATGCACCTGCCTTGAAATATCCCGTACTGCTATTGCCTTGAAATGACAAAGCAATTGACTATCTTGTTAACCTCCCTTAATATATATGGATTATGGTTATGTTGCTGGTCTATATGTATCTGTGGTCAGCATTAAACTGAGTGGGGCAGAGGAAGGCAGCATAACTGTTCAGTGTTCAGTACTTAGCAGCTATCAGAAGGGTTCTCAAGGTCTGCAATCCCGCACGGCCGTTCACGTTTCACAATGTGACATTCGCCTGCTGAGGGATGATGGGAAGGAAGCAGACACCGTGACGGGCAGGGATGAAGGACACACCCGTGTGCTAGACCATCAGTTACAACAGTGTCACAAAGGCAATTAAAGGTTTTACCTACACTTTATTTACGGCCTGAAGTGGGATAAGAAATCATTTAATTGCATCCAGTTTGACTCTATACCACCAAATGCGGTACTGTGACTTTTTGACATACATGCAATACTATGATTTTTTTTCAATTTTCTCTATCCACTGTACTATTACTTTTTTGACATACTGTACTATGACTACTATATTACTGTTTTTGACATACTATACTATGATTTTTTAATTACTTTTTTCAACATACTATACTATGAATATTTAGTTACTTTTTCAACATTCTGTACTGACTATTTTATTACTTTTGTCGACACACTATACTATAACTTTTTTCGACATACTATACTATGACTATTTTATTACTTCTTTGGGCATACTATACTATGACTTTTTCAACAATGACTTCTTAATGGCTTTTTTTTTACATGCTATACAATAACCTTTTCATGACTTTTTTCTGACATACTATACTATGACTTTTCATGACTCCCATCAACATTCTATACTGTGACTTTTATTGACATACTATACTATGACTGTTATTACTTTTTTTGACATACTATACAATGACTATTTTATTACTTTTGTCAACATACTATACTATAACTTTTTTTGACATACTATACTATGACTGTTTTATTACTTTTGTCGACATACTATATAATGACTTTTTTCGACATGCTATACTATGACTATTTTATTACTTCTCTGGGCATACTATGCTATGACTTTTTTCAATAATTACTTATGGCTTTTTTTTTACATGCTATAAAATTATTTTTTCATGACTCTTTTCCGACATACTATACCATGACTTTTAATGACTCCATTCAATATACTATACTATGACTTTTATCGACATACTATACCATGACTATTATTACTTTTTCGACACACTATATCATGACTTTTTTTATAACTTTTTTCGACATACTATACTATGACTATTTTATTACTTTTTTGGCATATTATACTATGACTTTTATATACTTTTTGCAACATGCTATACTATGACTATTTTATTGCTTCTTTCGGCGTACTATACTTTGACTTTTTTCAAGAATGACTTCTTGAGGACTCTTTTTGACATTCTATAAAATCAATTTTTAAATTTTTTTCAGCTTACTATACTTGGGCTTTTTATCACCATTTTCAACATGCTATACTATGACTTTTATCGGCATAACTATGCTATGATTTTTGAACATGTTACATTATGACATTATGTCTTTTTCAACTACCACCACACCGTATTTCTGTCTCTACAGGTACTCAAACCATTGACCCTCTGGATCCTAGCCTAACACGCTACGCGCAGAGCTACTGCCACCCTAACACTTCAGTGAAATTCATACTACTTAACACCATTCCCACTTTTCCAACTATTCTCACTACTTCACCTTCTTGTTACGCAATTATGCCAACAGTCCAGTTTAGCTTTATCAAATTGCTTTATGTATTTACATAATTTCTTATGACAAACTATACTATGAATTTTTCATGACCTTTTTACCACTTTTTTCAACATACCATACTTCGATGTTTTCATCAACATAGTACACCATGGTTTTTTTTAATTACTTTTTGCAAAAAACCTACGTACTGTATACAATGGCCTTTTGACATGCTACATCATGACTTGCCCAGAAGGTGAATTGGCACCTCTCCAGCTACCAGTCCGCACTCTAGTCCGTATTGTGACTTGAATCAGCTACCCTCTGGTTCTTAACCTGACTCCCTGCAGAGTGAGCTACTTCCATTCCAACATTTTAATGAAATTTGTACAAAATAAAAAAATACTATACTTTGACTTTATATGACATACTGTACCATGACCTTTTTATGACATACAATACCATGACTTTTCAAGATTATTTTTATGGCATACTACACTTTAAATTTTTATGACATAATATACTGTGACGGGATGATGAGGGGAGGACCCAAATGCAGAGATACGAAGGCAGGCAGGAGCAGATACACAAGGCTTTATTACAGTCTGGTAACAAAAAACGATCCAAGAAGGAGCACAAAGACCAGGGGTAAAATCCAAATTCCAAAAGTCCAAAAGATAGGCACAGGAGCAGGGCAAGATGGAAAAACAATAGAAAACAACACTGGGGGCAAAAACTCACGAGGTGATCAGGAACGTTGCAAACACATGGAACAGGCAGGCTGACAAAACAACAATGATCCAACAAGAAGCAGAGGAAACACTGGGGTTAAATACAAGAGGTAATTAGGTAATGAGGAACAGGTGAGACATCAGGTGAATCACATTAGGGCGGGGCAGGGCAATCAGACAAACAAAGTGAAGCTAGACAAGACAAGACTAGACAGGAAGCCGACTTCACAATAAAACAGGAAGTGAAACACACAGACGCTTACCGGGGACGGAACAGGACACAGCACACAGGACTGGGAAAACACTGAGACATTCACAAGGAGGCAGAAACGGGAAAAACAAACCCAACAAAAACCCCAAACCACAAACAGTACCCCCCCCCAAAGACAGATTCCAGAGTGTCAAATAAAAACCCCAAAACGGAACAGAAAACAAACCCGGGAGGGCGAACCACAGACTGGAGAGAGGGGGACCAAGGGCCAGGGGACCTACGACACAGGGAAGCGGGGGCAAAAGGCACTAAGGACAGAAGAACATGGGGAGCAAAGGACCAGGGAACGGAGGCACATGGGACAAAAGAGGAGGAGGCAAGAGGAGGAGGCAAGGCGAAGGCTCAAGGAAACAAGGAGAAGAGAGAACAGTCGAGGAAAGAGCACAGACAGAGGGCACAAGGAAGAAGTCCAGAAAAAAGGACGGAGACAGGTGGCAAGCAAGGGACCAGAGGAGAAAAGACACTAGGACGGAGAGCAAAACCGATGGGGAGAAACAGAGAGACAACCAACAGAAAGAGAGAGAGAGAGCGACAGACAAAGACAACAGAGCAAGAGGTGCACAGAGAAGACAGACAGACACAGGGAACAACAGAGACAGAGCAAAGGAGACCGGGCAAGGACAAAAACCAGCGAGGGATTGAAGGAGAGGGACAGAGAAAGGGAGCATGGCACGGAGAGACGGGTGAAAACACAGAGAGGTTAAGACGGACAGACGAAAAATGGAAAAAAAAAACAGGGAGAGACACCCATACAGACAAAAAGAAAAAAGACTGAAACCCAGAGAGCAGGACAGACACAGGGAAAGGGAGAGACAACCATGCAAAAACGAAGCGAAAGGGACAGAGCGAGATGAACCCACAGAGAGACTGGGCGAGCGGAGAGGAAGGCAAAGAGACACAGATACCAGGACAGGAAGAGAGCGAGACAGGCGGGGGACAGAAAGCAGAGAAGAGACTAAGGGCCAGGACAGGGAGAGAGATCCAAACAAAACGAAAGGTGGTTACACCGACAGACACAGGGACCGAACAAAACAGAGGGGAGAAACAGACAAGGACATCAAGAGCAAAAGGCAATGGGGGAAACAGACGAGGAGACAAAGCGACACAGAGCGGGTGAGAGAGACAAGGTGAGCTGGACAAACACATGGAGAAGCACACAGAGACAGCGGTGGCAAATCGGGCAAAGAAACAAAGCAAAAAGACAGGGGACAGAACTGAGACCTGACTAGACCACAGAGAGGGACAAGACTAAGACAAAACGAGGGAGACACTGACAGAGAGAGAAGAGAGACCAACAAACAAAAGGGAGAGAGGTACAGAGACAAAGAGTACGGGAGACCCACAAACACAGGGACCGAAGAAGGACAAAGGAAAGGGCACTAGGAAGCGCAAGGGAAAGTACGAGCGGGTATACCACAAAACCCCACTAGGGGGCGCACTAGGGGCACGAGGAAGCCCACAGGGGGGGGCGCACTAGGAGCACGGAGAAACCCACGGGGGGCGCACTAGGGACACGAAGAAGCCCCCGGGAGGGGGGTCACGGAAGAGCTCGCGGAGGAGCTCACAGAAGAGCCCGCGGAGGGGCTCACGGAAGAGCCCGCGGAGGGGCTCACGGAAGAGCCCGCGGAGGGGCTCACGGAAGAGCCCGCGGAGAGGCTCACGGAAGAGCCCGCGGAGGGGCTCACGGAAGACCCACAGGGAAACGGGACAGGCGTAGACCAGGCAGAATGGGACGTGGACGGAACGGACAGCACGGAGACAGAGGGGTCGGGTTCAGGGGCAGTTTTAGATGGGACGGACGGAGACGGTGAGACTACAGACTGATCAGGTGTGGGAATGAATTTGGATGGGGTGGACGCAGGGACAGGAAGAAAGACTGGAACAGGAACGGTGACAGGGACAGAGACAGTGACCGGGACAGGGACAAAGACTGGAACAGAGACAAACACAGGGACTGAGACAAGCACGGGGACAGACGTAGGCACGGGGACAAGCACTGGGACCGGGATACGAACAGGTACAGAGACGGGAACAGGAACCGACACAGTGACGGGGACAAAGACAGAGACAGGGACAGACACAAGACCAGGGAGACTAGGACTAGGAGAAGCAAAGACATGGCGGGCCGGGGTTCCGGAGGACCTGGGACTGAGGCCAGGACCTGAGGAAGCCAGGGGACTGAGTCCCGGGGGACACCTGGAACCGGTACCAGGGGGACCCCGGGAGCCAGTGCCTAGAGAGGGCAGAGGCCCAGACACCGGCTGGCGGTCGGTGGCACCGACCTCCGACTGAGGGCCAGAAACTGTTGCCGTCGGCCGGGGGGCAGGACCACCGAGTGCCAGCCAGGGGTCAGAAATGCTGGGCCTCTGATCAGAGTCGGGAGGTCTGGTCAGGTGGTCTGGGTTAGGGGAGCAGGTCGGCCTGTCTGGGTCAGTGGGGCCAATTGACTGGTCTGGGTCAGGGACGCCGGTCAGCTGGTCTGGGTCTGGGAAGCTGGTCGGCTGGTCTGGATCTAGGGGGCCGGTTGGCTGGTCTGGGTCAGGGGGGTCAGTCGGCCGGTCGGGGTCTGGGTCTAGGGGACCGGTCGGCGGGTCAGGGTCTAGGGGGCCAGGCAGCCGGTCCAGGTCAGGGGGGCCGGTCGGCCGGTCAGGATCTGGGTCTAAGGGGCCGGTCGGCGGGTCAGGGTCTAGGGGGCCAGGCAGCCGGTCCGGGTCAGGGGGGCCGGTCGGCCGCTGGGGGTCAGCTGCGGCGGCAGCCGGCGGCTGGGTGACCACGGCGGCTCCCAGGGAAGACTGGTCAGTGCACACTCCTTGAGAGGCAGAACATCCGGTCACAGGCCGAGGGTCCGGGGCGGCTCCCAGGGAGGACTGTCCAGTGAACACTCCCTGGGGAGCAGTCTCTGCTGGAGCCGACTGGGGGTCCGCGGCGGCGGACACCGGCTGAGGGTCCGGGGTAGCTCCCAGGGAGGACTGATCAGTGAACACTCCCTGGGATGCAGTCTTTCCGGGCGCCGGCTGGGGGTCCGCGTCGTCGGAAGCAGTCGGAGGCTGTGGGTCCGCTTCATCGGCGGGAGCCGGCGGCTGAGGGTCCGCCTCATCGGCGGGGGCCGGCGGCTGGGGGTCCGCCTCATCGGCGCTGGATGCCGGCTGCTGAGGATCCGGCTGTCAGCGGCAGTCTTCAGCTGGGGGTCAGGAACACTAGGCGCCAGCTCGCTGGTGGGGGTAAGAGTGACCTGCAGGCTAGCTTCCAGCTGGTAAACCTCCCGGAGTAGGGTCTTCATGCCTGGGACTTCAAAGAGCCCGGCTGCTTGTCACAGCGTTTCTTATCAGGGAACAGATGATAGTCGGCGCCCCAGTCCGGGTTTTCCCAGCTCGACGACAAACCGGCCAACGGCATACTCCAGCCTGTCCAACTCCTCGAAGGCTGCTGGGTCCGCGCCGCCCACCGGGAGGACTTATCAGTGGCAACTCCCCGGGAGTCCGTCTCGTAGGCTCCGGGAGGGGACCAAACTTCCTGTCCACCCCTCCCACCGCCCAACATGGACGTGCCAGGTGTCCGTGGGATCTTCCTCATGAAAGCGGCGGAATGCGGTGGCCATGAGGTCCGCCAAAGGGTCCAAGGGGTGGAGGAGCGGCTCGAAGACGTATTCTGCTGGGTCGTATCTGGTTGGATCATTCTGTGACGGGATGATGAGGGGAGGACCCAAATGCAGAGATACGAAGAGGCAGAGAGCAGATACCAAGGCTTTATTACAGTATGGTAACAAAAAAACGATCCAAGAAGGAGCACAAAGACCAGGGGTAAAATCCAAATTCCAAAAGTCCAAAAGATAGGCACAGGAGCAGGGCAAGATGGAAAAACAATAGAAAAACACTGGGGGCAAAAACTCACGAGGTGATCAGGAACGTTGCAAACACATGGAACAGGCAGGCTGACAAAACAACAATGATCCAACAAGAAGCAGAGGAAACACTGGGGTTAAATACAGAGGTAATTAGGTAATGAGGAACAGGTGAGACATCAGTGGAATCACATTAGGGCGGGGCAGGGCAATCAGACAAACAAAGTGAAGCTAGACAAGACAGACAAGACTAGACAGGAAGCCGACTTCACAATAAAACAGGAAGGAAACACACAGACGTTTAACCGGGGGACGGAACAGGACACAGCACACAGGACCTGGGAAAACACTGAGACATTCACAAGGAGGCAGAAACGGGGAAAACAAACCCAACAAAAACCCCAAACCACAACAATATACTATCATTTTTTAATACTAACACTGTTCTTCATAGGTTACCAATTACTATGATGTTGGTGTTGTGCAGGACTCAGGTCCATTTGAAAAGATAAAGCACAACTGAAGAAATTGCTCTGCAGATATCAAGCAAGACACTCAAGTGCAGCTTGATTCATTGATGTTTTTTTCATCCAAAATATTCTGCCAGCCCTGTGGGCTTTCTGTTAGATTTTCATATCTGTTGTTTGTTTGACAGGTCTGGTGTTAAATTAAAAAATATAGTTTTGACCTGTATTGATTTTTTTCGGCTCTTTACTCATGTGTTCCTTAGAGAGAAATCACATGCTTTTCACTCATGCCCTGAATGAAGATTACCATTCAGGCAAAACTACATTGGAAATTCTAATTAAACAGTATACATATTATTAACTAATTAAATCAACGCACAAGAAGGCTGCTAGCTGTTTGAGTCTTCTTTTGCCACACATTCTTTGCATATGCACACAGATATTTAATCTTTTTGATGATATGTATTTTCTGTTAATTAACTGTAACTGTATTGTTCATACTGTGACATAAATTTATGCAAATTATTCTGGGAAGAGCCATTGTCAAGGCAAGGTAGAAGTACATCAATACTTCATTGTCACATATTTCATATTTGACATCATTTGAAAATCCATTCCCTTATGTTGAACCAAGTGTCAAGAGAGATGAGAACAGATACATGAAAGAAGTTGGATTGGTAAAAAAAAAAAAAAGAATAATGTGAGAACCATCCCCACTTTGATTTATTGATTGATGGGATCACAGGCAACCTTTGCTATGAAAAGGGAAAGCAAAATGTGATTGGTACAGAATTCCAGCAATAACAATTGGAGTGCATCCATTTTCTATGTTGTGTGAATGTGCATTATGATTGTACTGAACTGTTAGAGAATGTGCTATCTCTTTTTTGATAAAAAAAAAGTATTGTAACATTGGACAACTGTATGAATTGAATACCAAAAACCAAAACTGTTATACTCCCCCACAAGCATATGAAAAATGTTCAGATTCAGACACAGCTCTAAAACGAGTTTCCAGAATCTGGAATATTAAATCTTCAACCATAGACCTCTTACACCATCATAAAATGTTAGAACAATCGCCTTACCTATCCCACATGCGCATTTTGGAAAATGAAAAGCCTTTTAGTGGGGTGTTCTTACCAGTAGCAGTACATTTAAACCTTGATTTTCACACTTCTATTTTCCACACTATTATTTCTGCATAATTGTCTGGTTGTTAAATCAATTATGACGGTCTCTAATCAACAGCACAGCCTGCAGGTACACTGGGGGAGATCTTTGAAAATAATGTGCAATGATTAGAGGAGGTGCACGCTGTATACAAATTAAACAACAGTTTAGCACACTCAGTGTGTATTCAGTGATAGAGGGTTTTTTACAAAACAACAGACACACTTCTAAATGCCAGTCACATTATACATTTTGCGCATTTGCCACTGTGTCCACGACAATCATCGTAAGTAATGCTTCGTTGGACATGAAATGACACAGTTTGCTTCCTACGACAACTAAAATTACAGAATTTCACATTTTGTCATTTGAGAGAGGCTGCATAATACATATTATGTATTATATGCTTTAGTCAGGTCTGGTTTTTGTGTGTGTATGTTTTTCAGTCTCTGGAAAATGTTCTACTTGTGATCCTGACATTAGCTCAGCTGTCTGCTGTGAGGCTACTGTGGTTGAATCTGTACATCCAGTGTCGTTTGAAGTTCACTGCCGAGTTTTATAGAAATGTCATCACAAAACATACTCTGTGATCGTCCCATCAAGGTAAACTCTGGTAGGCGCTACAGGATGCCTCTGGCTAAAACAACATATTTAAGACGTCATTTATTTCCCAATTCCATGGAGTATTTG
Organism: Etheostoma spectabile; assembly: GCF_008692095.1. Taxonomy (NCBI): domain Eukaryota; kingdom Metazoa; phylum Chordata; class Actinopteri; order Perciformes; family Percidae; genus Etheostoma; species Etheostoma spectabile. The sequence continues at coordinate 18,588,618 of NC_045744.1, forward strand.
TACTGTCAGTGTTGCTGTCATGGGTTGTCTACGTGTGTGTGTGTGTGTTTGTGTGTGCATTTGTGAATGAAATGTCGGATGAGCCAAGACCATTTTCTACCTTTGTTGACAAGTGTTGTTTTCTATTCTAATTTGTAACTGTTGCAAATACCTATCGATGTTTAGAGCAATAGTTCAACCATTTGTGTAACACGCTTTTTTGTTATGGTTGGGGTCCGTGAGTATTTGTTTTTTTGTTTGTTTTGACGTCTATTAGGCTCAAGGAGACAACAAACATTCACTGCGAGAGAGAGAGAGAGAGAGAGAGAGACGTTTTGTAAAGTGGAGAGAAGAAGGATCGCTTCCCATTGATTGACTTCAGTTGTTGGGTTGCTTGTGAAATAAACGTGGCATTTGATACAGTTAGAATACAGCCATGCCAACTGAAATAAAGAATATTGACATGTTCCTGAATGAGAATCAATAAGGCTCTAGGTCTTGGTATGAAGCAAAGACCTGGCGTTAAAAATCCATTTCCAAAATCCTTCTCCTATATTAGTGCATGGGTAACTCCAAAAGCACACCTGAAACTACAGTACTGAGCATCAGAGGAAAATAATTAAAGGTTATGTACCATGGACCATGGTTATGTATCACAGACTGACCTTTAAACAGTCACTGTAATCAACGGTCTCTATAAAAACAACTTTCACCTACCACGTCATGGGTTAAAGGGTTTTCTTTGTAAGAAAAGACGCATTGAATCTTTTAAAATACATTTTATTATGTAGAAGACAAAATGTAAAATATTCACATTGGAGTGGTTTTACAGACTGATGTTAATGGAATTAATTCCATTAAAAATTCCATTTCAGATAATAGAAATGTTATTTCCTTGTTCTAGTGTCGCAAAACAAACAACACAACATGTTCACATCAGAAATACAATGCCATGGTAGAAATGTAAAAAAACAGACAGACTTTGCTGCATTCAAAATGAACCTCTTTAAACAAAACCACCCACCCACGCCCACATACTTATGGGTAATGACAATGTAGTTTCAGCAAGAGGAACGGTTTAGGTCTACTTGTAATGGGATCTGCAACAAGGTCCACAAAACATATGCACTTCACAGTGAAAATTAGCTTCATTATATTTACACAAAACACTGACAAAACACACACAAAAAAACTAAAGAAGAGTACAAAATTTGACTCACTGGTTAAATCCACATTTGTAAGTTGCCACCATGTGCCACTATGTTTTAGATAAAGTTAACCACTAATTATCTTTAAAGGGTTGAGTCAGAGAAGATAGGTATGGTTCAGTTGTTACTTTCCGTGTTAAATGTTTGTCCCTCTGATCCAGCTTGATGGCATACAATCAATTAGATAAGGATCTCTGAGAGGCTGATTGTGATCCAGGTTCCCCTAGCCACAACTAACTCTTCCCTATTTTGGAGTCCCACAAAATATTCTTATACTTCAAATAATTGCACCGACTTGGCTTCCTTTAATGTCTTTAATTAAGTCCATCAACATATCATGTTTGTATTAGCACACAATTCAAACCCCTTAGCAGTGGATCTCGTAAGCAACCTGCGATCCAAAGAGGAGACTCTGACTGAGGAAGAGGTCCTCTGGGTCTGTTGTTAAGGGTCCCTCTCCTCCATCTGCTGGGTTTCTGAGAAGCCCCATTCCCCCTGATCTGGTCAGTGTCTGCACCATTTCGTGGTCAAGGAGAGCCTCCTTCATACCCTTCTGCTGGACAAACCCGCTCATCATGGGACACCTGGAGGAAGTGGAGCCCAGGACAGGCTGGGTTCTGTTGAGTACGTACATCTCGTGGCCGTGGTCGTCGCGGTACTCCTCCAGTTGCGCAAAGGTGGTGGGTCCGTCTGAGTAGTCGTTTACATAGAGGATGCTCTCTTCCTTGCTGGTACAGTAGGAGCCACCTTCTTCTTTGCGGTACTGCTGGTGACGAGTGTAGATCATAATCAAGAGGAGAATGGCAGTGAGTGCCAGCAAGGAGATGCCAACTGCAATGGCGGTCTGTGTAGTAGGGCCAAGAGCATAGAAGTCCATGCTGTCCTGTTCATAGAGCAGCTCCTGGCTAACATCCAGAACCTCTGGCTGATAAAAGGAGTTAGATGAAGAGGAAACAAAGGAGTGCATGTTCAAACGAGGCCAGAACTGGGATGAATATGAAGAAGAAGACATGTTGACAGCCAGATGAAAGGTAACTCTGGCAACACCACCAGGGTTCCAGGCTTCACACTCGTAGCGGCCAGCATGCGCTACAGTGACATTGCTAAGGAACAACATGCCACTGCCCATGTCTGGATCAAAGCTGTCCCTCTCGCCACCCTCCTCCGTCCCACGTACAAGTCCCTGGATTCCTCCAACACCCCCAACCTTGATCTCTCCACTGCTGGGCAGGGATGTCACCATTCCTCCAGCTCCAGGCCTGAAGAGCTCACCATTGGGTCCCAGCTCTTGAACTAAGCCTCGAGGTGATAACTGGGCCTTGCCATGCAAGGCTTTCTTCCAGGTCACCTGAGGCTGAGGGTATCCCGAAGCCTGGCAGGAGACTCTGAGGCTCTCCCCTAGTCGCACAGTCAGGTGGCTGGGCTCGAGCTGCACCACAGGGGGGATGCAGACTAGGCTGTTGGGTGCCACCTCCACCAGGCTGAGGTGGGAGAGGCGAGGCGGTTCAGAGCACATCAGCCGACGCTGTTCGGCAGAGCTCAACAGACGCTGTCCATCTTCCCTGATCCAGGTTCTCAGCCAGCCCAGAGCACAATCACAGCGCCATGGGTTTTCTGGAGGTGAAGAATGGAAGAACACAAGGTAAACCAAAGTGTGTGGTTTTGTCAACTACTGTTTCCAAGACAAGAACGAACTTTAAAAGCCCAACTTTAGAGCCAATATGGCAGAGAATCTCTTAAAGTGTTCAGTACAAATCTACAATTCCATGAAAACTTAGCAAACTCCCTCGGCTGAATGCAATTTCCTAAGGTCAACATGGATGAGAATATTCCTAAAGTGCTCAGAAGAAATGGAAATTTAAAGATCTAAAATTCCATGACAGCTGAGCAAACTGCTGAAGATCATGTGATAGGGTTGAAAGCTCCAGAAGAGCTGCTAAATTGACCTTGAGGTAATATTGTTTGGTAAATACTTTTGTTTTGTTGCTTTGTTTGAGCTCCTCTGGTGCCTATTGCAGGACTAATTGCCCTGGATTGGAGGTCCCTTTTGTAGACAGTGTTCCTTTGATTTATTATTTAACATTGTGTCTTTGGGGTTTGGTTTTACAGTTGGATGAAATCCTTTGATATGCAAAACTTGACAAAATGCACTTTATGTTCATTGACATGAGCCTGCAGGTCGTGGCTATAGCAGTCCATTCTCGAGCAGTGTCACTTCTTCAATATTGTGGTATGAAAGTATTTTTCAAGACATTCAGAGTACAATTTTATCCTGGAGGATTATATCATGTAACAGTGAGACGCAGTGTGGTATTTTGTATCTGCTCTGCCTACCTGTGACACGGAGCACCTGCAGGCTCACGAGCGGTTTGAGGGACGAGGCTCCCAGGGTGCGGAGATGATTTCTGCTAAGGTCTAGCAGGGCCAGAGATGATAAGCCAGACAGAGCTTGCTCCGCTAGCAGCTCTATGCTGTTTTCCTGCAGGTGGAGTTCCTGCAGACGCTGCAGACAGTAAAAAGACATCAGAGGAAGGAAAATGTTAAAGGAGAAAAGAAATGAAAAGAATTTCGACCTGACTCAATTTGTAGGGTAATACTGTGAGGCAGGGATTAGTCAGACATGTTGTCATGAATTGGATTTATAGTTGAAGACATCATTGTATTTAAAAGGCATCCCGTACTGAAATAGCTTTAGCTTTTCTGGCAAAACTGAAGCATTTTTTGTTGTACCAAAAAGGATTAAGTTAACGTTTTTGGAACGCTTAAAAAAAAATTAGCATTTAACATTGCTGTCCATCCATCCCTCCCTTAATCTCAGCTCTCTAACCTGCAGTCCCCTGAAAGTGTAGTCCTGCACTCTAGTGATCTGGTTCCCGGCGAGGTACAGGATCCGGAGGTGCTCCAGACCCCGAAACATATCTGGGGTGACCAGGTGGATGAGGTTGCCATTGAGGGCCAGCTCCAGCAGCTTCCCCTGGCTGAGAAACGCCCCAGGCTCCAGAGCTGAGATGCTATTATTCTGAAGGTAGAGGTAATGGAGGCTGCCAAGGCGAGTCAGGTCCTGAAGACGAATCTGCACTATAGCGTTGTCCTGAAGGAATATGGTCTGAGACAAATCAAATTAGTAGAGTGATCACAAATTGATTACATTAGAGACACAAAGGAGGGGATGTGATGGTTGAATTGGTGTTCTGTTCAGTACAAGAGAGTGAGCATGGGTTGTTGCTGTTCTCACTGAGTAGAAACATGTATTAACCATGAGGAGAGATTACATTAGCATGGCCTCCATTAGATCTATTTGCATGGGACTGTGCAGAGCTTTGGCTATATGTTAATGTAGGCAGCACAAACAATGTGGAATGAGCTAGTTCCGGATTGTGATAATAATGACTATGATGATGTGGGTTGTGCGGCATTTTTTCGTGGTTGAGTTATTTTGCCAAATGCTGCAGAACACAGACCTTGTCAGCAAACAAAAAATGTTTGAGTGATTGGAGCTACACAAGAGTATGTGCTTAACCCATAACGCATGGCTGTCTTGATTTCCAATGTGCATTCACTGGTGATGTTTTCAGAGAAGCACACATGGGCCATGAGGTGAAGTATGATCGACGAGATAGACCTGCTGATTGAGGTTAATGAATCAATTTATGTGGGACATGCTTTTCATTAATATGCATGAGCTGCAATAATGTTGGGGGGCCTGAACCCACGAGGAAATGTAGGTGTAATGTTGAACATCTTCTCAACAGAGGATCAGAGGGTGTGCAAGAGTCGCTTTCTGAGCAAGAATGAATAATTACACAGCCAACAGTGCTGCCCCTCCCTCAGGCTTACATCAAAGAGGGTCACAGCGAATTGATTAAGCACAATCATTTCGGGGTAATAAGAATGGATCAGAGAGGGAGTTAACTGATGCAAAACCACTGATGCGGGAGGGACAGCTGCAATGCACAGGCAGCTAATGCCCTAACTTATTGTTGATTTGCCAACTGACCTCGGTGACAGAGGGGACATCCTGTGGGATTTCTTTGGTCCCAAGAGAGCCACACTCCACTGTGAGGCTGTAGCAGCGACAGCCAGAGGGACATCCCACAGACGGTCGAGGGATGAGGGCCACAATGATTAGGACGAGTCTGGAGAACCGCAAGAGGGCCATGGCGGTTTTACAATAGACCTTCAGAGACAAAACCTGGAGAGAGAAGGCGGAGGAAGAGAGGAGAATAAATCACTAAAATCAGTTACAACAACAAATGTTTTTTTCTTCATGGTAATGTATTTCATCCGCAAAGCAAAGATTGACAGTAGCTGCAGATAATGTTGTATATGCAGATGGCTGTGAAATGGCAAGGGAGGATTGATTAAAGAAAAAAGCATGGGAACATTAAAGTACCTCCTTATCCCCTCCTGTTTTCCTTTCAACTGTGTCTGTTCAGTGAAATTGCAGCAGCTTCTATTATGGGCTTCAATTAATTAAAGATGTGATAAAAGATGTGCAGGTTGCCTCAAGGACCTCTCTCTTGTCTTTTTAATGCACGCACAAACACACTCACACTCCCTCTATTTCTGCATCTCTCTCTCTCTTTGTTTTTAAAAGACACAACCACACACACACACACACACACACACACACACACACACAGATGTGCATTAAAAAGACAGAGTCTCCATGTTGACCGCTATAATCTCAGAAACCACATTTACTTTCTCAGAGTAAACTTAAAGTGGCAATGAGCTCTAATGATCTGATCAAGAAACCAACCCTGGCTGCTTGCTTCACCTTGCAGCAATATCTTTCTTTGATATAAACCCATTACTGAGCAACTGATATGTAGACTTTTTTTTACTTCTACACAGCCCAGAAGGGATTTATTGTTCCGCTCCACAGTTTCTCATTGGACATCCAATGTCATGTAGCCCAGCAGTGTTCATATAATAGCTCATCTGCAGCAGATCGCATAAAGATACTGCAGGGTTGGAGATAAAATACATGTTGAAATGTCACACTGAGCCTGTCATTCTGTTCCAGTGACAGCAGTAGGTAGATTTATTGTGCTAGCTGAGGTTCCTGCCTCATACTGGAGAATCTTCATCCAGTAGAGAAGCAGACATCTCATTGATCCAAAATAAAGTCTCACATTGTTATAAAACATTCATGTGCACCCCGGCCCGCCTTCCCGTATCCCATTAATCCTGTCTGACTTTGAAATTTCTAGTTTACTTAAGACTGCAGAATCACCCAGCCAGATAATTGATAGCATTTACATCTCGCTCTGAATGATTTGCAGATCATCTAGTTTATTAATTGTTAGAATTAGAGTGCACACAGCTCTCATTACCGATAAGTGATGAAAGGGTCCTGTGCCTGAAATCCACTGTGACTGTTAAATATTCAGTTTGCAGGGTGTTTGAAATGTTCTGTCAGATAGATATCAAGCATGTCTCATTTGTACTGTTATAATCCATTCAAGACCAGTAATTTACTGCCTAAGTGCTAAAGAACTAGGATCACTGTTTTAGTAAACGAGAAGCCATTCTCAGTGCAGCCACGCTGCATTATTAAGCAAATGAGAAATGAACTGGATTTTAATATTGCATGTTTGATTTAGAGCACATTTACGTGGCTAGCCAGCAAGCCTAATACAATGTGACCCACATACTGTAAGCTGTTCAATCGTCTTCTTTCAGCAAAAACAGAGAGACACTTATTAACAAAAGCATGCCATTTCCTCTCCAGAGCTCTCCAAACAAGCGTGGAGAGAAATTATATACTTCTATTGTTGGGGAGAGAGAGCACAAAAATTGAATTTTGAATAAGGCCTTGGTCTGACATTGAGGTTGTGTTACTTCTCACAGTGCGATGACTTAAAAAAAAGCTTTGACTTGCTTGAAAAGTGTCAGAAGAGGAAGACACTCGGCTAAGAATACACACAGAGCAGGATGCACTGCCGGATATTTGTTGTTACAATATGAGCCCAACATCAATGTAAAATGCACCCTGCCAGGTACAAAAAATAGCTTATGCATTTCTCTGCTCACTGCAGTGTTACTGAGCGGCAATCATGCCACGTATTAGGTGTTAGGACAAGGTTGATGAAATGTAGAGACAAGGATCACCTGCAGAGTCTGTAAACAGAAAGAAGGCAACAAAAAAAATTACACATTTGTGGAGAGGTTTCTTTAAATAATCCTGCTGACTGCAACTTGTCTCACAGTATACTGTAGGTCCTCCCCCAATAAGTTTGCCCTCGCGCTCATCTTTTGTCATGCTGATGTGGGATTTCAGTGGTAAGAAGTCAATTTGTTCATTTCAGTCTCAGTAATCCTGTGCGGAACATACATAATCTGCACAATCAGATGCTTGTTAGCTAAACTGCTCTCAGCACTGTTGATGTTTTCATAAAGGGGGTTGCTTCGTTTGGCCTAAAAAAACGAGGTCAACAATAATTCTCTGTTGACTGTTCAACACATACATAGGATGATTTGAATGTAATGTTGTGTACATAGATCTGAGTGTTAAATGAGAGCAACTGGAAATTTCTGCCAGACCAGACAGCAGTCAACACAAGCTTGTTCAGCATTCAGTATCAGCCTCAACCTCCGGACATGCATCCACACACTGTGCTCTGCAAACATTATTTTGCACTGGACTCCAGTGGAACTACGAGTTTGTTTGTTTGGGCATTTCTGAAATTACAATTGTGTTCTTCTTGACAATCCGCTTTGTTTTCACATCCCGAACAAATAATACTCTGTTGAACAATCATAGTCGGGTTGGCCAAACATTAACAGCCCAGAAGATTCACTGCATAGCACTCTTATGATCTTCTCTTATTTTCAGAGGTGCAGCAGACAGTCAGAGGGCTAGAGGCAGAAGTAAAGTTCACATCCCTGTGCTGCCAGTGGTGCAGGTCGGCCTCAGCCGTTGTTATGGTTACTCTTATGATGAGGTTTGGTAGCGGGCCCGAAGGCCAGACACAGTTCCTGTGAGCTGGTGTTAGGCAAACAACTCCACAGAAATAGAAGCTGTCATTTCCCGGAAAGAGAAAATTGCTCACAGGACCTTGAGCTATGTGATGACCCCGAGTTAAATCGGATATTCTCCTCTCATCAAACTCTCCTTCTCCTGCTTGAACTTTTTCCTCCCCTTTCCCCTTTCCCCTTTCCCCTCATTTAATTTCTCCTTCGTTCTTGGTTTCTCTGAAAGCCTCCATCATTTTTCCTTTCCCCCATCTCTGACCTCTTTCTTTTCTCATCTCTCGTCCTTCTGCGCTGACTGACAGGTGCTAAATCATTTGTCTCAGAGCATCCTTTTGTCTACAAATAGACTGAGGCCAAGGTACGGGGAGAACACTGTGGCACTAACCCAAGAGTAACACACTGACTTTGAGCAATAGTCTCAACCCTGCACACACACACACACACACACCACACACCACACACACACACACACACACACACACACACACACACACACACACACACATACAAAAACACAAACATACACATACAATCATAAACAGGCAGAGCACGCCTACAAAGTAGCACTTGTACACTAGCCACCAACAATCAGAGACACTGACTGGCAGACACAAACATGATTATGCACTTGCACATCCTGCCTACAACCAGCAGCCACCATCATCAATTCAGACATAGTCAGATACAAACGCACGCGGGCCCGCACGAGCGCACGCACGAGCGCACGCACGCACGCACCCACACACACACATTTTTGTGTCAGCGGTAAAGGAAGCTCTGCTCTGTTAATAAGAATGCATTGATTTCTTTATTTTGCCACTACTGCTCTGTCCAGCTGGGCTCTGCAGCCATTGATTTTCACTATATAAGCAGATGTTGTAGGGTAGGATTTGGGATTGCATTTGTGAATGTCTGTATTGAAGAGAAATAAAGTAAAATGATTGCATGTTGCTTATTGCTTAGATGCAGTTGTGTGTGTGTGTGTGTGTGTGTGTGTGTGTGTGTGTGTTTGTGTGTGTGTGTGTGGTGTGTGTGTGTGTGTGTGTGTGCGTGCGTGCGTTTGTTAGAGGTTGTTTGTGTGTGTGGCTCACTGTCAGGCTACCTCAAGAAGGATCACCGTTCTCACAGCGGAGCATTTGGTCTAAAAACCTCACTCCATCTCTCTGTACTTAGACAAGCTTGAAAAAGCGATGCATTTTAAGAGTTTACATGATAAACTGCCGTGACAGGTCAGTCTGCGATGCAGAGTCTTGTTGGTAATGTAAGCTGGCCAGCTGAAAAGCTCAAATGCTATTGATATACGGTAAACCTCACAAAAGTTCAAAGCAACCCAGAAACTCAGATTTCGTCTGGGGCAATATGATGCTTTACAGGCTATAGCTACCAGTCACACTTTCTATTTCATACACAGTGAAAGGCAGCAGGGTTACTCCAACCATGAGTAGAATGAATAATAATGAACGTACATTGTCTGTTAAGGTTCAACATGTTTTTGTGTTGGAATACTTGCAGTCTGATTTGTGACTGATAATCCAGAAGTAAAAGCGCAATGGCAACTGCATGACTGCATAATCAATATCCATTTTCCACACAAGATTTACTTTTATGCTTTCAGTGGAAGGGTGATCGTAACGTCACATCATTATTGCTAAAAGCGTAAAGATAGATTGTAACCCTCTTTTAGCCACATGACCTTCTTTTTTGTTATTTTGGGCATTCTTTCCTTTATCTGCATGACTAAATGGAGGCAATTTTGCAAAAGCTGCGTACAAAATGAATGACTTCAAAACAACTATTAAGTATTATGCTCAAAAATCATATTGGTTTGCACAGGAATATATTTATACAGATGAAACTAATATAACACAAAATAGGGTTCTACTTACAGTTATAAGGCATTATTAATGAAAGGTTATTTGCTCAAAATGTCAAACTATTCCTTTAAAGTAATACATTTGGAAAATGTTTGAGAAAATCAATCAACCATGGTCTGTTTATGTATGAGGGTCTGTGTCACTCATTGTATTCAGGCATTTAGTAAACACACTGGCAGCAAGTTCATAAAAGATGTTGCCTTTTGAAATATAACTATCACTTTTTCCTGCTCTTCCCATTTCAATGACTCGCCTTATCAAACTCACATGTCTGACACTTCCTCCTGTGTTTTCTCATGATTTCTTGTGTTTTCAAATGCTAGTTTTCTGTAATATCGATCTGTCTCTCACACATGCACGCTGTCCATTCTAATTGTCAACGTTGGTTGATGCTATCGATCAGGGCAATTTAACTCACAGCAGCTTCATCTGACAGGCTGCAGGATTTATGAGTAGATTATGCCAGTGCAGAATGAATGGTTTGATTTGTACATTTCTTTGCCTCAATTGTTATCAATCTGTTTGCATCCCCCACTACCGTTCACCCACTTTTATGTCTCTTACTGGGGGAGTGGGAGTGTGTTGTAATAAGGAAAGCAAAAGTGGACATGCACAGACACCCACCAATCACATTTGATTGTTGCTCACTAGTTTTGTTTCACATTATGATGGATGGATGATATCAGACAGGTTGGAAGTTGGATGGAGGGGAGTCACATCCTCCTCTATTGAAAAGCAGAACAATCTCATCCATCTTAATAGTATCTCCAATTCTGATAAGTTTCACGTGAATGAATTGTATTTGAGTTTGTTTTCTATTAAGATGTTGAATCATTGTGCTTCCCCAATGTTCCAGATGGGTGAATCTAAATTATAACTATTACTTCTTTTGTGGCAGTTCAGTTGAAAGTGAAGGTACTACTCAACAGCAATAAACGTGTGTGCATCCAAAAAGGAAATGAATGCTTTGCAATGCTACAATAACGATTGCTTACCATCCCGCTATATTGCGTTAATAAAATTGGATGTGCAGTAGCGTCTGCAGATGGAGTCATTGAATCCTCATAAATTACAATTCTTTGTTGCCACGGAAGTGACTGCATGTGATGGATGTCAGATGTTTGTCAAATAACGCTCTGGCATGCCTATATTGTGTTATCTGTGAAGAACATATAGACGGGAAATAATGAAAATGTAAAAGTAATCTGATTTTATTCTCTTGCATTTGTTATTTCAGCTGATCTTTGCCATCCGCTCGTATCGTTTTTACTCAGGCCATGAATGGGGGTGCTATGCAATTACAGCCAAGAGAGATTTCAGTCATCATTGTCTGGCAGACAGTAGCCAATGAAAAATAAAAGATCTCTGGAGGCATAATAAGTCAACTTGTCTGTACGAATCTGTTCACACAAGAGATATGCCCCACCCTCTGAGTTAAACAAACGAGGTCCTATTTAGGGTCTCCATGTTTGGCTCCACACTGCTTCATGTATGGAATAGCAATTAACCAGGGGGACGTGCATTAAAACTCTGACATCAGAGAAGAAACACTCAGAAGTCAGAATTAGAATACACAACCTTCTTCCTGGGACAGATCGTGTGTAACAATAAACTGTATACTCTTCCTGGCATCTCCCTTAGTGTCACTGCAATATTCCTGCCAGATTCCTACAGGGTGTGTGCTGTGATCAGCAGTGATCTTATTATGCTTCCTTTTTTCCCATCACAACAATATCACTTTAATATTCCCATGTGATTTGAATACACAGTGGCTCTGCAGTGAAATTGGTATTGTTAGTCTCTAAATTGTATTCTGGGATTAAGGCAGCTGTTTTAGTGCTGTGGTACTGCAGCATGATGGGACAAACTATAGACAATGTTAGGTAATGGATCCTTGCTGTGACACATTTGTTATTAAATCTTTTTTGTAATAATCCAATATTTAATTGTGTGTTTAGGAGAGAATCAGCAAGACCAATGAACAACAACAGAAAAGCATGGGTGGTTGGCTTGTGTTATAGGATATAAAGTAGATGTCAGAACATACTGTAAAAATGTGCAGCCCCTGTAGACCGCCCAGGGTCTACAAACAGCTACAAAAACAAACCCACCTGCACCACAAAGCATACACAAACACTGTTCTAGCATTCCAGCCAATAACCAACAAGAAGGATTTAGTTAGTGTTTGAAAATAGTAACGTCACCCACCATCGCTTAGAGTACCTTTAAATACCCCCGGCCAAAACAAGTGCAGTCTTAAACAACAGCAATGAATCTTACAGTCCAGATGGTTATAATGATGAGTTTTTGTTGTTTTAGAGATTCAACTTGATGCTACAGTTTGTAAGGTTGTTGACTTGTATGCTAATGCACTCAGTGTCCACGTTATTAGGTACACCTGTAGAGTCAAATGCTTTCCAGTGCAACTGCTCTGCTTCAAAGCTCACTTTCATTACGATATTAGCCCAATTATGTTTTTGCATTGACGTTGTTATTATACTATCATGTTTGTCAATGACAATACAAAATACATATAAATATACAACAAAAAACAGTACAACACCATCTTTAACTATGACCTCAGCAATAAACATATTATTGAATTTACACATTTCCGCTAACGTCAATGGAACATTGTGAGCTACGCAAAGCTAGATGTTATAGCAGGGCTGTTGTATTAGATTGCATTATATTGTAATAGACTTTTAAGTATAAGCATGGCATAACACCATTAAGGGGATGTTCAAGTCTGCAGCAGCGACCCATAATTATGGGTCCGTAGCCTAATAGTTCTGTTATTCTATTGTTTTGCATTATACTTGAGGAGCGTTTCTAATATTTTGTTCCCTCCATTCAAGTTAATAGGGTAGACTCAATTTTGGACCAATACTTGCAGTGTATTAACTATTAATATTAACATAAGGGAATGTGTTACTGGGGCAATGATTAATCAATTTGGGTCAAATCCCTCGTGTCAAATAATATTTCATTTCACTTTAACGTTTTTTCAACATGGCATAATCCTTCATACAAAACACATCAGAATACAGATCTTTTGTTCCACTCTCATACTGTAATCTCCCAAAGTACATGGCAGACCGATCTACTTCAAAATACACAACAAAAACAACATTCCTTCACGTGGTTTTTGGGGAATTAAATTGTATCAAATGTGAGTCCCTAAACCAAAATTAAACATAACTAGGGTCCCTGACATTTGAGAACCTCGGTGTAACTACAAACGCACCCCATATCCCCCAGCACACAACTGCAACCTACCGTTCTCCCTGCGTGGACTTGATCTCGGCAGCAGTCTCCACACTTCCTCGAGCGACTTGGAATAAGAAAAGGAAATTAAAAAAAAGAAAAAAGATGAACCCCACTTCAAATCACGGCAAATAAATGAGCCATAGCATTGTTTTCCTCCCTCCGCTCGCTTTTTTTTCACTCGTTCCTGACTGGGCAGCGATTTAGAGTCCGCACAGGCTGAGCTGGTCCATTGGAACTGGATACCGAGAGATGGAGCACACTGCTCGCATCTGCCAACGCTGGACGTCAGCACTGATGGAGGTCGATTTAGACTCTTATCTCCCTCCTCTGATATTTTTCTGTGTCTTTGATTTGTTTCCGCTTTTCCTTGCCTTTTGCCTCAAAGCGGATGTTATATTCCAATAGTGACCGACTCCTTTAATTATCCCAGCTTGACCTCTCTCTCTCTCTCTCTCTCTCTTTCTCTGTGTGTGTGCATTAGAGAGAAAGAGAGAGAGGAGGTAGTGGAGGTGTTTTTATTCTCGTTCATTTACTTTCAAAGCTGGTCACATCACTGCCTGGCACCGATGGGTGCACTTAATTTCCTTTATTCCAGGTGTTCCTTTATTCCAGGTGTACCTAGTAAAAATCCCATAGTGACGGTGTCTGCCCCCCGACATTAAAATTATTAAATCAAAGGTAAACAGAAGAGGAGCTGTGCATGAAAACCTCATAAAATTAAACCACAAGTGCAATAGTTCAAAAGAATAGGAGAATTAAATGTGGACTCTTAAACATCAGATCTCCCTCTTCTAAAGGTGTACTAGTAAATGAATTGATATCAGATTCTAATATTGATTTATTTTGTCTTACTGAAACCTTTGGGTGGGTATGGAGAATATGTTAGTCTAAATGAGTCCACCCCCCCCAGTCATATTAATACTCACATTCCTTGAGGCACAGGCCGAGGAGGTGGAGTTGCAGCTATCTTTGATTCTAGTCTACTATTAGCTCTAAACCTAAACTAAATTATAACTCATTTGAAAGTCTGTTCTTAGTCTTTCACACCCAAGTTGGAAATCAAGCACCAGGTCTATTTGTTATGTGTACCGAGCACCTGGTCCATACTCTGAATTTTTAATCCGAATTTGCAGAGTTTCTATCGAACTTAGTGCTAAAAAAGGACAAAGTTATTATTGTAGGGGATTTTAATATTCATGTGGACGATGAGAATGATAGCCTTAGCACTGCGTTTATCTCTCTATTAGATTCTATTGGCTTCTCTCAAGTGTACATAAACCGACTCACCGTTTTAACAACCCCCCTCGATCTTTCTGGTATATGGTGTTGAATTGAACATTTAATAGTGTTCCCACAGAATCCCTTCCAAATTGACCACTGTTTGATACTTTTGAGTTTATACCTGCTGAACTACACGCCGTTGGGCAAAACATCCTATACAAGATGTCTATCTGATAGTGCTGTAGCTAAATTAAGGGCGTTTCCCGTTAGCATTTAATTCATTACCAAGTCCCAAATAACGGAGGACTCCTTGCTATTAGTCCCCCCCCAAATCGATCATTTGTTGTAGGCAGCAGGCTCGCTGCGAATGACTCTAACTCGGTTGCCCCTCTAAAAAAGAAGTAATAAAACAAGAAGGTTACTCCAGGGTATAACACGAAACTCGCAAATTAAAGCAAATATCGCGGAAAATTGAAAAGATCGGCGCTCCACCCAACTGGAAAATTCCGTTTAACCTGGCAAGAAGTCTTAAACGTATAGGAGGCCCTCCGTAATGCCAGAGCAGCGTACTACTCGTCATTGATAGAGGAAAATGGGAAACAACCCCAGGTTTCTTTTCAGAAACTGTACCAGGCTAACAAAGGTCACACCTCTACTGGCCAAGTATTCCCATAGCTCTTATAGTAACACTTTATAAAGGTTCTTCATGATAAAATTATAACTATTAGAAGCAAAATTCACCAAGACCTGCCTTTAAACTGGTTATCTCTAAACTCAGGAACGTTAGAAACAGCTGTAAAACCAATACATGTTTTGACTGCTTTGCTTCACTTGATCTTTATCAATTTAAATTTTCAATTATTTCTTCATTAAGCCATCAACCTGCCTCTTAGAATCCCACCCCACTAGGCATTTAAAGGAGTTTTACCATTAGTCAACACTTCACTACTGAATATAACCAATTGTCTTTATTACAGGCATGTACCACAGTACTTTAAAGTAGCTGTAATTAAACCCTCTTCTGAAAAAGCCAAACCTTGATCCAGATGTTTTAAGCCAACTATAGACCTATATCCAACCTTCCATTTTTCTCTAAGATTCTTTAGGGAAAACAGTCGCCAAACAGCTGGCGACTTTCTGCATAGCACAGCTTATTTGAGGATTTTCAGTCAGGATTTAGAGTTCATCATAGCACAGAGACAGCACTTGTGAAAATTACTAATGACCCCCTAATTGCTTCAGACAAAGGACTTTTCTCGTACTTGTGTTATTAATCTTAGCACTGCTTTGATACCATTGACCATTATATTTTTATTACAGAGATTAGAACATTTAATTGGGATTAAAGGACTGCTCTAAGCTGGTTTAAGTCTTATTTATCAGATCGATCTCAGTTTGTTAATGTTAACGATGAATCCTCTGTGCACGCCAAGGTTAGTCATGGAGTCCCACAAGGATCTGTGCTCGGTCCAATCCTGTTCACTTTATATATGCTTCCTTTAGGCAGTATTATTAGAACAACACCAAACTTTCATTGTTATGCAGATGATACTCAATTATATCTATCAATCAGCTGGATGAAACTAATCAGCTAACAGTGCCTTCAGGATATTAAAACCTGGATGACCTGTAATTTTCTAATGTTAAACTCAGATAAAACTGAAGTTATTGCTCTCGGACCAACACCTCCGTGACGCACTATCCAAAGATATAGTTTCTGGATGCATCACCCTGGCCTCCAGCACCACAGTGAAGAATCTTGGAGTCATCTTTCGTCAGGACATGTCCTTTATTCCCACTTAAAGCAAATTTCAAGGATCGCCTTTTTCACCTATGTAATATTGCAAAATCAGGAATATCCTGTCTAAAAATGAGGCAGAAACTTAGTCCATGCATTTGTTACTTCTAGGTTGGATTACTGCAATTCTTTACTATCAGGCTGCTCGAAAAAATCCATAAAGACTCTACAGCTGATCCAGAATGCTGCGGCACGTGTTCTGACGGGAACCAGGAAAAGAGATCACGTTTCTCCTGTTTTAGCTTCTCTGCATTGGCTTCCTGTAAAATTTAGAATAGAATTTAAAATCCTTCTTCTCACCTACAAAGCTCTTCATGGTCAGGCTCCATCTTATCTTAAGGAGCTTATAGTACCTTACAACCCTAGGAGAGAACTACGCTCCCAGAATGCAGGGTTACTGGTGGTTCCTAGAGTCTCTAAAAGTAGAACGGGAGCCAGAGCGTTCAGCTATCAGGCTCCTCTCCTGTGGAACCAGGTTCCAGTTTGGGTCCGGGAGGCAGACACCGTCTCCACATTTAAGAGTAGGCTTAAGACTTTCCTTTTTGATAAAGCTTATAGTTAGGGCATAGAATCGAATATTGTTAGGGAGTAGTAGTTAGTCACATAGTTTTCAGATTTATCTATCATATAATAAACTAAAGGGAGACTTGGCATACAGCCCGATCCGGTTGGGGGGAGTTCTGGCCCGACCGGGCTGGAGCTCTCTTACCTTGTCTCTCTTGGTTTTGTTGTATATAGTTTTAGACAGCTTGGGACTTATTTTGATACCTAGTTAGGGCATAGAATCGATAATGTTAGGGAGTAGTAGTTATCACATAGTTTTCAGATTTATCTATCTATAATCAAGATATAATAGAACCAAAGGGAGACTTGGCATACAGCGATACCGGTTGGGGAGAGTTCTGGCCCGGCCGGGCTGGAAGCTCTCTTCACCTCGTCTCTCTGGTTTTGTTGTAATAGTTTTGACAGCTGGGACTTATTTTGATACACTAGTTAGGGCATAGAATCGAATATTGTTAGGAGTAGTATTAGTCACACAGTTGTCAGATTTATCTAACATATAATCAAGAATATAATAAAACTAAGGAGACTTGGCATACAGCCCGATCCGGTTGGGGAGAGTTCTAGCCCGGCGGCTGGAGCTCTCTTTACTCGTCTCTCTTGGTTTTGCTGTAATAGTTTAGACAGCTGGGACTTATTTTGATACACTGAGCTCCTCTCTCCTCTATCTTCTATCTTTTCATTTATGTGCATCCATGTCCCAGAAATGTGTGGTTACTAACCTAGCTCTGGGAGTCATTCCCCGCAGTCCTTATGTTCTTTTTTCCCCAGCATGTTCCCTTGGATCAGAGACGCTCCGAAATCAGGGTAGCAGCTGTCGCCATGGTCCCGCTACACGTTCTGTGATGCCATGTTCAACTGCAACTGCGGTGCCCTGCTCTAGCTACGTCCTGCTAGTGCCTTGTAGCGCACGCGTCTGCTATGCCATGAACTACTACAAAACTTCTACAAACTACTAATTTTTCTATTTTATTGCCACTCTTCATTCTAACCCCAACCGGCCCGTCAGACACCGCCTACCAAGAGCCTGGTCTGACCGAGGTTTCTGCTAAAAGGAAGTTTTTCCTCGCCACTGTCGCACTGTTGCTGCTCTGGAGGAAACTATTAGAACTGTTGGGTCCTTGTAATTCTGGAGTGTGGTCTATCTGTAAAGTGCTTGAGATAACTCTTGTTATGAATTGATACTATAAATAAAATTGAATTGAATTGAATTAACTTTAAGTGCATTTTCCGCCGCTAAATAAACCATGATAAACAGCGACACTTTAATGTGAAACAACACATTTTAAGGGAAGCATAGGGATTTCAGCACCACGGACAGCGGCCTTGTCTTTAATTCTAAAAGGTTACGGGCGTAAAGATTTGATCCTCCACGCTCCGCCACTGATGAAATGACGCCCGTCAAGGGCGGAACGCAGGCAGAAAGTGTGGAAAAGTGCGAATGGAGTGAGTTGAAAAAGCACCATTTCTGTCTAACCAAGGGCAAGGGAATTCAAGCTGAACCGTGGCCCTTCAATGTCCAGGAAAACCATACTGCTCAGTCACAGCAGGAGGCTACATCTTATCACTGGCTGTGGCAGAGAGGATGAACATAAGCAGAGGTTACAATCTATTTTACAGCCCTTTTAGGGGCCCTCTTGCTGATTGCTCAGCATCTGTAACATGGACATGCTTCGTTGAATACAATTGTAATATTTCTTACGGCCGTTTGTCCAAGGTTGCTCTCATACAAGAGTGGTACTGTAGAAGCTGGACATGTCAACTATTTATCCACACATGACTTTTAGCCAACTATTTTAACTAAATATTTTTAGCTAACAAGTTCAACTTTTTATCCAATAGGTACTGCAACTAGGCTATTCATAGGCTATGGAAATTCTGACAAAATAACTAGCATTAAAAAAAGGAAACAGTTAAAAGAATTAGTTAGACAGGTACATTAGCAGACACCATTTTTAATGGTGTATGCCTAACATGTCTCTCTTTCAGCTTTCTGAGCTCACCTTATGTCATATATTTAATATCTCCAGGTCAATACAGTGCAGATACTTACTGTTTTGTTTAGAAACAGAGAAGTGCTCTGTTTCAATGATGTCCTCCATGTGATTGTAGGCCATCCAGAAGCTTTTTAATCCATCATGGAATTACAGTGTCTTTGTATGATAAATAAATAAATAATTATAAATCCAAAAATCAAGTCACATAATCTCCAATATTGCCACATTGCTTCAAGCTAGCTACGTTTTGGTTTAACACCAGGGCCTATCCAAAAAGGGATTTGTGAAATCATGTCCCTTCCAGAAGCTTAGTAATCCGGTCTTGAACTTCATTGACTTTTTAATAATTCCAGAACAACAGATTGTTGACTGAAAGCTTATTTAGTCACCCTAACATATAGCAGAGCAGTTAAGAACAACAATTGTACATTTTATGACAAAAGCATGACATTTCTAACATAGTTAGTGCATCCCATATGAATTATTTTCACATGTGGAGGGAAGTCAGATTTGACCTCTGAGAGCCATTAAAGTCCAAGATGGCTGCCAGTTCCCCAAGTCTAATGTTCAAAAGTGTTTCATTTTGGAACCAAACACTGTAGAACAGGGGTCTTCAACAGGGGGTCCGCGACCCCTAGGGGGTCCGCGGAGGTACTGCATGGGGGTCGCGAAAGTTTTGGTTGATTAGACTTTTTTTTATATTCCCCCCACCCCCCTGCAATTTTTTCCACTAATTGAAATGTCTTTAAATACACATTAACATGAATTCAACACACTGTAGCAAACAGATTAATGGAGGCAGAAGATGTCTTTCAGTCATCAATGTACACATGGCACTATAGGACCAGTTTGATATAACACAATTTTATACAATATATATAATTAGGGGGTCCCTGCTCCATCTCGCCATCAGTTTGGGGGTCCTTGGTCTGGAAAACGTTGAAGACCCCTGCTGTAGAAGAACATTTAAGGTGTCACTTTCAACTACTTTGGGGGTGCCCATTCATTTAGTGATACTTTGGAGATCTCCAGAATTCAAGGAAATGCATTTGTATTAAGATCAAAGTCAGATGACGTTAAAAATGTCACATTCTTTTGCTTATGCGTTTATTTTACCTTGGACATTGGATTGTAACTATGCAATATGGTGAAACTATACTGCATGTATGAATGAAATACTTACTATATGTATGAAAAGCGATTGTTTACTGTTAGCCACCGCCATCGTGGCTGCTGACCAATCACATGAAGTTCATGTTAGGAGAGAGGAAACTTGCTCAGCCAATAGACAACCCTAACCGGATACAAGCAGGATGGCCATTTGAAATTATGATTTAACATTTTTTTCATTTTCTTACACATATCAATACTATGTCCCTTAGACAAGTACTTCATGGTACTCTGTGAAGAGTACCATGAAGAGTTTGCAGACCCTGCAAACCACGATTTACCTAAAAAAAAGAGCAGAATTGACAGCCGCTGCAAAAGAAAAGCATGTTTTTGATTCAATATCAAGCCCAGTTTGAGTTATTTGTGAAGGAAAACAGTAAGTGCACTTATTTTAGCATTACTAAGGCTGACAGTAAAAATAAACTCCAACATATGCCATTTAAGTATAAGACTAGCACAAGTGACAGTAAGCCTATTTTATTTATTTATACGGTCATAAAACTGACCAGAATCAGATATTTTTGCTGTTAATGGCTTGAAAATCCCTATAAATGGAGCACTATAAAATGTAAACCAGTGGCAACACCCAATGCACTATAAATTACTATTATCTTACATTATAATGCATTATATGTAAAAAATAAATAAATAAATAAATAAAGAACCTTAGGCTTACTCGACGCATCGGACAAATGTCTTTATAGAGGCTTACTGTCACTTACGCTTGTCTTATGTATAGGGCGTATGATCAAATATGGTTTCACCATTTTTCAAGCCCCAGGTTTCACTAATTTATAGAAATCCTACGCAAACATCATCCATCTCAACATGTAACACAACTATTTAACCAGATAGTGCGTGAGTTTCTTGTGAATGGTAAGTTTCAAAGTTGTGATAGTAGAAGTGGGCGTAGCATGTTTCCTTACTTTTTCAAAAGTTAGAAAGGCGCTCGACAACTCCTGATTGGTCAGATGCCATGGGCTGAATATAATATGAATATCTTTGAAGTAACGTTAACTTTGCTGACTGGCTGTGAGAAATCAACGTCAACCTCACGCAGAGGCACAAGGGCGCTAGTTTAAATGTTCAGTGTAGTTACCAAACGGTTCCTCGCCCTGTGTTCAGGTATAACACATGACTCAACATGTGGATATTTCCTTCTAATCTGAAAGTAATTTCTATTTTAATAAGTTGAGTCTACCCCCTGGCGACTGCTGAAGTACTCCCTCGGGTACAAGTGGTTGAGAATCAAAGAAGTTATGTGCACGCGCCTCTGTGCATGCCCCCTCTGATGATGACGTGATCACACACTAATCACACACCCCAGTGGTTAAAACCGTGCTGACCCACATTTAGCATCACTTAATTAAAGCTTGCGTGCGTGTGCATGAGCATAGCTGCAAAGGTTCTGATGTCTGAGCAGGTACATTAGTTTGTGTCTAATTACATGTCTTTGTGATGGTGAGCGTATGTGTGTTTGAGCTCGGATTTTGATGATCTCCTCCTACCCCCTCTAGGCCAGCATGAGCCTTTTTTGACCCACATCAGGAAAATTAACATCACACTCAAATGTCTGTTAGGGCAGATATAGGGTCCTTTCACCATCTTTCCTCTCATTCTGCTGTTCCGAACTCTCCCTTTTTAGCTGACAGGAAAATCTAGCAATGTTGAATACATCACACAGGCTTTTGTATGCATGCAAAGTCCTATCTAGAGTTTATTTGCACATAAATTGGTCCATAAACTTTGCTAAGAAGTTGTGTTTTTCAGCCATAAAAAAACAAAAGCACCCTATTTAACAGCCAGAGACAGTTGGGCTTATATTGTCATGGTTGCCAGTTTGAATCCCCAGATCTGCAGCAATATCAGTCCCCTACCCTACCAACTCACCAAACTGCACTTGAACAAGTCACCGTTCCATTAGTACTGCTCTGGGGCCAACCTTAGAAGACTGAGGTTCTCTGGGCTGTATCTGTGTGTGTGTGTGTGTGTGTGTGTGTGTGTGTGTGTGTGTGTGTGTGTGTGTGTGTGTGTGTGTGTGTGTGTGTGTGTGTGTGTGTGTGTGTGTGTGGGTGTGTGTGTGTGTGTTTGGATAAAAGCCGTTGCAGCTACTCTCACAGGGATAATGTAATTAGGAATGTTCTCTCTCTCAACTTGCCTTGTAAATGAAAACAGCTCTGTATCAAAAAGTGAACACATTGGATGCAGCTGTGCTAGAGTATAGAGGATTGTACCACCTCTAACACTGAAAAGATTTTTTTCCTTGAATCACAGAATGTGAAAGAAACCTGAATTGAGAGACATAGACCTCCTTGTCATTGTGAGAGAGATAATTGTGACTGAATCATCAATCTCTTTGTATCTAAAATTGACTGGTTTGAGCCATTTTCAAAATGACGAGGCAAAGATAAACGACTTCATTCACAGACAGGTGGAGATTGAACGATATAGACTAAATCTAAGCACCAACAGGGCAGTATAATTCCTATTTACATACTTTATTGAGCAATTCGAATGAACACAATTTCCATATAAATGTGAGAAAAAAAAAACAGGTGAGGAAATTGCCTTTTTTGTTTGTGACGTGGTCTACATGGGTAAGAATCAACAACATGCACAGACAGATGCTGGGGAGATACCAAATGACTTAAAGTTAAAACACACCACACACACACACACACACACACACACACACACACACACACACACACACACACACACCACATGTAATAAGATGATCTCCCAATGAAAAGCAAGCAGGACATGAAAGCTTTACAAATGGTCGCCAAAACAACAGCTGTAATGCGACAGGCAGACATTTGTTCCACTAATTACTGAGGGAGATTGTCTAATACAGCCGGATCAAGGCTTAGATAGATTTATGTTATCAGGCCATACGCTCGCTCGCACACGCACACACACACACACACACACAAACGCACGCACATGTACTCACACACACACACAGTCTGTTGTCCATCATCCCTTGCCTTGGCCCTCACACCTTGACAGCTGTCAGTGATTTTGACATGCAAGATCACAGAATAAAGGGATTACACTGATCTGTGGAGAAAAGGCATGTTCCCAGCCAATATCTCCGAGGGCTTTCACATCAAGTAAACAACGGGGGGTTATGCGAAAACTCAATTCAAGAAACAAGAATACATGTTTTTTTGATTTCTCATAATGGTATTTAACTTCGCAGATAGTCTTGTCTATGAAATTTCTGCTCCCAACCTAAAACATTGATGAGAATACATTAATGGAATTTTATCTGTGGTGCTCCCAGGATTGAAAAATTACTTTAAAAAAATTCAACTTCACTGTCAACCGTTTTTAATGGAACTTCTTTTTACCAAAGAAATAGCATGAAACCATTGACAGCATGTTTAATGGAATATCTAGGCAACACTGGTAAGAGATGTTGCCTTTCTTTAAAGCAGCACAAATCAATATTGTTAAACAATGGATGACGTGACTATGTGTAATGTGAAAGGGGTTGCTCATAGTGCCAAACCATAGACTTTACATACAGTGCATGTGATGAACTACAAACCAATCAACAGACAAAAAAAATTATTGGACGATTTTGCCAAAACTCTAAATACGTTGAATGCCCACAATTTGTTTGATTTTATGTTATGGCCAGTGCCAATGTTTATGAAATTCTTGCACTCTGCAATATCAGATCTTTGCAAATAAGCCATGTTTACACCTTCAACAAAATTAATGTCATTTATTTATCTGTATTAGAAGCACTCTCTTTCAGCTCTGTTTTTGGTCTCCACCAACTCCTGAAGAACACTAGAGTACTGTGAGAGTGAACCACACAGTTAAGTTGTAGGCCGTACCGCTTCTATGTAGGTTGATCACTACAAGCAACCCCTTTCACACTGCAATTTGAAACATTATTGCTATAAAGATGTGGTTTGTAGCTGCTCTAAGATTGATGAAAGATCACAGATACCGTCAATAAATAAATGAACTATGGGTAAGGTATGGTTAGGGTTTCTTCCTCGAGGTTATGTTATTGTTTGGGCTTGGCTACTAAAAAGCTTAGTTAAGGAGAGTGTATGTTTTAGGTTGGGCCACAAAGACTTGGTTTAGGTTGCAATCATGGTTGTAGGAATGAGAACATTACAATATGTGTATCATTACAAACCTACACAAACTTCATTCTAATGCATGAAAGCTGGCCTTGCTACCTGCACATCCCCAACCCACGCCTCACACCCTTCCTATCTGGCTTTTTACAGGGGACAATACTTCCTGCATTGGCTGTAAATGTAGGCATTGGACATATTTTATGATTTTCTTTCAATATGGACATAATTGCAACAATCCTGTCCTGATGAGCTATCAACTCATCTTGGCAGTTCTACACTGCTTTAATGAGCATTTTAACGTTGTTCGGGTTTTCTAACCTGCAACTTGGTTCTCATCAAATCAAAAAGAAAGCAACTAGTTGGTGAAAACATTGATGAGAAAACATTTTGCAGCCAAAGAGTGGGATACTTCCTCATGAGTTGGTGACCAAAACATAAAAAAGGAGCTGTTGGATTTACAGTCGACCACACACCTGACTCCAAATGAATCATAACGCTGTTCTTAGCAATATAAACTTTATAAGGTGATTATATGTCCAGTGTTGTGTTATTAAACAAAATTCTATCCATTTAGATTCTATTGGGGTGATAGAAGCCCCAGAGATGGATATCTTTAAAATTGGAAAATCATTTTTTTTTGTGATGTGGTAAACGGATCCTTTAATACTATGTGCTTTGATTTTCTCTATTTGGACACATTAATATAAAAAAAAGATGCAGGCACATGCCTGCAGACAACAAGGTGCTAACAACAATCAAGGCAATGGTGTCTCCCTCTTCCTGGATATCCCCTGATGCATTATCATCTGTGATTTCTCAGAAACTCCATTACTATTGCAGAAGGGTATAGTGCTTGTGCACCACAATCAATACTCTTCCATTAAGGTGATGAACGGTCTGTTTCCCCAACCTTCTGCAGTCAAGACAAATTCTCAGGACCTACTGATCCAAATCAGTCAATGTTGGCATGACAGCACTACACCCAGGCAATGTGAAGAGTAAAGAAAGTTGCTGACTGGGGAAGTCTGATCAACGCTTCCATCCCCACTGGTTCACTCCTCCTTCAACGCTTGTGTAATTGAATTTACCTTAACAGAAGTCAATTTCTACAGAGACATTCATTTCTCAAATGTAGAGTGAGGGATGCATTTTCATCTGAGAGTAAGATATTGTCTTCAAGATAATTTCTAAAACTAAATTTGAATTGAGAAGTCTGGTAAATAAAGCATTCTAGTCTAATATTCAGTTTTTTTTCCGAACTCAAATTGATTAGTGTTGGATAAAAGTGCATTTTTTTCTTCTTTCTTTACATGAAAGAAATACAAAATTTTGGTTTCGAAGGCAGAAAATGTAAAGGTTTGATTTTCACCCCGTTCTGACATCAACAAGGCGGCACGGTAACCGTCTTTGCACCTGTGGAAATGAAAAGTAAGTAACATGCCAAGAGAACATATTTCCCCACTGTATTTTCAGTAAGCATTAGGATAACTGTTTATCAGCGTAAAAAACACACACACACCGCACACCACACACACACTACACACACACAACACACAGCACACACACACACACACACACACACACACACCACACACACACACCAACACCACACACACACAGTTCTTGTAGAAGAAATGCAAAGTCATCCTTTAGGAAAAAGAAATTAGCTTGCTATTTTTTTTTTCCAGAGATAGACATGTTGTGAAAACCTTGGCAAAGGCAGCGCTGTGTTAATTAAATAAAGTCAATGTTGTTAGCGCACTCGAGAAACTATTTGCTTTCAATTTAACAGCTGACATCTTCTACTATCCTTTGGTAATCTGGAGAGAAATGCACAGTGGCAAAGCAATTGCTGGGTGACTGACAGGTTGGCGGCCGAGCCTGTCAGTTTAGCTAAGCCAACAAAGCAAATTCTGCATTATGTTCAAACAAACATCACATTTTGCCTGTGGAAAGAATGGTGTGTCAGTGTTGGTGAGGAGTGGTGATGACTGCTAAAAGATCCACACTGCACCATTGAATCAATCAAAAATAAATGTATGATCATATAAAGGTTATGAATGTAATAAAACAAAGAAAAGTAGAACATCCTTGCATTAAAGCTGGAACCAGAGAGTGTAAAGCACTTTTGTAAGATAAATAACTTAAACCAATAATGATCTGTTAATCAACCAACGTTTCAGCAGTAGGTCAGGCTTTTTTACATAAATCTGACTCTTGGAAGTTCTCAAACTTTGTTAAAGTACATTACAAAAATTGTTGGAGTACTCCCTTACAACCCCCCCTGAGCTGACACTGGTGAACCTCCAAAGCCCTGCTGTAAAACACAGTTTCAAAGTCATAAACGCTACTTTGCATTTTGCAAGACCACATGGAACAGACAGATTGACATCACGATTAAGGATTATTCAATTAACTAGTTCTGGCTAGTGTCAGATGATCTGAATAAAAACAACAGCCACTCTCACTCTCTCCAACCGTATTAATGGAAGTAAAACGCTGTGGTGTCACACTGCCGATATGCCGTATATTGTAGTCGACATAAGCAACAGCTTGCTCGCTGTGACCCTGAGTGCTGATTGTTTATTTCCAGAAACTAAAAATGTTGGGTTCCTACAACTGGAGTCACCTTTCAAACTAAATGCAACAACGACCCCCCCAAAGCAGTAAAATTGCTTTCTGTAAAAGAAGGTGAGTCCAGTTTAGGAAATGTCCTTCAGCCACCCCTGACAAACAGGCCATACCATTTTACCGCATTGTTGCTCTGAGGACACAGCAACTGCAAACAAGGATTATAATCAACAGTTACAACCTCCACAACTGCCCTCTGTCTGTTACTGTTTGCACAATACTTATATGATTCAACTGCTATACCATGAGGGGGGATTATTCATGTATTGTTTTTTCCTATTCCCCAAAACCTGTTCTAGCTGATGTGATTGTGCAACTGATTGCAGACTTTACGTAACTGGAAAAACAGCAAGCCAACCACGATACTAAGAAGCGTTGTGTTTGTTTTGTAAACACTTAACAAGCCATTGACATTTATCTGTGTTCATTAAGTAGCTTAATTCTGTAACTCGGTGGCCCCCATGATAGATGTTATGTCCCAGTAATAAAATGCCTGGCTAGAGTAGCTGTGGCTGTAAAAGAGTCTGGTGGTCTTTATATCCACAGTCATGCTGCCCTCTTTTGATTCCATTTGATAATACATAAAAGCCATTGAATTTAGCATCAATACTCATAAGCCACAATCAAAGCTTCCGTAATTTGTCGACGCCCCTGACCTCCTCCCACCCGGTCAGGTGAACGTTTCTTCTTGACCTCGACCACTTTGGTTTGTGAAAACTAAATCAAGCCAGATTTTCATGAAATCTATTGGGAAGATTAATGGTTGGATATATACTAATGGTTTTGTGATACCTGGACCTTTCATCCAGCACCACCCAAAACTTACTGTGCACATTCATGTGTGTGATTGTCAGCCCAGAAGTAAATGCATGTGTGTATGTTGCATTCAGATGTTGTTTGACTTTGACAGCTTGGTCACAGCTGCTGCACCTGTAAAGTGTAATTTTTTATTCAGAGTAGAATGAAGTCTCTGATGACTCCTAATAACTTCTTATGTCATATTCAATATCTCCAGTGCAGAGACTTACTTTTTGTGTTTAGGAGCAGAGAAAGGCGGTGTTTCAAGGACGTCTTCCATGCGATTGTTGGCCTTTCCCTAAGCTTTTTAAACCAGCATGGAGTTCCCATGTCTTTGTACAATAAATCCATGAGTATGAATCCATAAAACAAGTTACACAATGTTTGACATCTCCGCATTGCCAGAAGCTTTGTTATTCAGCCTGGAACTGCAGTGTCATTTCAAAAACATTGCGCCATTATTTAGGAACGATATATCCACTGTTACTGTTTGCCCCGGCCATCTTGAATCCCAGAATTTTGTCAGGTGAGTGTGTCGACCAATCAGAGGCTTTTTTCCTGACTATAGTCTTCTTCTTTGGTGTTTTATCCACAACGTTGGAGATGCTGGCACTGTTACTGTGTTACTTCGCTGCTACAGACACTAAACATGGAACAAACAATCCAAAATAATGATATACAGCAAAAATGTTACATTCTCAGAGCTTCTGGCCATTCAGACAGCCCTGAATGTGTAAATGAGTGTGATTTGGCCTTCTGATGTCTCAAAGCAGACAGGAAATGCATTGGAGAGGGCACAACTAACTTTTTGGATAAATGCGTTACACATTTCTGTAAGATTCAATTTCTGTTTAGATGTTCTTTTGTATTTGATGTCATATAACAATTTACACATTTTAGTGTCATCCCTGCAGCATTCATATCCTGATAGCCCAGGTTGGCTTGAAATCAATTATGTCGATAGCTTAATTATGTGCATCACAGGGTTGAGGTTTACAAGCATTATTACACAAGGAAACCAGGTGATTGGAAAAAGGGCTTGGACCTCATAGCGATAGCTAAATCATCATGCTTCCATCACACAAGTGCATTGTAGGTTGCAGTAAACATTTGCCTTCTCCACGAACAAAATCTCTTCACTATTTTGTGGCAGATATATGTATTTATATCAGCTTTATTGCTTAAGTTGGGGGAAAAACATGGTATTTGTTTAGCTGCTTTCTGAATGGTCAAGTAAGGTTGTTGTACAAAACACTCCATATTATATTAGCTATTTTATAGACTGTAGTAGTAGTAACATTGTAGGTATAGTATTGGATTTTAACCTGGACTATTGGTTTAAATCCATTATCCAGTGCTAATGCAATGGATGATTTATTTTTTTCCAGATATTTTGTTTCACTTAACTGTTTAGCTGTTTGTTGTAATTCAGCATATAACAGCCAGAGGTTTTAATGTTCTGGGTACAGTAATCAGCATCAGGTGCTTCTTATCAAACTGTTAATCTTATGTAGTCAGAGTTTCTGTGTGGACTAAGTTTTTCAGGAACATTTCCACGCTGAAAATAAATACTGAATATTTGTATTTGTGTGGCATGAAAACACACACAGATATTGATTATTAGCACAAATTACTGATTTTCAGTGAAAGCAGCTTATAAACAAGGAAAAGTCTATTTGTATCAGTCTAACCCTGAAAGACAGGACAACCATAAACTTACACAAGAAACTGGCTCATGGATTTTTCATTTCAGGTAATTGCCTCTCTAGCCCCATCTAGTGGGAAGGTCATAACATGACATGGTAGCTGCTTTGTGTTGTCAAGTTCAGCACTAACTTACATACAGTATAGGAAAGACAAGTGCCAATGATATGCTGCACTATGTTGAGTTAAATTGTAATGTACATTAAAAATGTACACCGTTTTAGTTGTCTGTCATATTGTTTAGAGTAGTGGTTCTAAACCTGTTGGGATGCCTCCAGTGGGTCTCACACACACACACACCACACACACACACACCACACACACACACACACACACACACACACACACACACACACACACACACACACCACACACACACACACACACACACCAAAGAACTTAAATAAAATGAGAATTTCAAGCAAAATAATTATTTTGTCCCCAAAAATGTATGTTTGTATGGGATTTATGCAAGCACACAAACACCCTGACACTAACCTTTGAACATGGGGTTTAGTAATTAGTAATATATATTTTTTTCCGACACTGACTTACTTCAAAGACAGACCATGCAACTGTTGCTGAGTTGTGGAAATTACTGGTTAATACCACAATTTACCTTCATTTCCCATGATTCTCTTAAGTCAGTTGCTTAACAGACATCATCAGTAGTGGACCTGACTGAGACTGGGATGACCAGGACCACAAGCAGGGAACAACAAACATGTCTACTGGGAAGTGCGGCATGTTTAGCTACTTCTTACTTATCTGATACAACCAAATTCTTACGACATGTTAAAACTTGGCGTGACAATAGCATGAGTAGTAAAGAGTTACATAGTCAAATGGATTACAACAGCATCAGTTGCACAGCAATATTTTGTACGTTAAGTTTGCTGACTTTAACTTAGCTTAGCCACCATAAGCAACTGGTCATATCAGACCAAGTATGGCTGTGGAAGTGGATGAATTGAGCAATGGTGCATTTTATTCCTTATAAAGTAAACTTAAATTCTCACTTTAAAGTAACGGCACTGTGTGTGTGTGTATGTATGCGGTACATATACAGTATATATTAGTATGGTTATGACATCACAACTGTGTGAATGTAAAACAACCAATATTTATTAAATGTATTATATAACATGTTCAGAATTATGCATAGTTAGTGGTATGAATGCATTAAGAACATCACAAAACAAGTGAACACTCCAGCGCACTGATCTTTAAAATAGATTTTATTTACCATTTTGTAATTCAACAGTTTACGATATACAGCTGACAGGACTAAGACATTGCAATGGATTTGGCCCTAAACACGAAGAACAGACATGGTTAGATAGATAGACAGATAGATATGATAGAGGATACCAGAAGAACTGTGTTCTCTTTTCTCATTTGTGCTTTTCCTCTCCACTCCTCCCATGGAACAATTTACATTGGCATAGCAACAACATAGCATACTGTATGTCCACTGACACTTGGACAGTTTCTTTCAGCCAGACCACTGAAAATAAGACATTATTTACCAAACGTGTTTTCTTTTTTCAAAATGAAAGTATGACTCATTATTCTTATAAGTTTTTTTACCTGTTGTTTTACAAAACAAAAACAAATGATGTCTTTAAAGTGCTGAAACATACGATTATGTTTACATGAGCAGTAGTAAGAAATTCAAGAGGTAATGTTCTGCAATTGACAGAGAACCACAGAAACAAGGTAAAATCCCAGTTTTGTTTTTTAGTACAGTAGAGCAGTTGTGCTGTGAATTTTGTGTACAAAAGTGGTCCAATGCTTCACATAGTTCACGTTCTTCAACATCAGTGACTTTCTCCACAGCCACTTCGGTGGTAGTAGGCATATTAGTAAATGAAGAAATGGGCCAATTACTAACTATTCTCAATCTCCTTTTTTTTTTGTTTTTTTGGAAGACTAAATTGGTCTTAGTCTTTTGGTAGCCACATAATTGAAGGTTTACTTTACCAACAAGAGAAATAAATCAAAACATAATGGTAACTGGACCCTTGCCAGATACATATATGTGATATAATTGTCTTAATTGTCCACATGAAACAACCTTATGTTCCAGTATAATGCATCAGAGCAGCACAAGAATGAAAATGCTATTCTTGGCGGCAGTGTACATTTGGTGTTTTGATCTTTTTCTTTTACATTTTGTAACACCTATACAGAAAAAGCCAAATTTCTTTTGTCAAGGGCCACAGAATATTAAGAGTAAAGAGTGATGTACAACTGTTGGCATTGTACTGTGTAAAATATAGCTTTAGGTTCATGTGTTACTGTCACACATCTATCATTCTGTCATGTAACTGCAGCCACCATCTACACCAGCGCTCACTGAAAAAAACAAAACAACAACCATTCTTTTGTAGTTCAAGTTTCAATCCAAAGATTTTTGTTTGGAAATGCTTTTTAAACCTAACTGGCATTTTTCAATGAATACTTTAAAAACAATCCAGAAAAGTAGTGTCATTTAACATTGGATAAACAATGAGTAAAATTTGATAATACTATAAGTAGTTTTCCTTCACTTCTTTTAGTACAAAATGTTTTTTCTCCCTTAAAAGACTATATTATTAGCAGAGTAAGACTTGGCTAGTTCTGATAGGTTAGAGGTACATTGACATCAATACTGACACTACGCCTGCTCTACATGCAGGCTCAGCAGTAAGAGCTAATCCACTACACACAGTACACAATACACCTGACGTCGTCTACATTACACTACAAGAAAAATGACAAATCAAAAACAAAATAAAACGATACCCGCCCACCCCTGACACGCAAGAACACACTTACCCACCCTCGAAATAAAAGCAAAGTTCAACGCACACATACACACAGTCCGATTATATATTTTTTTTACAATACTGTACAACGGGAGGAAGAGTTGTGGGGAGATGGCGAGGGTTGGGCTATATAGAGAGATAGCATGGTAACATGGTGGCTAAGCTTCACTTACTACAGCATAAATGCACAAGACAAGCAACTACAAACAGGAAATGGTCTGAGCTACAAGCTGTCCCAATTTAGAGAACAACAACTTCATATTCAACCTTTTCAGCGAACAAAACTTCATTTTTTGAGAAAGTGTAACGTTCCTTGGATCAGAGTTTCTACTCAAAAGAAGCAACACAATTTATTTAGATTAGTAGATGGAGATAGTGTATTGCTTCTCGAGCACCTGGTTTTGCAGTAATTTAATTAAAAATAAACACTTTTACAAAATACATTGGTATTAGGAATGATACTACAAAAATGATTTAGGAATAAACCTAAACCAGAAGGTAAAAACAGACCGCTAACTACCAACCAAAGCTACAATTCTCCATCTATATCAATAACCAGTATATGTTTCTATAGAACCTTACTGTAAAAAAATAGCATGTTAGAAGCCTGGGTAGAAATGTGTGCTTGTTTTAGAACACTCACTGTGCTTATCATGATTATGTTCACTATATTTTAGCTTCTGTGCTTAGCATTGACCTCTACCGTTGTTGCTTGTTTTAGCATTTAACAGATTGTAGTGTCTGTTGGGCTTACACCTCTGTTGTGCCTTTACTAACCTGTGTGTCAGCATCACCCCGTCTTAGTGTAGCAACTGCACTGTCCTCTTCTAAGGACATGCGTTTTGGGGGATCATTGGTGAAAAAATGTGCAGTTGTGCTTCAACACTTCAGAAAATAGTCGGTTTCAAAGAAACAAGATACAACACGGTAATTTTTGAGCGTCGTACATACATGCGAGTGGTATCGATCTTCTCAGCTAATCTTCTAGTGCATAAGAGTATTTCACAAAATATTAAACTATTCCTTTAAGGTTCTTTGAATCTGCCGTATACAATTTTGTATATTATCTGAATATGTTCCATGCTCATACAGGTATCATAGCCTACTAGTTCTTCAAACGTCTTAGACATAATTGATGATTTGACAGCTCACAAATGTAGAAAAACTACCACGTGAAGAAAGATTACAGCCAGACCAGAAGCAATCCCAAAAAATCCTTCCTGCCTGTGAAGCTAAAACAATCTCGCTTCCTCCTAACATGTGCCCAACAAAGCATCTTAGAATGAAAATACAAAGGAACATGTGATCTTCACACAGCTGTCTAGATGACAAAAAACTCTTTTCTTATATTTGTTCTGTATTAAGACCTCCAAAAACCGCTGCGACCACACTATTACAAATTGTCATGGATGCTTTCCAATCAGACACTTTTAGGAAACCCAACCCTGCATGCTAAATAGACCCCTCTCTGTCCTGTCCCACACACTCCAACAACAACAACAACAACAACAAATCAATTCACATATGAGGAATGGCAAACGTGGTTAATTATGATTCAGTAGTTTTTATTTTTTGTACAAAATAAACATGTGCTGTAAAAAGGAGAATTCTACAGAGAGAACTATACTATACAGCTACATTTAAATCTACATAGTTAATTTAAGATTTGTATTCTGTATTCTTCTGGAAATAAGCTGCACCTCTTTTGCTTTCTGTCTATCTCTCTCTCTCTCTCTCTTTCTCTCTGTCACAGCACAGCTTGGCTCAGAGCTTTTAAAATAAATGCCTGTAAATACATTAAAGGTCCCACTGACTGTAAGAGACTGACACCATACCAGTCTTTCTGAGATATACAGTTTATATGTTACCAAAAACATGTGCAGGACTCAGGTAACTCAGGTAATGTTTTTGGTAACATGCCTTAATTAATGGGGCAGATTGCTACGACCCACGGAAGACACAGACTATGACACAATAAGATCCTCTCACTAGCTACTTCCTCTAACCCGGATCCTCCTTCATAGACTACATCCCAAGATGCATTTCACATTTAAAAAAGAATGCCTGGAAGACATAAGGAGAGATGGCACTTCAATATACAGAGTTGCATCCACCCGTTTTGTGTGTACAGGTGTGTGTAGGTGTCGACAGCGGGGAAAGTTAGGTGGTTTCGGTCCCTATAATCTTAACAGGCCACCTTCAGTCAAGACACGGTTTCCACAGGCAAGGAAACCACAGGACTTTAATTTCACTTGGACCCTGAGAAATGGATCTCTTCTGTCAAAGAACCGGAAGCAAATGCTTTTGCATGTGTGTGTCCATTTGTGTGTGTGTGTATGTGCGTGTGTGTGTGTATACACAAGAGTATGTGTGAGGCAGAGAGCATAGAATGGTTTAAGATCTCTGATAATTCTCTGCTGAGTTTTCAAAGTTTAAGCAGCTTTAGTGGAAAAAAAAAAGTTACAAATGGAGAAAATGTCCACCAGAAATCAGCCCTAAGTGTCAGTCACCCATCTCAGGTGTTAAATATGTTTGTTCTGTAGGACTGTATTTTAAAGAAGCAGCATAAAATAACAACAGGCTTAGTCTTAAGCTGAGATCAACTATAGTTGAGGTCACTGTGTGCTGTAAAATGTACAATAATGTGAGTGTATGGGTGTGAATGAGTGTATCTGCCTCTTTTTATTTACTGGCCATTGACTTGAGCCAATTTCTATCTTCCGGCATCATCAAACTGTAAATGGCCAGCTCAGGCACAGTTCACCCTGCTCCTCTTTATTACAGCACCACTGTGTATCGCATCACAAGTCTCCTGCTGTCAAATCACTGCTGCTAGAAAGTCACCAATCCCAAACCGACCCAGCTAACAGAATAAAGAAAAACAGTATGTGTCTCGATGTTGCTGCATGCAGAAAAAAACACATGTAGCTTTAAAATCTACTGTGCCTCTAACTGCATATGAAGATGACATATACACGTTTTACAAAAAATTGAAAGGATAAACAAACTGCATTATTAAATTATCTGTAACAAATTAACAACCCCCCCCCCCCCCACACACACACACGCACAAACAAATCTTTTGGATGATGACCCAATTTTTCCTGCCTTTCGTTTTTTCTTCTTCTTCGTTTTATCGAGAGACAACACACAGATAGATAGAAGAGGTTAGGATAGATATAATAAGCCCTTACAATATGTAAAGGTCTCCAGCGAATGGGATCTCCCCCACAGAGGAATGTGGGAAAGTGGGGTGAGGATGGAGGAGAAGGGAGGAAGAGAAGAAAAAGATGGTGGGGCACCGAGGGTCGCGCCCGGTAGCATTGAGAGAGCGGGGTGCCGTCTATGCGTTGGGGTTGGGGTTGCTGTGTGTGTTAGTGGAGCCGTTGCTTCCCTGGATGGTGAGGCTGATCTCATCCTTCCTCTCCTTCTCGTCATCTTTCAGCTCTTCCTTCAGCTCCTCCTTCTCCTTGAGGGGACGAGCCTCCACAGTGTCTTCGGAGGCCATGGGGGCGTAGCGGCCTGTCCGGTGCTCCTGCAGGGCGGGGCCCCAATTTGGATCTGCCATGCAAGCGAACTTCAACCGCTGAGATTGAAAAAGCAAGAGGGACACGCCATTTAGAGCAGCTTCAATATGACTGGAAACTTTAGAGGCGATTCCAAAGAAATTTATGAGCGGGTCTGCATCAAATCATCTCAGGACTTCGCTGGAAGTACAATGTTAAAAATACCAGTTCATGCATTCATGATGTAAATGTACCTACAAATACCAGCTCCAAAAACACTTTATGAAAAATGCCAATACTTAAAGCTGCATTCATTGACTGACAATTCAACGGATTTCCGCCTCTCAGCATCAACTAACACTTTTTCATCTCTTACTCATCAACAGACATTTTGACTGCTTTCAGCTCGTTCAACAACTGCTTGTCAACTGTTCAACTACGTTCAGCATTTTATATATATATAAATATATATATTTTAACAAACTTGCTTTTGGCTCATCTGCTTTAAACACTTCCAACCTTTTCAGTATGCACGCAATTTTCAGCTTAAGTGAGTACACTTTTTCCAGTTAATATTAACATTCTGGAACGTTAGTGGAATATTAACAATGGAATGCATTCTTTTCATGTGTATTCCCAATTCAAGGACAAATTATTGGGGAACTCTGTCTTTATGTGTGCGAGGGAACTTGATTTCAAACTCTTGTTTTCTAGCTAAATTCAGCCATACATGTGGAATCCTTTCCTGCTATCAACTGCTGGTGTTTAACTAGACTACTACATGTTACCAAGTAATGCAAGAAACAAGAATTCTTCAATACAGAAAATATTCATATAATCACAACAATGTAGAAATGAGATCAATAAGTTAATTACCAACTGGTGTTTTGATTTCATAGTTTGCTGACACGTAGCCATGGCTCAACACTGACAAAACTGAGCTGCTCTTCCTTCCAGGTAAGGGCGCTCTCATCCGTACCGTCTCCGTCACTAATGAGAACTCTGCGGTGTCCCTGACTTGGACTGCAAGGAACCTGGGTGTGGTACTGGATGACCAGCTGTTTTTCGTACATCTCTTTGTTGCAGAGATATTAGCTGCGCCTGTAGATTTATTTTCCACAACATCAGGAGGATACATCCGATCCTCACCCAGGAGGAGGTGCATGTTCTGGTCCAAACTCTTGTCGTCTGGCTCTTGGCGGGTGTGCCTACATGTGCCATCCAACATCTGCAGCTCATTCTAAATGCAGCTGCTCAGCTGGTCTTCACAACCACAACCCGGCCCGTGCACTACACTCTGCTACTGCAAATAGCCTTGCTACAACCTCATTACGAAGGGGGCCCAGCTACCACTCAAAGCCATGACTGTTTGTTGCCCTGGCTCCACAAGGAGCTCCCCACTGACATCAGGCAAGCAGAAACCCAGACAGACTAAACTACTCACACACTATAAACTAAAATAAATAGTTTCTCTTTCTCTTCTTTGTCTCTAAATGTATCACTTGAAGCAGATCAGCATTTTTGAAGTTGATTCTTGCTTTTTTTTGTACATTCCACACATTGCAAGAAATACTATGGAGTGTGTGTGTGTTGTGTGTGTGTGTGTGTGTGTGTGTGTTGTTGGGGGGGGGGGGGGGGGGGGGGGGGTGTTGTACCTCTCTGAAGGTGGCTCCTGGGGACCTTGAGATCTTGTAGAGGGCATAGATGGGTATGCAGACGACTGAGGACAGAGCCATGGAGAAGCCTATAGCCAGAGACCAGCCGGGATACACGTAGTTATTGTACTTGATGGGCTTGTACTGGATCACTGTGAAGATCAGGATGAACTACAAGGACAGAAGAGAGACGGTGAATGTGAGTAAGGCCTTTATCATTTAGAGCAGGTGCTATAAAAAGCTAATGAAAACAAAACTTTGATTCAAAACACAAAGAGGGAACTAGAAATATATGTTGAAATGTTGTTCTTCAATATGTGTTATTCACATCCAATATATTAGGGAAATATATACAGTAGTCATGAAGAAAAAAAATTAACATGCACTCTATTTTTGTATCAATTTAACAATATTCGTAAAAAAAACATTAAGATATAGCAAAATAATTAGTGTAAATCATTAAAGTTCCCCCATCCTGGTTTACATTGCATAGTAGCTTGATACTTGCTATATCACAAGATCAGTCAAGAATTGCGGGATCACTTATCACACAAAAATCCATCTTGCCAGGCTTTGATTAATGCATTTGTGTCTGAACTACCAGCTTACAGACCCAATCAGTGTCCGGTAAGGAGCTGCTGGCAGCTACGGGTGTGGTTTAGGTGTGACGGCCGCGACTTTTCGCTTAAAACAGCAATGGTGGACGGTTCATTCAATCACCTGCCAGGTATTTGTTTTATTTTTCTGTTTCCAATGATGTCTTATCAGATGGTTCTGTGTAACAAACCATCTGGCTCATCAGGTTACATCCTGGTTACAATTAGTCCAAACAAATGGCTGCTGTTACTATGGTCAAAGTAAAAACTTGACTTCATGTACAAGAATCAAATCAGTTTTCCACAAGAAACGTGCATTAACACAGAACAGGTGAAATCATTATAGACATCAGCACAACACGTGTTTGTTTTTATTTAAAAGTTGCAGATAATTATGATTATAAATCATGACTGTTGCCAACAGCAGTGAGTTTAGTCTGCAGTTCTAGCCGATGTCCTATAGAGCAAGGCATTCATCTGTGTAGTGACCTGAGAGAGAACGAAAGTGCCTGAAATCTGACCAGTAATCCACAACAATGTATTTCTTGGTTGGCCCAGCAGCTTAGTGGACTAATACGCCTGCTTGGGAAATACCATTGATAGCAGCTGTATGTGTCCATTTCCCAGTTAGAAAGATTTGCTTTTAGGGATTTGTATTGGAAACAAAGCCAACAGTAGCCAAACAGATTAGTGTTGATGGCAGCTCAAATGTAGGTCAGGCCCCTTCACAATGTGTCACAACCACAGGAAAGTTTTAAAACCTTACATTGAACGCCTTTAGATCTCTACATCCACATCTTCTTTGGTTGCGTTAATGTTTCAGGAGGTGAGAAGATTTATGTGCCATTGTTACATTTTGATTACAGGTTCAATCACTTATGACCCAAATCAGCTGGTGTGTTTACGTGTGTGTGTGTGTGTGTGTGTGTGTGTGTGTGTGTCACTTACAGAGATAATGAGGGGGGAGATGAATCTCCAGCAGACTTTGAAGAAGACAGGAGGAGGGAAGCCCAACATCATCTCAACGTCTTTAAAGTAGTTCCTGTAGCCTGCAATCAACACAAATGGTTATTCAGGAAAGTGTTGCATCAAAGTTCAAAGTCTGATTGTTTATTCCACATTTTAAAAATAACATACAATCCAAGTCAGTCTGTGATTTGAATGTATCCCCGGGTAGACATTTTTGTGACGAACTGTTATCATATTTATTTCCACGTTTTTGACCTAGGATGCAGCTGAGGAGCCCAACATACTTTATTTATATAGTTTTATTTTGTGGTTTTAATTTTTTTGTTTAGTCTTGCAACATTCTTGATAAATAAATAAATTAAAACACACATTCTTTTGATACAAAAAAAACTCAAAAGCTATTTTAAAATTCAAGTACTAACAAGTCTGGAAGACTTAATTAACTTTTCTCTTCATGCACTGGTCTCCATTTTTCATTATTTCTAGACAAACTGCCATTTACTGCTGACGTTCTGGTGACAGAAAATGTTTCTGCTTTCAGACTTGATTATAGCTGTACTAAAGCTATCTCTTTGTGGAATCATTATGACAAGGTATGGCCAAACATCTACAGAGATAAGAAAAGTAGAAATAAAACCTAAATTGCAAAGCACAAAGGCAATATGTTTTCACCGTAATGATAATGTGCCACAGCACTTTTTTACCTTTTAAAAAATGGTTCATGTCATGAATTCACATGAGAGCAAACAAAAGCAACATATTCAGTCTATTTCTCTCCTTACCATAAACATACATAACGCAGATGCACATGATGCAGGAGATGATGACCAGAGAGAAACTAGCAGCATAGTTGTCCATCAGTAACAACCAATAGATTCCTGCCTGCACACATTAAACAGAGAATGTAGAGAACCACCATGAGAAAAAAACAAGCTGCTTTCAAAGACACAATCTGCATGTGTCTGGGACTTACCTGTGTCGTTAGTGGCACTCCAAGTAAAAATCCAACTATGGCCACGGACAATGTGACAACCGTCTTGTTCCTGATGATCCAGTCCGTTCCGATCTCATCGACGACGGCCGTCACCAGGGTCTCCAGCAGACAGAACTACAGAAACAGAGGCGATGGGTTCGGTAATTTAATGAAATAAGAGATAAGATTGGAAAGTTGAAAAAATGTCTTCATATGTTGAAAACAAGGGTACCAAGAGTTGGACAGATTTATTGGGAGTTTTTTTTTCATGTTTTTACACACTAGGGATTAATAACATCTTTTGTAGTAGAAAGTATGAAGTCTTAAAAGGAAAATGTTCCGGTTCCACATAAAATGTCCAGTAGATTTATCCTCTGTATATGAACTTTAACTGAAATGCTTTACTACTTATTTCCTGTGAGCATCTACATATTTATCGTCTACCCAGTAAGTTTTATCACTTTTGTAGCACTTTTGTAGGCGTATACATTGCCCCAAATATTTTAAAGAGGACAAATTTGAATTAATCTGTGGGTGGGGTGTGGCAAAAATAATTCCAATTCCAGGCATACAAGCGGTTGGTCATTGGTCAAGAATAAAAGGCCTTTAAATATATACTTACTAATACAACAGTATGACAACAGTTTACAGCCATGCTAAAAAGCCCTGCAAGGCACAGTGGTGCTTAGGGCTAAATGCTAATGGTAGCATGCTGCCAAGTTCACCAGACAATGCATACATGTTTATGTTTAGAAGGGATACTACGTTCACCATCTCATTTAGAATGTTAGCATGCTTACATTTGCTAGCACTAAACACAAAGTACAAGTAAGCCTGAGTGTCATTTGTTTTGCAGGTATTTGACGTTAAACAAAAGTCTTGAAAAAAAGAGGATCAACAAAGTGTTCACAATTCAAGATGAGGAAGAATATTATACCAATTTCAAAATTCATCCAGTAGTTGGCAAACCGGTGTCGCTAAAG
This sequence comes from Etheostoma spectabile, assembly GCF_008692095.1. Taxonomy (NCBI): domain Eukaryota; kingdom Metazoa; phylum Chordata; class Actinopteri; order Perciformes; family Percidae; genus Etheostoma; species Etheostoma spectabile. Next base: position 18,629,408 of record NC_045744.1, read on the forward strand.
TAAAAATGAATATCACTAAGTCAATAAGGGTTATCCTTTGTGACTATGAATATTTGTATAACATGTGTAGCAATCCATCTTAGTAGATGAGATTTTACTGGATAAGTGAAAACATTGACCTATTGGTAGATCTAGATGAACAGTCAAGGGTTCCCCATTGTTATATAAATCATCATCCAGGGATTATGAATGTCTGTACCCATTTCCATCTAATAGTTATTGAGATCATTTAGTCTAGAACAAAAAAGTGCCATCCTTAAAGGGGCTTCTTCTGGGCTCTTTTTACTTGACTCACCACAAACAATGGGAACATATTACATACCACTTGAAACATTTGGTCTGTGTGAAACCAAGACATATACAAAAAAGTCCCCAAGAACCAGTGATAAATAGGACCTGGCCTACAGATTGACTTGAGCTGCATGGAATCCGTTACCATTGACCATACATTTTCAAACTACACATCTGCGGATCTACAGTAGATCAGGTCTAATACTGAGTTTCTGAAGCATGCAACTCCTGTCCGTTCCAGTGTGTTCACTTGGCCCACTTATAGGATCAACATGCAGTAAACTTACAAACAGAAGAAAACATCTGTGCATCCTTTTTAAGATAGACAAGCTTTACAGTATGGCATATAAACTGAAAAATCCAAGTGAATTTTACAGTCCCAGTTACAATCAAAAGTTATAAATTGGGTCTACAGTCTATACGTATACACAGATGGTGAATGACACAGATGAGCATGAACACCACAAATACATCCAAAAATTAAACAAACTCACACTCATGATCATATTTACCCCAAACATGAATCCCAATATCACACAAGTAATTCACATTTTAAGTGTTGATGCATTAGTACGGTATTTTAGATTTAGATGGAAGCAAAACCTGTATGTAGAGTACGGTGTTCCAGCCTCACCTGAGTCCCCAGTCCCAGGAGGATAAGCATGAAGAAGAAGAGCAGTGACCAGAGTGGTGAGATGGGGAGCAGAGTGAGGGCTTCTGGGTAGGCCACAAAGGCCAGGCCCGGGCCGTGGTCAGCCACCTCTGACACAGGGACGTTCAGGTTGTGTGCCATGAAGCCCAAGATGGAGAAAATGACAAAGCCGGCATACACGCTGGTCGCACAGTTGGTTACACTGATGATGATACTGTCTCTGTAGGTAGAAGAGAGAAGAAAAAACATGTTAGGGAAATAATTCAACTGCTGCAAATGCATCATTCAAAGGCTACTTCTGAGTAAATGTTCATCATTATCAAATCATTACCAAACATAAAGCCAGCTTTTTACTATCCTTAAATACTCAATTGTATGCAGGGTAAAAGAGAAAAAAAAATCATATTTATATGTGAAATCCATAAACCACATATTGATAGAAAGATAAGGGGAAATATATGAACTAAAGCTGTGATTGCTGAACAAAACAGCAGCAGAGGAGTGAGAAGAGAGTGCACATACTACAGCTAGAAGAGTGTTGATGTCCCCAGAATGTGATCTCACAGAGACTATTCACTATTGATAGGATTTTGATAAAAACAATGTATAGACTTATACAAAAGTGTTCTATCTCAATCATCACTTATGTGTTCGGGACATTTCTAATTGCTAAAATTTCATAAAAAGAGAAAGAAAGACAAATTTACAAACATAGAACATGGGTTTGTTAGTCCAGGAGTTTATGATTAAAATTACATTTAGATTACATTAATATCAGAGAAAACTCATTAAGTCATCTCTAACCGCTGAGCTGAGTTTACTCACTCTGAGGCAAGTTGATTTTGACTCAGACCGAGAACGCAGTAGTATTGAAACATGAGTCTCTTTGAGCTATAAAAGGATGTAAAACAGTGTGCTCTGGTTCCTTTCTTCCTGTTAAGTTTGCTGTCCTTGATTGCAGGTGGATGCGAGGAGAACACCTTTTTTTTATCTTTACTCTCCCTGACTCAAACTTGGGCTTTGTTCAGATTCAACAAGGGAATTACGTGATTGCACAGTGCTTTGTTTTCCTCACATTTCCTCTAAAGAGTTATCACAGAGGACCAGTCCCTTTCTGCTCACAAACCACCAGCAAGGCCTGCTCAGTTCTCTCTGCACTTGTGCACCAATCGGTGGTGTTGCAGGAGTGCAGAGAGCGACTCCGCAGGGATGGAGCTGCAGAACACAAGCTGATTAGGCCGGTGTACAGCTGTGTGTGCAGATAGCATAACCTCAAGCTCCTGACAGAGGGACAAATTATATCTTCAGCCTTTTCTCCTCGTCATTCCCCCCCAAAAAAACTACAAAGTTTGCTAGGCCAAAAAGAACGTTAATCTGGCAATAAAAAAATGACGCTGTTAAAATGGGTTTGCGTTAACACCAATGATAACGCGCTTAACTGACAGCACTAGTTAAAAGACATGCCAATAAACCAGAGCACGTTTTTCTCCCATCCAAGAATTCTGTGTGGACTAGCCAGACCGTCCTCCGCAGCGCTATAGAGGAAGGTCTGGATAGGAGAGACTACCGGAGGGGTATCATACAGTTTAAACAACCTAAAGACGATTTTAGGTTTATTTTACATTCTCTCAACTCCCCTTCCCCTCCTTTTACTTCCTCTATCCTCCTACGCCTCCTCATCTTCTCACTTGCTCTGCCAAGTGTCTGTGATCAGTGCAAATAATAAGATGCTGGTTGTGTTGTTGAAACATTGCAGCAGCATAGCCTGATCTAAAATGAGCATGGTCATGTTCACTTAGGCAGGCGCACAAGCTTTAACTGCTGCTTTAATTACAGTGCAAATGTAGAAGCCTCACATCCGTTAATGCTTTGAAAAATCCAACAGCATAACTTCAAACATGCATAGTCATCAAGCTGTCTACGTTTCTGGAAAGCCAACATGTTAAGTATACATTTTAACTTGAGAGTAGAATTAGTGTGCGCACAATTTGAAGGACCTTTACCACATTAGCCACAATTAGAAACATGCTGTATCAGGCTTTTTTTTCTTGTTTAATGTGTTTGTGTTGTGCAATGTACCTTCCTGAATGTTGGTCTGTTTATGTTCCTTTTATGTGCTGACTGTATTAAGTGAAAAATTTTATTTTATTTTTTGAGGTGGCCATTTTAAAACTGGCCAACTGGATGAAAGTTAGCCGGTTAACTCTGGCTCATTCACAATTACTTTGCTTTTGATTAATGAGCACTGTCCCTGCCAAACAAACATATAAATGAAATAAATGCAAAACGTGTTTTTTCCTTATTGCAAGGGTTTAATTTAATCTCCTAAAGAACTACCGTAGTTTCACATTTTCTGAAAAATACATATGCACTTTTGAGAGTTAGAGTAGATAGATCTTAGTTATATTTTTTACATATGAAGCTAAAGACAGCAGCCCATTGGTTTGACTTCAACCTTCTTTCACTAGAATAAATTTGTGTATACAGGTTTTTTAAACATGGGAAAACCTGCTAAAGGTAGGCCATGGACTTAGTTGTCATTGCATTTACCTTTTTTCTGGTGTGTTAAGGTACGTTAAAAATCACAAACACACGGGAGAAAGCAGCATGGAGGTCAGTAAAAATATTGCGTTGGTTACTTTTTTTTTTTAATATCTGCTACTTATTCTGGCTCTCTTTCAAACTTGATGTTGACTAATTTGGAACAATGTTTGCGCAGAGCATGATAGAATTTGTGGCTGAGATGACAAAGAGTTACCGCTTACACATCATACAGTAGAATCGCACTTGAAAAGGGCCGAACATTAGCGTGTCCACCTGGGTGTCATGTTTCCATCACTGCCGATTGGAGATGGAGCTGTTAAATACCTGTGACGACTGCAGAGGTATTTGTCCTAAAGATAAAGGCCGATTGTAATCTATCCCACTAAAGACAAAAGCCAGATGGGTGTGAGTGGGTTTTTGTCCAGTGGGAAAAAGGGCGTTTAGCTCAAATACTGGAAGCAGAGGGAAAACAGCAACCATAGGTTTGTCCAAAAGCTGAAGGAAAATCTGCCTACCAGCCCTTAAGGCTCACTAATTAACATGTTACTTCTCATTTGTTTGATCTGTACAAAAACCAAAGTGTAAAAATGACACAATTTGGGTTTTATGGGGGTTATGATCTGGACAACTTATTGGTTGGGACAAGTAACTTCCTGAAGTCTTCTCCGGTTGGCTGGCAAACTCACGGTGACAACTATGGACGAGAGTCCAGGAGCTCACTGACCCTGGGCAAGTAATAGTCCAGAACATAACCACATAAATCCACAACTTGTTGTTCTTAGACTTCTGTATGTGTATTATTAAACAAACAAATCCACAATTCAATCCCCCAATCAGTGAGCTTTAGAGGTGCTGGTAGGCAGATTTGGTCTCTTTAGGAAAGAGCAAGGCTAGATCTCTTTGTGCTAAGCTAGGCTAACTGCATTCTGGCTACAGCTACATTTTTGCCGTACAGATATGAGAGTGGCATCAATCTTCTCATTTAACTCTCTGCCAGAAAGCAAATAAGCATATCTCCCAAAAAGTAAAAAAAATCCTTTGAAGCATAGCTTGTTTTTGTTATGCCGTAGTTTGGAGTACCAACCTGAAACAGTTGTTGTGGAACTTGTTATAGGAAGCCATGGTAATGAGACCACCCCATGCACAGCCCAGGGAGTAGAAGATCTGTGATGCAGCATCTCCCCACACCTGCAAAAACAAACCCACATACAGTCAGATGTAGTCCAAAGTTGGAAAAAAATATATTTCTTTCTCCAGTTTTTTTTTTCCATTTGCCTGTTTATGTCTTTGAGTGAATACCTTTGCATCAAGGACCTTCTGCCACTGTGGAGTCAGGTAGAACTTGATGCCATTGATGGCTCCGTCCAGGGTGATGCCACGGATAAACAGGATGGTCAAAACAAGATAGGGGAATGTGGCTGTAAAGTACACCACCTGCACACAAGCACACACAGATAATCCAACGATGTGGTGAAATCAGTTGACGTAGTAATTTTCTTGCCAAAGTAACACGAGAGTCAAGAATTCCTTTGTGTATGATATATATAAAAATAGACATACTGCGGATACAGTTGGAATATGATGTCTGTTTTTGCATGTGGTCAAGCCTTCGTGTGTGTGTTTGTATGGGTGTGTGTGTGTGTGAGAGAGAGAGAGAGAGAGAGAGAGAGACACCGAGAGAGAGGCTGACCTTTCCAGAGGATTTAACACCCTTGATGAGACAGAGAAATACGACAAACCAGGACACAGCCAGGCAGCCCAGGATAGGAAGACGGACCTCTCCAAAATTTCCAATATCATCCGAGATGTTCAACACATAGTGTCTGAAAGAGAGGAAAATAAGTACAGAATTGTATATATTATTATTATTCTTATTATTATTAATTTTTCTGTGTGTTGTTTTTAATCACAAATTGTGCTTACCTGTTTACTTGTATAACTATATCAGATGCATTTACTCCTTGTTGTATTTTGTGTGTATGTGTTTGTTCTTGTGCTTTGGCAACACAGATGTATTGATTTTGTCATGCCAATGAAGCAAATTGAAAAATTGAGTTGGTTGGTTGAGCTCAAATGTGTAACTATTTGACATTTATGGGTCTTTGTTTTAAGACACTAGTTGTTTTTTCAGGAGAAATACGTTTTAAAATGTCAGAGCAAACAAAAACAAAAAAAATCTTTAGCCTTAGAAATCAGCAAAAATCACTTATTTCAGTAGACAGAAGACACTATGTTTTATGTAAGACTGTATGACGGTTATTTGTCTTTGCTCAAGGTAATGCAAGTGTTCCTTACAGGCATGACTGAATACATCCACGAGGTAATGTTCTTCTTTGATATTACATCTATATTATTACACACTGGCTTTTTGGTGGACAATATTGCCCCATTACTAACATGAATTAACAATAGTATAATAATAATAATAGTATAATAAATGACAGTATCTCTATGAATGCAATACTAAAGATAATTATTTTACCTTCACAAACATACAACCTACACATCTTCTCATCTGCCCAACAAAGGATTACACTATTGTCAGAATAAACCACGAAAGACAGACGAATGCAATCTTCAACAATGTGGCTAATTATCATAGATCTAGTGGTTTTATAGGGGTTTATAACATGTGCATTGTTTAACTGTGATGATATATGTTATAAATGTACGGAAAACCGTTATATCCTTTATGTCAAGCCTGCCAATGTTAAGTGAACTATAGTCTGTGTTATGTGCCACATACACACAAAAAAGAAAACTAAATACAAGGTAATTAAAAAAGCTAATATGTTGTATTGTACTAAATAACTTTTTGTTTGTGCTTGATTGAAACAACAACAGCTCACATATGATTTTGTGATTTTATCATCAATACAAATGGCCTTGATGACAGCAGTGCGATGACGTTCATTTAGTCCTGACCTTAAAATGTGCTTCGTCCATCCCTTTGCTGTTTTCATTACCCAGTGCATCACACAAGGTACAAATGTGAAAGGACAGGTGCAATGCAAGATGACAGCATGTCATAAAGTCATTGTATTTGAATGAAGACTAGGTCTTTGACATTGCAAATAGAAATGTGCAGAAAGCAACCATAAAATAATATTGAAAGTTGTATTAATTAAACACTCTCCAAACCAGTATACACATTTAGATAAATAAAAATGCGAGTGTGTACTTCTGGTACATTAAATTGGTTGGTTAAACAGTTTCTCTCTCTCTCTCTCTCTCTCTCATCCAGATGTGTTATGTGACTGAGAGGATGACTGATCACTGTTCACTTCATCAAACCCTTGTCATCAGCAGCTGCAAATACTGTATAGGAACATAATTAGCAGGTGCGCTTGAATGCACCCTCGTTGACCTAACACACATGACCTGGCACTTAACACAGATTTGTTAAGAGCTTTGCTGTTGCACCATTAAAGCTTAAAGCTGTCCCAAAGACTGAACACTGGCAGTATGGGATACCTCCTGCATGCCCCTTGTGTACGATAGGCCTACAAAACTAAGAGTGCAAAACTTAACAAAACCAAGTGTACTGTCATTCGGGCTGGGTACCAAAACCCGGTTCCAACGCAACAGGTAGGACCGGATTAGAATGCAAATTTGAAAACTTTGTCTGTAGTCTACTGTAAATATAGGTTACTTTTAAAATGCCATTTTTCCTTCTGTACTCTGGTTAGCATACCAACTCAACATTTGCTTTGTTATTACTTGTTAATAGTGTAACTGTTATTTAATGTTAACTTATTGTAGTTGTGTGTTAGGTTACATAAGTTACTTATTATATATTTAAGTACTTAAGTACTTAAATTTAAATAATTTTCAATTTAAAAAAAAATTCTATAAAATAGCCTTCTTTTTTTTTTCGTTTTTCAAGAATTGGTTTAGGAATCTGAATTGTTTTAAAAGTCCTGGTTTGACATTGTAAACGTAAACATCCAAACGGTACCCAACTCTAACTGTCATACAGACCTTGCAGTGATCAATACTGGAAAAAAATTGTAATGCTCGTACTAAAAAAAAAACAGTGATTATTTTTCTAATAAATTAAATATCATTGATGTACTTTAGAGACTTACTTCCAGTACTCCTCACTGGGGCTGGTCCTCTTGGTACGGTTGACTACTTCGGATACCGCTGCTACCAGGCTTGTGGTAGTGTTAACCAGGCTGGCGTTGAGGTGGGGGCTGCTGCCCAGCACCCCGCTGCAGTCCGGTGTGTTCCACGGGTTGTTGCAGTAGGTCCATGGAAGCAAGTTTGTCATGGACATGAAGAAATAGTAGAAGGCAATGCAAATGACCACGTTGTAATAGATCCCAATGTAGGTAGACACCACCATCATGCCATAGCCCACACCTGAAGGGAGAAGACAGGATGGGAGAACATTAGAACTTGAATGTGAAGAACATGGCAGCTTTGTACATGATGGGTCACCAACATTGCTAATGGCTGCCTCCTTAGAATAGAAGTACCTGAACTTGCTTTCCGTTTTAAACCTTCAAATTAGCTGTTATATCTGTCAATAAGTTGTAAGTATATCAACACACAAGCATTGTGTAGTTGGGTAAATCGCACTGTCCTGTTTCCACCACATCTACTTTGGTCACACGGGTGCGTCTAGTTTTAGTTTTCATTCAATTCATGGCAACAATTGTTAAATTTGGATCTTTTATGATGAACTCAAATTTCACCTTGCACAAGTTTTTATCATGTACTGAATTCTTACATAACAACAACTCTTACAGCTCGGTGACGGCAAATAATCTTACACATTTGAATTAGGGCTGGGCAGTATGGCCTAAAATCTTTATCCTATATATACATATATATATAAAAAAATTAAAAAAATTTGAAGCACAGACTAACACAATATATATTACGGTATATTTGCTTTTCCTAAAATGTCTATATTATTGCTTCTGAAGGGGTAAACACTATTACTGTACTCTTAAATGTATGACTAGGACATATTTCACATAGTACAGAGTTGGGTAGGTAATCAGTTTTAAATTTTGGTATTTGGATATATTTTTCTTTTCTTTTATCTTCTTTTCATTAATACTGCAGAATAACAGAATCCTTAAAATGAATCCCAAACAACACTAGTTCAGCTCAGCGTGAGGGTCTTTTTGCATTTCTGTCATCTCCTCACACACACCCGTAGCCAGCAGAGACAGTGCAGTGACAACCGGTCAGTCCGCTAACTTGCTCTCACTACCAAAATTACCTGTTCTTTTTTTAACGTTACAAATGTGCATGCAGGCTGAAATTTATCGTGCTGTTCTGTCAGATGATGAGTAGATCTGCCAGCCACTAGGCTAATTTATACAGTATGAACATTAAAATAATGCAGTGCTATAACTTTCTCTGCACTGTTTGTTTTGATCTATTTACCTGTACAAGTTGATGGTTATTTGCTACTCTGTTGGCACAAGAGAACACCGCAGGCTCTATTTTTGTGAAACCAGCAGCACGGCCAGATTACAGACAATCTCGTCCTGCCAACTACGTTGGGAACATGCCAGACACACTTTTTGGTAATTTTGTGGCCAGGCTTCCTTGGGGAAGCTGTGACGCACTTGGGAATGAAAAAACTGTCCTGACGGAGTTATACACGAAGCCACATGTTTTAAGTCTTTCTCATTGTTTACATGGATCTGTGTGTTTTCAATGTGTCAGTCTCCAACACGCCTGTTGATGTGCAGAAGACACTGTGTAAAATAAGAATTTAAAAGGGCAAATGGTTTGATGCGCACATAAGCACAGTATTGATTTATCATTGACCATGATTATTTGTCTATAAATGCTTTAAAATTGAGAATTTTGCTGCTGAAACTTTTTAAACCACATTCCTGGGGGTTGAGGAGTGATGACACTAACCCCTGCAGTGGGTAATGTCACAAAAGACCTACTCATAAAATTAATAGACTTCATCCATACAAATCTCACAACAAGTTAAATTCAAAAGTTGGCAGCCCTGCCGCATCACACTCACACTCTCTCACTAACACACAGACACACAGACACACACCCAAAGAACTTAAATAAAATGAGATTTTCAAGCAAAATAATTATTTTGTCCCCAAAAATGTATGTTTGTATGGGATTGATGCAAGCACACAAGCACCTTGACACTAACCTTTGAACATGGGGCTGATCTTCCATACTCCCAGACACCCCTGGCTGGCGAACTGACCGAAGGACAGCTCAAGGAAGAAGAGAGGAATGCCACAGAACACCAGCATGATGAAGTATGGTAACATGAAGGCACCTGGAGGGCAGAGGCAAGATGACAGGCACTTGGTCACTGTATGGGCTATGTTAGGAAGACTGGAAGTTGCATATGAGCAGTGTGAAGACAGTGAGCCAAAGAAAAGGAAAGAAAATGACAACTAAGTCCAATTTGTGTAAGTTTAATGCTTTATTCCTGTTGATGTGTGGACGCTTTTGTGTTTGTCCAGACAAAAGCATAGAAGCCTATACAACGTCAGTTACCTTAGATGTGAATGATATGGAATGTGGACTAAGCTGGTCCATAGGCACAAAGAAAAACAGACATATGATCTAACATGTACGGGCTGACTTTAATCTATCATTATGAAATACTATATACAGATATGTCTAACTCCAAGGTACATTGGTGAAATCCCATGCAGGTTGAATGAATACGACATATAATGTATAGTATAATAGCACTGTATCATAAAAAATGTATATATATATATATATATATATATATATATATATAAAAAATCGTAGACTGTAAAAAGAATGGATGAGTTTTCCAGCTCTGAAAAGTGTCTTAAATATGCATTTTATCTAATTTCCAGCAGGAGCGTTTTTATCTAAGTCTATGAGAAAATGACCCTACTTCTCATTTTATTTTACCTCAGTAAACATTTTCATTATTAGTTTATGATCTCAATCTCTAGTTTCAAGACTTCTTCAAAACAGTGCAATGCTTATTTAGTAAATTATGGTCCCCTTTATTTTAAAATTGAAAGCATCCCTTGCTTTATTAGGACGTGGCTACAAGCCAAACTGCCAATAATGATATAGTCTTAGCAATACGTATCCATGGCATTGTGTACATTTGTACTTGGGTGTTGTCCCAGTTTTCATCCTAAACTTTGACAGCATCGGGGGAAACTCGGGGTTCAGTATCTTGCCCAAGGACACTTCAACCCGGAACTGCAGGGCCAGGGATCGAACCACCAACCTTCCGATTGACCGCTCTACCAATGAGCAACAGCCGCCCCAGGGACATTTGCCAAATTTTGTATGTACTATCTTGCACATAGTCTAGATCAACAAAAGTACAATGTACATCTTGTCCATATGGTACAGTTCAAGGAAAAAGCCTGACATTCAGTAACCGGAGGTCCTCGTTTACCCGGTAAATCTGCTGGATGAATGGCTTCATAAGGATTGAAGATGGACAACGCTCCCCCTTTAGCATTTAGCTTAGTGCAGCGCCATTGCAACCATTACCCAAAATTGGCTCCTTCCCAGCTACACCCTCTTGTCAAAAATAGTCACATCCAGTTAAAAAAAAAATTTAGAAGGCAACGCCGGTATCGCCAGACTCAAGGCTTCAAAATGGCAGTACAGAAACCAATGGGTGATGTCACTGCTGCAACGTCCACTGTTTTTACAATCTATAGGTATAATACAGAATTGAATGATAGGCTATAGATTATACAATATATATGTACATATCATATACACATAAAGAAAAAGTACAAAAGAAAAGAAACATAAACCTCATCTGTTATTACAACCTCCCCTGAGTGAGCAGAGAGGTTGCTGCTTGTGCAGCTGAGTCTGTTCAATGCACGGTGCAGCAACTCTGACGGTTCAGACTGGACCAGAAACCAGACAGTCCTCTATAGGGAACGTCTGTGTCTGTGTCTGTGTGTGTGTGTGTTTGTGTGTGTGTTTACATTTGAGTGTCCGTATGCGAATTTGGTCGGTGCAACCAGCTTATACTGTGCAATACCGAAACCTTATTGTGAACTCCTAGTTAAGCTCAGGTCTCCTGTCCTCTGTGCACTTTTTGCAGCTGTGTTTGAGCTAATGAATGACCTACATGTACAGAGTCCTTGTACAGGAATGTACAGGAATGCAGTTCTTCCATATGCATACATATATACAGTACATCCAAATATTTGCAGCGCAAACATAAACTGGAGTGTGGGATAGATGCCAAGAAAAGGTCTGAGTCACAGAGTTATGGGACGTTGGCCAAACTCACCACTTTTTACTATGTTTTAGTGCATTTTCTAATACTATTTAGAAAATATTTTAGTCTATTTAATCCAGAGTTTTAACAATTTATTTAACTAGAGGGAAGAAAGACTTCATGGCCTTGATGTACTTTGTACTCATCATATTCTTATGTGCCAACTCCAGTGACTAAATGGTAAAAGCGGTACGTCATCGGAAGCAGCAAGAAGCAGCTGGGTCCATTCTGCGGAAAGATTATGACAGCATTCACACCCCAGTAAACAATGATGTAGTTACGCACAACTACAATTGATGCTTAAAAAGATGCTTTGAATCATAGTTCATTGAAGTACATTGAGTTCGTTGAGTGTGAGCTGTAACGTAACTGGTGAAGACAACTGAATTGATTAAAATGCTTTAGAAGGTACAATCAGACAGATGTGAGATGATCAACTGTGATGGTACAAGAGGTGCTCTAATATGGAATATGGCCGATACATCTGACCTGTTTAGTTATGTAAACTGGGAAGATTTTTATGGTATTTCCAAAAATAAACCATACACCTCAAATATCAAATTATGGGTATGACAGTAGTAAAAAATGTAATTTCCCCCTTGTAAGATCAATACAAGTATTTTCTTTAATCTTAACCAAATAACCATTTACAAAACATTGACATTGAAGTTTTAATGTATCGTTTGCCCCTTAAACTTTTACATGTGGAAGTTACAATACAGCTGCTAATGCTACTGTGACTTCCAGTTTACACAGTAGTGGAGTCTTTACTTACAGAGACATTCCTTAAAGCTTTAGTGTGTGAGTTTTTGATATTAATGAATGTCCGTTACATTCAAGCAATTGCCAAATAAGTTGATACAAAGCTAATTAAGACTATCTCTACACAAATCTCTTTGTATTTCTCAGTATGGCTATTTTTCAGAAGATTGTGTCATCCGGTGACTTTACCGCACAAAAACTCGAGTGAAGATAATGACCTCTTCTGAAGTATCCATCATGTTTTGTTTTTTAATCCTCCGTGTCCTCCTTGGCTACTAGCAACTGCATGGAGGAGGGGTGGGGTCGTGTGTGCGATCATGGAAGGGTTGTAACATTTGGATGTGCCGACAGTTTTGTTGTCATTACTTAGAATTCCTCATGGGGACAACAGAAACTACGCACCATAGCATAAGTATTAATGAAGTAACATGATTAAAAAAAATCACTCATTTGAAATCAGCTAGTAGCTGTAAAGAATCTAGCATATTTCACACAACCTTAGAGATGGATTTACACAATCATGCTTCGTGGAGCTTTAAATTCCTTCCTTACAGATTCCTCAGGATTCATCTGAATCATCAACTTGGAGAACTTGTTGTTCAAGGCAACTGTGTAGTAACTAATTAGGTATGTATAATGTACTGTATGATTAAATGGACTTCAATTGTACTTTACTCTATTTATGTGGTGTGTCATTGGCCAATAGAAATGAGGCTCTACATTATAATACATACCTCCTCCATTTCTGTAGCAAAGGTAGGGAAACCTCCAGACATTGCCCAGGCCCACAGCATAGCCCACGCTGGTGAGGACAAACTCTATCTGGTTGCCCCAGTTCCCTCTCCGGGAGTTTTCATCCTTCTTCACTGGCTCGCCTGGAACTGCTCCGTTCTACAGCAAAGACAGGGAGAAAGACAGAGGTGACTTCAGGTGGCAGGAAAGTGAATGTGTTTCGGAGATAGTGCTGCTGCATCGGGTCAAACGACGGCGCTCAAAGGATGAAAAACACATCTCTCTTACAGACATGAATCAGATAATGAAGACTTGGGATTTTATTTCAAGATTGGTCAAGACCACAAATGCAGGGATATTAATAAATTGCCTTTTTTATGTGTAAACATCATTACTGGGATTGGATGTAAAACATCCTGCTTCAAAAGCAAACAATAACTTGACTTATTTCTAATTTGTAACTGTTAACCCCCTCTCGCCACCCCCTTAACACACACACACACTCCCAAGAAAGTGAATGCAGAAGACAGGAGAAGCTCTCGCTGTCTTGACTTGGTCTTAACCCCTCAAAGTCTTTGTCTTGACTTGGTCTTGGTTTAGGTGGTCTTGACTTAAACACTGGTATTATGCAACAGTTCCTGTAACATACTATCTCCTCTACCACAAAGTCTGGCAGAAGGTGGGTGCGCTGGAGCAGACAGAATGTAAAGTGAAATCAGTGCCTTAATTACAACCGATAAGCATTTGGTCTTGTCGTCCTGATTTCGAGCTTCTCCTCTCCTCTTCTCCCTCCCTCTTTTACTCCATCTGCTGGCATCATATGGTCCCTCTTTCCTGACCTCCTTCTTAACCTAAGCTGTGTCTGTCTGTCTGTGTTTTGCGGGCGCCCATGAAGACACTTATGCTCTAAATACTGTTCATTTTGAAACACTCTTTTGGTAAAAGGTACATGTACCGATCAGTAAAGGTCATTGACTTAACAGACTAGTCATTAACATTCTGAAATGATGTAATGATCTTGGTAACTTTACATATTTGCTTCATTTCTTTGCAAAATTGTGTAAACTGTGTCATCATTGCAAGGAAGAATGTAAAGTAAAGCAGTCTTCAATGGGCAACAAACTATGATGATTTAAGAGCTATTTTTTCCATGTAAAACCCCTAAACATTGTTGAGTACAGATGATTTCAATATTTAAACGGTTGTTGTTATATTATGTCTTTAAATTTGAAAGTTTTGCCTCAAAAGCCTGAAAAAGAAGGCAACATGGCCTATTTAACTGGTACATGCTTGGATTGTTTTTCCAGTACTACACAATACATTTTTTAAAGATTTGATTGTGAAAGTATTTTTGTTTTTTTTACTTTTAATGTTTGAAAATATAGACACAGCCCTCGGGTTCTGGCTTATATGGCTTATATATGAATTATTTGTTGTCTATGTGGGCGCGGCACAGTTGTATGCATGGCACAATACAGTAATAAAAACTCAATTCACTCATTCATGCTGCTTGTGTTATCTGTGTATAGCAGAGCCTTATTTCCAGAGGCTCAATGAATGAACAAAAATGTAAAAACTAGTCATAAAAACACCCTTCTTATTTGCGGAAAAATGTTTATTTTGCTCTCAACAATTCTTTCAAATACCAAAATTCAAACCCTAACCCTGTCATTAGGCAATACACTAAATGCAATGTCATACTTTTTCCAGCTATGATAAATGAATATATACACGTTAATTAATAAGTATTACAGTACAACAGTCCTTAATGGGGTTATTTAACAGCTTTGTTTGTGAACAAGATGTTGCATTAAAGTTTATGTAAAAGCAATAAAGTGACATATGTGTTTGGTTCCAATTCTATAAAATGGCTGCAGGGCACCAAGTCCTGGAGATAGCATGTTGCTCAGACACAATCACACGCACACCTCTCCCAAAATAAACACACTGCCTCCGACACAGAGCGAGCTCTTGTTCATCAGCAAAACAGAAACAACCACAAGAACCTCCACATTTTGCCCTTTTGCCCCCATTGTGCTGTATTTCAACTTTGAGACAGCTGCAAGTGGGACTGATGAAAGAGAGGGAGAAAAAAAAAAGATATTGGACAGCAACAACCAATTAAAACAAAAAGCCACCATATTTCCCCCAAAGCTCTGTTGTTTGTCTTTGAGTCTGACTGTGCTTGCATGTCAGGAGGGCAAAACAAAGAGCATTTTCTCCCGCATCCTTGACCTTTTGTTGTGCAGGAGTGGAGGTTGCAGGTGGGACGGATAGGAAGATCAGCAAACACAAGTGTTGTTGGCGTGGAGATGCTCAGAGTGAAGCCACGGTCACAGCAGTGTGCAAGTAGAAACCCACAGCAGTGAGCCCCGCCGTCACAGCGGGTCACACATTACGAAGTCTCTGTCTGGAGTTGACTTTGGAAGGAAAAGGAGCGTCAGAAACACAGTCCCCCAGTCGGAGTCGGTTAATGTGGCTTGGGAAAGGGAAGTTCGGGGTCCCCTGCTGGAACTGCTGCCCCCACAACCTGATACCGGATAGGCGGACGAAGATGGATGGATGGATGGAGAAACAGTATGTGCAGCTGTGTGTGTTCTCTGTGCACCTGGCACTTGTGCATAAGCACACAGGTTAACAGCTTGGCTCAGGTCTATAGCCCGAACAAACAGAAAGGAGATAAAACACTGGGAATAGCAATTGGACATATTCAAGACAGGGACTGGCACACAGAGTGAGTACAGAAGAAATACAGGACGTGTTCAGGGGATGTTCTTTTACCATGAAAACAGGCACTGTGTTGTTGCCGTGTAAACAATTTAGTTGCTATATTTAAAACATAAAGTAGGGTTGCCCCCATTGATTTATATTCAATAAAAAATACTTGAAATAGAGATCGGCATCATGCCTTTGTTGTCGATGATTTAGCATTTTTTATTTTGTATGTAGATTGATGCGCATAATGTGGAACCAAAGTTCACAAGCGAGAGTTCCGCCCGGACACTTACATTAGTTGTACGCCCTTAGCAACATGCACTGTGGTTAGCACAACAAACAGACTGCCGTGCTAGTCAGTTACACTAAGGCGAAAGCAAATGAGACAGAGCAGCAGGAATACAGAATGTAAACTAAGTATCCAAATAGGTATTTTGAGAGAAGAAGTCGGGTCATTCCAATTTTCCGCCATTAAATATGGAACGAAATACATTTCTGAAGAAACACACCAAATAACTTAGATTTTACTGCACAAGTAGCAGTGTTTAGCATTCAGGAGGATCTATTAGCATAAATGGATTAGAACATTTATGAATATGTTTTCATTAATAAATAATCACCTGAAACTAAGAAGTGTTTTGTTTCCATTAACTTGGAATTAGTCCTTCACTTTTCTATAGTCCTTTTCCACAGAGCCTGCCATGTCACACCACCATGTTTCCACAGTAGCCCAGAACGGACAAACCAAACAGTGCATCTAGAGAGGGCCTTTTGCGTTTTACCAATACTTGAAGGCCACCGTAGGTTTTACAACAGGCTTCAAAGGGAGGGGTGACTAGAGGGGTATTTAGTTGATTGCAATCTCCAACCTTACCGCTAGATGCTACTGAATCCTGGGCACTGCTCCTTTAAGTGACAAATCTAAACATCTAAAACCAAAACACCCTAGAAAGAAAAGCTGTCCATACAGTACTTAACTATATATCCACTAACAACAACCCGAAGTGGAAGAGAGAGAAAGCAGCATAGCTATCTTGCATCTTGAAAAGCTGTTGTGTTATTACTGATGACCCATCCAGCTACAAGTAGAGTATGACCCACCAGTTTACACAATCTCTGTCGGTTGTGTACTGGTTTTATGGGAAACAAATTTTAGTCACAGATTGAAGAAATTTAAAAGGTGCATTGGAGGATTTAGGGTTTGATCTCAAATCTACTGAAGATCACACAATCTAGTGAAAATCAGAGGGGCATCAAACACCATATAATGACTGAATTCTCTGGACAAGAGATGAAATCCCTATCTCCCTAGATTGACCCCGATGTCTTCACCCAGGTGTCATAGCCTGCGGTGCTGACTCTGAGGAGCCCCCTGGCCAGTCAATCAGATAGACAGACACTGATCTCTACGTATCCCTCCCTTTCTATGTCACATGCTTCTCTGGGACCATCTGGACTTTATGTAAGACCATACATGCACTCATCCCTGTCTCTCCTTTGATTTAATTTGCAACTTTTTTCATCTTTCCAGGGTCTCTTTCGAGTCAGAGCGTTGACTTTGCTGTTGTTGCATCAGGGCAATGATGAAATTAACAAAAGAAGCAGACTATTACACATATTTAGAGCAACGCATTGATTTTGGTGAAAGATTTGTGAGATAAGAGGACTTAGTACTTACATGCAGATTTTAAAATGGTGTAAAGACATGTTTCATAGATAATTGTTGCTCACAAGTTCGACAGGGCTCATACATGTTCTTGCATGTCATGCAAAAATGCCAAGATGATCGTGAGGAAATGTCATGTTTTGAATTTCTGCACTTGGAAAAAACACAACAACACACAGGTTGTGTGCATAATGTGTGCTCCAAGACACAAAATAGCCTGTCAATTGCCAGTCACTGATTCTGTTTGCATTGTTCCTCCCTGAAATATTTCAAATTGCAGAATATGTCAATTATAGAGTGTGGTCTAGACTTGCTCTATGAGAAAAGTTAGATTCTGTTATGATTTAACACTATGAATAATAGTTGAATTGAACGTCTTTATTCAAATGATTATACATGTTTCATTGAAGAATAGCCCTACTAATAAAGCTCCTCTAACTTGGTGATAAGCATATTGCATTTCCTAGGTTCAGTATGCATTTTTAGCAGCTTAACACTTTCAAAAAAAATCATTAACATAACAGTGATCACTGAACACGAATACAGAAGTGAAACTAAACTCCAAATTGCAGATATTCAGGTAGAAGCCACAACTGTTCTCAGAGCTGAATACAGCGACACTTTAAAAACTGGAGCAAAACTCAGGTGTCCAGCAAAGACAGACATGAGGTTCCAAAGACACAGCTTTTTCTCATTAGAGTTTGGTGCTATTGTGTATTTAGCACGAACCATTCTTGCAATGAGCTGAACAAGTGATTCGCTATTCTGTAATCATAATCTCACAGGTTTGAGACCAGCAATGTGTCAAACAGCTGTAAACAAAATACAAAGTCCCTAACTCATCTCTCTGCTAAGCTGACCTGGTAGAGACTGCCAGCTCAGTGCCTCGCATGTGAATGCACAGAGAAACGCGGATCTGGGTTGTGCAGGCTCAGACTGCGAGTGACATAAAATGAGATCGATGTGATTCACCCAAAATCATGTAATTCCACAAATGTCTGCAGGTGGACTATGAAGGGAATATGACAGACAGCGTAGAGCTTGCACTTACACACACCAATGATGACCAAATACACAATTTCAGACATGCGTTTACAGAATGCACAGGACCAATATATCAGAGGCCAGCACTAACCTTTCAAACAGACTTCTTTTGACAACTGCAGACATGTCTGTACACTGCACTGTCCACTTGAGTGTAGCAAAAACTACAAACTTTACTTTTTATCTTATGGCAACACACTTTAGGTTACTTCCCCTTCCCCTTCCTCTCCTTTAATGATGATCTTTAAACTCTAGTTCAAAAATACAGATGTGGTTTGGACAGTATAAAAACAAGAGGTGTGTCACAGCTCTTCATACAGCTGCAACAGAAGGCACACAGTACAGTGCATCCCACCTTCAAAATATGATTTGTTAACATCATATAATTAATGACGGAATTCTATTTAGTGACACCTCCTACAGCTTACTGCTCTCTCCCCCTCTCAGGGGAGCTGTTTCTCTGTGCACATTTAACAAATTTCCCTCAATGTATGTTTGAGTGGCTTTTTTAAGCAAAAATAAATATCATTACACATGCATTTTTGGGAAGATGCCTAATTGTCAGGTAAAATGTGTCTAGAAGAGTAACGCTTATGAGAATGGCAGTGTCACATCGACAGACCTTCCTCCCCAGCGCTGCGGAAGAGGGTCTGGTGAGTCCACACAGCATTCCGGGATGGGAGAAAAACATGCTCTGGTTTAATGGCATTTCTTTAAACCAATCACAATTGTCTTGGGTGGCGCTAATCGCTGCATAGAGCAATGGCGCCTATACAAAATAGCCTTGGGAAGGAACTTGTTTTGGTGGAACGATGTACGTTCAAAGGTTGTTTTATTTGTGCAAAAAAAACTCAGATTGGACAGATAGTCTAGCTAGCTGCCTGGATTTAACCTGCAGAGATCTGAGGAAAGGTTAAACATAGCCCTCATGAATCAAACAATGTTTAAAATTTCAACACAAAGAAAACCCTAGATAATGGATATCCGGCCTGAATGAGTGAAATCCGGTGGAACTTCCGTCGGCAATGGAGCAATCCTGGAAGTGGAACGTTGTGGATATAGACATGTGTGATATGAGAACAGGGGGTTTTGTTGTTTTGTTTTAGCAAGAAAAAAAAGATTTTATACTGTCTACAGGAGTGTGATAAATATATACCATAGGCATTTCCACGTATATACCTCCACAGTTGATTTCCAGTGTATTACCTTGGTATCATTTAACATATCTATAACGTCTCACACTTGATCTCTGTAAATACTTCTGAACGCACAACACACACAGAGATCGCTACACTTGCACATGTACTGTATATTTATGTAAAAATACACACATTAAAAAGCAATGTTTTGAAGGACATCAGTGTTTGAGCAATGATTGTCTAGGAGGGGGTCAAAGGGGTTCAGTAGTACCTTTTTAGGGTGTCACTGCTCCATCCATAAACAATATTGTAAAAACTGTACACCCTGAGAATAGAAATGGAAAAAAAATACAATGACACAAGATTTGATAGACATAGACATATTATATCAGAAATTTAATTACTTGTGTCTGTCTACACGTCTGGCAATAACAGCTAAAGATTCAGACATAGTCTACATTTATCCTGATTACAGCACTGTGCTAATGTTCACTAAAGGTATAATTGCATAAACTGACAGGACAAGCTGTCGCTCAGCTCGGAATATCTGGACATCTTGATTAAGGTGATGAAAATGTGATGAACTTAAAGTAGTACTATTATTTTTTTCTATTTGCTAGTGTTTGCTGTCGGTCAGAACTCAACCGCTATCTGAAAACAACTACCAGGCTGGAAAAAGACATGAGCTAGCAGCTAACGGTATGGTTTATTGACCAACAGACTCATCACTCTGTTGGTCTTCGTGAGCAGCAAAGAGACTTTTTCTGAAAGGGTACTGATTGACATTTCACTTTAAGAAAATGTTTTGTTTTTATCAGAGGGGATTTGGTATTTCTCCCCGTGAGTGTGATCATGGACACACATCCAACACAGCTGTGGATCATCATGGAATCATGATTTGTATTTAAGTTCTGTAAGTGTACTATGTTGCTTTACTGTTATGTGTTTTTAGAAAGGTCCCTGGGACCAAAACGCTGACACATAAACCAAATACAGAAGTGAAAAGTGTGTGTGGGAATTTTATTTTATTTCTTTTTTTAAATGGATCTCCGGGGGATTTAATTCCCAGCACCACAAAGAATACCAAGCCAGTGGTGTGCGTGTTGTTGACTATTCATCCATGACAGACACCAGTTTATTTTGTAGTTTAGCTAACTCACAAAATATACAATAAAACCTAAAAATGAGAAGCCAGCTAATAACTGTGTGCAGATTGGGTTCAGAAAGATTTTAGTAAAGGGACATTTTATGTTTTAAAAAGGGGTCATAGTTGCAATGACATGCTCTTAAAGTAGGTTTATGGTCGCTGTGGTGTTCCCAGTGCGAGGTGTGCGAGCCATGAAATAAAGTCACTGTGTCTGTCATTTCCAACGCGAAAGCTCTGCAAGTTCTCACGCTTTGTTGTAATAGGAAGGTCGAGAATTACAGTGGAGCCTTTGTTGCCTCCAACCCAGCTTTTGCACGACCAATAACCAAACCAACAGACTCCTAAACGGTGGCAATGTCTAGGAGTATTCTATCAATAATCCTTAATCATTCTCAACTCTGGCTGCTTAAAGTAAAGATAGTTTAATGCATTTTGAGGGGGATTTTTATAGAACAGCAGTGCTAAGCATTTAACAGCGGCAATGCGCCACTGTTAAATTCATATTAAGGAAAAACCGCAGCATCTTCTGCTTAAAATAAAAAAAAAAATCAACATTTGTTGATGGTGATACGACTGCTGGTGAAAGATGTGATGACTGGAGATATTAGGTACGACAGCTGAAATGTAGACGTTTGTTTGCTATACTATCACACTACAAAGTTGACCTTTAATGCATTCAGGGACTCATTATTCACACAAGCAGCTGATCTTAACTCACTCCTGCCTTTTAGTAGAGCTTCGCCAAAGGTGAAAAGGACCACAGTTTTATATATGTACTTCTCTTGCATCCGACAAAATTATGAGAGCCTCTTGATAATAAACAAACAGTAAAAAAGTGTGTGCAGACTAAGGAAGTACTGTCTCAAAACATGTCAGCACCAGGTTGCCAATGCAAAAAAAGGAGAAAAAAAAGGTGCTGCATTCTAAAAAAAGTTAAATTTACCCAGTATTTTGAGCTTTCCATGACATTATACTCTTTACAAGACAACCCTTGACTACAAGACATCATGGAATACCAATGATGTGACAAACAAATTTACCAGTGCATATTGGGCTGGCCACACATTTATTCAACTGTCTCGTTCACATGAATACTGATCGTTTAGCTACCTCATCAATGCCTAAGCACCCAGTGATTCTTGTCAGTGCCATGTCCTCCAGTCAGTTTTGCTCGATCTCCTTTTATATTCAAATCACAATCATGCAAATAAGTGCAATCAGAACACTCTTTAAATCATTCTTTAGATGAGCCGCTCCAGATACTGTTTCCCCAGACCAATAATCAAGCCTCAGTTATTCAAAGCGGCACACGTAATCTCCCTTGCCCCACCTACGCAGAATTTAGTAAACATGTCTGTCTGCTGCGACTGAATCCACTTGGCTATTATGGAACAAAAAGCCAACCGGATCCCCCCCAAAACAGGCGGCTTAAAGCTCCCTTTATGAGTGGGCTGTGAGGTGAGAGTAATAGGCCTAAAGGCAGTGTAGACCGTGGCTTCTCAACCTGCTACCATTGGGGCCACATACCAAAGGATCCCATTGGGCATAGACTGAATAAATCCCCCTCCACGGCTGATTAATTGAAACCAAAGGATGGGGTGTCAGGAGGAGGAGAGAGGAGAAGGAGAAGGAGAAGGAGAGAAAGTCGAGCCCTGTCAGATGAAGGGTGGCATAGATGGCCGCCCAGAAGCTAGGGGTCACATACAGGTTACATCAATCCATACATTGAAAAAGTCACTCAGCAAGTCAGTGGTCTCCAGTTCACAATAAAGCACTTAACAATGCGCTCCTGCAGACTGGCCTGCTTTCCATCAAAACGTTGGTTGTGGCCATCCTCTAAAATTACGCAATCACCGTATTCAACAACACCATGTTTCAACCACAGGAATTTCCCCTCTTTTAGGAACTTGTTGCGTTTCCACTGCAGATGCCAGTGTCTAAATTAAGTTCTGGGGGCATTATTTCACCCCCTTAAAAAGTTCCTGATCAGAGGCTAATATCTTCTGAAAGTACAGGAACATACTGTACATGATGGGGTTTTGCACAGCTCGGCTGCTTCAACTCGCCACCGTTTCATTGATAAAACAACAAAGTAGCCTACTCTCATATCGATTTATGACCATTTAAGGACTAAGGGAGGGTGCCCAGATAGCTCAGTTGGTAGAACGGGCGTCCATGTATAGCGCGGGACCCGGTTCGACTCCGGCCTACAGACCTTTGCTGCATGTCATTCCCCCTCTCTCTCCCCTTTCATGTCTTCCGCTGTCCTGTTAAAATTAAAGGCTGAAAATGTCCAAAAACTAATCTTAAAAAAATAAATAAAAAGGACTAAGGGAGAACATTTGTTGTAGATGTTTCATTCATACTATTTAAGTCTCAGCGTAGGAAAGCCCATTGCTTTCGCCAGTGCGAACTTTGTTTAGCTCATTTTCTGTAACCAATCTAGCATGAAAGCATTATGACTGGAATTAGCCAGCCGTTCCCAGTGGGCTACTCAGTCTGTCCGCTTCACTACCACAGGGAGACTTCTTTGCAAAGAAAATGGACAGCCCGGAAGATGGACAATCTGGTTAGCCATCTCCCAATGTCTGCTGTCGTCCTGGCGAGGAGTGAAGCAGAGGGACTGTAGACTCTGTTCTGCCGCTGACAAATTTGGACAAAGTACATACAACAAACATTGTTTTGTTGTATGTATCATAGCAACAGTTTATATATCCGGTTTACCTATTTAAATGACAAAAAGATTATTGCCGCCTGCTGGCATGGAGAGACATTTCCTCACACACAGGTGCAGAACATATGGACTAGTTGGCTGGCTGTAGTCTTTGCGGTGTGTTCAAGGGCAAATTTTTGGCCAAACGACAAGTGTTGTGAGGAGACGCAAGAATTAGGGCTTCATTGCCACTAGGTGTTTGTCTGCTTGGTGCGTCAGCACCTTTAGCTTATGTGGGAATGTTTAGAAGTTTGTACCCAAGGCCTAATACTAGATAGCCACGTTAGCCCTCTTCTGCAGCTAAGGTCCTGTACACACCTGTCATTAAAAGGCAGTCTTGATGACCACAAGCAGACAGCCACATGTTTCACTATGGAGGCCAGTTTGTAATTACGAAGCACATGTAAAAGATTTAGCAGGTAAACGTAATCCATTGGTAAGAAATATAATCTACAAATAATATCTATATTATCTTTGTTATATGTTACATGAAAAAAGATTATAAGTATTAAAGGTCTATCTATAGTCTCTATAACTAAAAGATGATGCAACAGATTTTAAAGAAGCGTTTTCAGCTTTGTTGTTTTTTTGGTCCATGATTAGTTACTACATTAGTCACTACAGTCTCTACACTAAACTTCACCTGTAGACACCTCAACTGTGTCATCCAGCTCCTTACCTTGACATCATTTTCCATGATGAGGAAGTTGATGTAAGCACAGAAAATAGTCCCAATGGCCTGATGATTGACCAACTTCTCTATCTCCACGACACTTATAGCACAAACCTTACCAGGCTGGAATCCTCAAATACCCTCCCTGGGGGGAGGAGGAAGTGGGATAGTTGACTGAAGAAAGAATGGGGGTAGGGCCAAAAAGGGCAAGGAAGGCTGGGTGTGGCTAGGTCCAAGTGGAGAGGGTGGGCATTTGATGTCAGACATCAGACATCAACAGGGATTGAAACTTGTCTGTACTAACAAAGATGTGCGCAAGTGACTTTCTACATGTGCATATGGGTGTGGAAACATGTATTCATTTATGAGTGATAGATTATGCTACTTGTCTGTATGTGTACATATATGTGCAGTGTTCCCCATGAGA
Source organism: Etheostoma spectabile (assembly GCF_008692095.1). NCBI lineage: Eukaryota > Metazoa > Chordata > Actinopteri > Perciformes > Percidae > Etheostoma > Etheostoma spectabile. The sequence continues at coordinate 18,654,164 of NC_045744.1, forward strand.
TTTTGAGAAGTGAATTTTGTTTTGAACCACCAGAAGATATTCATTACATTCACTGACATAAAGTATAATAATAATAAAAGGCTTCAAGACATGTCCTCCACTTTCACATTTTACATACAGGAGACAAAAGTACCCGTCTCCCCTCCTTCTTTATTTTATAATACTAACCTTCATAGTGGCCCTCGTCCTCCTGTCTTTTCCTTACCAACCAGCTAACCAAAAGTTAAAAGTCAAAAGTTAAAAAATATATACTTCAATTTGTGTTAGATGTTTAATGAATGTGTTGACAATTTCGACATTATATCGAATTACTATTACGAGAATTTAGTGGAGATTATTGATGTGATGGAGAAGCCAAGTCCAACTATGACTAATGTTTAGTTTCGTTAATCATTACATTCACTGCTAAATTCCAAATTTGATCCAATGTTTGCAACTGACGTTTCAACCCCAGGACCATTACCAAAACGCGTCATGTTCCACGTGGTCTCTACATATTCTGGCTGCTTCATGTAGAGATAGCAAGTTTAATGCGTTTGGGGAGATTTTTTATATAGCTGCGGTGCTCTTAAATGCATATAGGGGAAATACTGATGCGTACTTGTGGAAATTGCTTTGAATTAAAGCTGAATGAAATGTAATGTAATGTTCAGGTGCCATAATCTTATTTCGGGAAAGATAATCACAGATTTCACCATTGTCACTGGATGTCTGTGTATGTCAACTACATGCAAGATACATGTAAACACCATGGATCTCTTCTTATGTGTTTGCTAACCACTTTAATTCTACACAGAGGACCAATCTGTTTGGACAGTCTCTTTTACTGTGGATTGTCTGTAAGCGTAGGATGACAGCACCCTGTCAATGCATTGTGAAGACAATCTCTCAATCCCTTTTAGAAATAAGCTGTTCTCTAATAAAACAATAGGATTACATGAGCGTGAGCGAACAAGAGAGATGGGAAGAGACAGACTGAAATAGAGACGGATACTGAGAGCTCTATAAGAGAAAGACAGAGTGACAGGAAGGGGAATAGAAAAAAAGTTAGAGACAGAGGGACAAGGGGCAGTGATGGCTGATGAGTGTAGACAGGCAGGCAGGTCCAACTGAAGCCGTTGCAGCGGTGTGCTCCGTCCCACCCCCTCCCCTCCACCCCTCCAACCCCTCCCTTGCTTGTTCACTCATTTGCTTAACAAGTTCATTTGTGCGTAGGCCTTTATCGGGTATGGCTGTCAAGTGATGCGCGAGACTGGCCTGCGGAACTGTTGGCACTCGCAAGCTGTTCACCTGCATCCCTCTCACCCCCACACACCCTCCCACTCATGCACACACGAACAAGTAGAGACACACACACATACATACACACACATAGACACACACACACACAACCCCACCCCCACCCAACCACCCACCCACCTACCCCATTCAGCATGTGCAAGAGCAGACACACAGCATTGGCATCCAATAAGGCCAGAAGTGTGAGCAAATGGAGCGTGAATACTGTGTTCAAGCTGCAACATTTCCACAAAATCAGATGCGGAGCTGAAATAAAAATGTTTTTGTTTTGTTGAGTTTGTTAGTTGGTAAAAATAAAATGAACCAGCAACCACTTTAGGTAACTAGTTAAGTTTCTGGTTCCAGCTGAAATGTGAGGATTTGCTGCAGTTGTTTAACTTATAAAACCTCAAATTTGTGATAGCATTGTCCTGTATTTTCTGTATGCAGCCCGGGAGGTGTCATGGAGAAAAACAAAACTTGTTTGTGTTCCTAATTTCACAATTTATGTTATATAATTTGCTCCTCTCTTGCAGTGGCAGCAAAAGCCTTTGGCCCAGCAGATTCAGTCAGGCAACAAACCCTAAAGCTCAGTTTTTGTGAACTGGATGACATCTGCAGTATGATCATCATCATCATTTTCAACTTTTTTTAATGGCAAAACATTCTGTCATCCTACAAAGTATGTTGAAGGATTCTTAAAGATAACATAAACCCCAACTATATAAAAATGTCTCTTTTCAATCCGAGTGACCAATAATAAGAATGTGATGGGTACATGCAAGACGAGACTAATGACAGCATTAATTACCAAATTATGTGCAGATGTTTTTTTACATTTATTGTATTTGTACTCCCTCTCTCTGTCTCTCTCTCTCTCTCTCTCTCAAACAGACATCAGACTATCATTTATCTTTCTCCCTTTAGCTTCTTTTTACCTCATTGCCTCGTTGTTTTAGCCCTCTTCACTTGAAGCAGCATTGACAAACATCTCTGTGGAATGTCCCTCAATCCTCACACTAGAGAGTGTGCACCACACACATGAAGCCTCGACAAGCATTATCACCCCCCCCCCCCTTGTCCCTGCTCAACACAGAGCAGCATGCTGCCTCAATGAGCCTCATCATCAGCTCTTTTCTCCCCTGATTCTTTCTTCCTACAAATCCATGACAGAGCTAGTGATTAAGCCTCATCAGCCTGTTTCCTCACCTCGTTTCAGAGCTTTGCTTAAACCTCCCCTTTTTCCAAAAGTTGCACAACTGCACTGCAATTGTGTGCAGGTTACAGCAGTGTACCACATTTAACTACCGAGTGTGGGCTGTTGGGATAACGCAATCATTTACAAATGATTTAGTTTCTGCTCTGCACATAACACATGGTACATTTAGTCTTCAGTCCAACACTAAGAGTAGAGATGCTCCGATACCATTCTTTTACTACCACCAGGTACCAGGCGATACTGGTATCGGAACATCTCTTTCAAAAAACTGTACCTGTCTCATGCAGGTATAGGATAATGTGACTGTATTCTGTTTTTTATAATTAACCCTAGTTACATAATTATGTAATATATACTATGCAATGTATAAGTATGCAATGTTTGAAATGCCAAACTTATTCATGTTAATATTCAGCTAAATATGTCCCAGTACAGTACATAAACCCAATGTTTTCATATATCTTATATTTAAGATAGACATAATGGAATAGATAGATAGATAGATACTGATCCCAATAAAATGGTAAAATATAGTGTTACAGCAGCAAAATCATTCACACAGCACAGAATATAAAAGAAATACTAGGATACAATATAATACACGCAATATGCATGAAATAATAATAGGATAAAATACAAGAACAAATATTTGAATTTATACAAATAGTATGATAAATATGTAGATTAACCTATTGCGCAAGTTGCACTTAGTGCAGTATTGTTGAAATCAGTGAAGTACGACAATGAAAAGGAAATTGCAGTTCATTCACCTCATCCGGGTTTCTTGGTTGTGTCTATATAGTTACCCAAGAAAATATATATATATATAAAGGCTGCATTAGATTAAAGTGATGCAATTTTCTGAGACTATTCTAGCATTTGCATTGTTTGCCTTTACACACTTAAGTCATTAAATCAAAATTTCTAAAGATTGTTTATCAAAAATCTAATTGTGTAAATAATATTTTGTTAAAGCACCAATTGTCAATCCTACAATTTCATCACAATATCAAGATCAAGGTATTTGGTCAAAAGTATCGGGATATTTGTTTTTTGCCATGTTGCACCAGCCCTAATAACCAGGTTCCATTGTGATGTAAACATCACCTCCCAAATATGATCAAAGCCAGGATATGCGTGTAGTGGTTTTTGTAGTGGTATTGTGTCTTCAGACAACATAGGTAAAAACTAACTAGAACTAGTTTCCAGCACTGAGAGGAAACCAACTTTCAGCCAAAACTAAACTAAAAAAGTAACACCAAAATTGTGTCATAAATGTGACTAGCAATATGAACCCACATATTGGACTGCACATCTAATTCCATACAACCAAATAAAAAATTAAAAAAGCCGAATAAATGAATAAAGACATATATTCAACAAAATCCAATCATGTATTGACATCATTTCACTCATAAGCACCTGTAATGCAGAATGTTAAATCAAATGTTAATCGGCTGCAGGGTAAGAGCAAAGCCAATGTAGAAGATTAAAAAATATTTTATATCATGGAACAACTAAGCCTATTCCACAATTATTCTTTTTTTTTTTCTTTCTTTCTTTATTTGTTCAACAACAACAAAATCCTGTCTCAGTGCATGTCAAGCTAGCCAACCGGCGGCTATATAACACCAGAAGTCCAATCAGAAGCCTGAAATAAAACGTAAAGACTACCCATTAGAATGTGGGCAACGTCAGTGAATATGCCTAACTTGGTAAAGAAGTAGTCTCCCACACTATCTGACATCCAACAAACAGGCTTAACACAATAGCAATATTTAAAATCAGACAAATGAAAATGGGCATTTTAACAACGAAGAGTGGGTCAGTTAGTCAACCAGTTAGTAGAAAACATTTACTGTTTCTCTTTTCCGAATGCTTTAAATTAATTTCCTCAAACAATCAAATGTGTTAAGTGCACAAAATGAACCATTTTCATAAATATTTATAATCTTGGAAATGTAGTTTTTTATATTTCATAAGCTATTTTTAGAATTTCAAAAGGAGAGAATGAGGTTTTAAGAAAGGACTTTTTCCATGCTTTTTTGTCATATGCAGATTTGAAACCTAGGTCTAACTTTCTAAATTTTTAAAACTAAATTAACTAAGTCAAAAATAATGAGGTAGACACCGCACAACTCTCCTATTGCCAGATCTTCCTCCACAGCGCTGCAGAGGAAGGTCTGGCCCTTCCACACAACATTCCTGGATGGAAGAAAAACGTGCTCTGTGTTTATTTGCATTTCTTTAAACCAATCACAATTGTCTTGGGCGGCGCTAAGCTCCGCATACAGCAACAGTACCTCTGCAAAATAGCCTCCGGAAGGAATTTGTTTTCGTGGAACATGTGCACGTGGGGAGGCAAGCTCTGGAATTACAATGGCTGTTGAGTGTAAAAAAAAAGATAAAATGCAAGAGAAACTAGAACTGCAAGCAGTTATGATGGGGTCTGAGCCTCATCGCGCCAGTCGTACCGATGTGAGTCACCCCAGGCAAACCAGGGAGCTCGTGAAAGTGGAACCCAAAGCGTAACGGTGGGAAGGAAAATGTCAGGAAATATTATATAGGAAATAATATATAAGGATTTTCGACAACCTCGGGTCAGTCTAGTTTTATTTTCTATAAAAGCTTGTGAAACATCAAGCCTGTTGTTCATAGTCAATCTATGAACATGATTTATTTTTAAAGGAAAATCTGGGCTATTACAATAGCTGTGCTGCAGTGAGATCACATGAATGTTAAAATGGTTATAGGACCAAAAAGACAAATAAGTAAATAAAACGGAACATGAATCTCACAGATACTGTATATGTTGATATCACAAACACAGCAATGTCACACAAGCATTTGTGTTGTCTAAAACAGTTCTATATATTTGGAGTCATCCAGTGCAAAAATAAACATATTGAACATTATAATTCATATAAAAGGACAAACTATTTGCATTTCTTACATACAGTGTATCAATCTGGCATGTAACAGTACGGCTTAAATGCACAAAGACTGGATACAAAACTTTCTGTAAGGGCTAAAAAGACAACAAATCAGCAGAATGGGGCGACTGCTAGCTTTTAGCTCGAAAAGACAGAATGTTTCCACTAGTTATAATTATAAAGTTAAGAAGTTAAGAATGGAAAGTGCCGATTGGCGTCGTACACAACGCGCTCAACCTCAGAAGGGGTAAAAACGCCCAAACTATTATACGTTGACTATAGCGCTACCTAATGGCCGATCCTTACCAAATCAGCTTGATTCAAGTTACACGTCGAAGTAAAGCTCCTGACACACCACCCAGACAGCCGACCCTCAACAGAAAACGCGATTGGACTGTCATGTCTCCATAACAGCAGGTGGCGCTAGTCTGTATTGTCGCCCAAACGTCACATGGGTCTGGCTTCTCTGGAAAATCAAAGCCAGACTGTCATGGCGGCTTGTTCAGAATACAATCTCATATTTTACTAAAACAGTTCACCAAAACCGAAATTCTAAGCGAGAAATAGGCCATGCAGTTTCTGAATCGGTCTTCATTTCCGATCGACAAAGGTAAGTTTAAAAGATTGTCATCAGATATTTGAGAGACTCTTGTCATGCTCATCCCGCTCCTCATTTCTGGTTTAGCACTCTACCAATCAGGTTGGTCACTTGCGTCCAACTGCCGGCAGTGCCGGCCTTCCAACTGAGCATGTCGGGTCGGCCAAAATGAAGGAGGACGGCCCCTCCGATGGAAGACGTCATGGAGCACACCGAACAGACTCGAGTCACTGACCTCGCCAGACCGTCCAATGGCCGATTATCGGTTTAGTGTGTCACCGCCTTAAGGAATTCTAATGTGCAATGAATAGTATGGGAGTTATAGGCAAAAACAAGTTTGACGACATTAAAGCACCCCTAGGGGTCCATTGTAAATCTACCGTGTAAATTTAAAGTTATTTATTTTAGTGTAAGTGGTGAATCCAAACGTGGGTCCCATATACCACACCCAATTTGAACAGTTAGTACCCCACTGTAGGGGTGGCCTCAGGAGTGGCCCTACATGGTACCCTTCAAATTTTGTAAAAATCAGACGCGCCGTTCATGAGATATAAACTTTTTGTACTTCTAGCGCCACCTAGTGGTCAATCTTTGTAAAACGTTCATTAAGAAGGTCATGGCAAACAAGGATCTAAAGTTTCATGTTGATAGCATTAATTTTGGTCGAGATATGGCAATGTTGGTGTTTTCATAGTTAGCTACACAAATTTCTTCATGCATAATATGCAACATTTTTATCCTATAAAAAATCTTTTGATAACCTTTTGCCAGGTCGGTCTGGAGATAAATGTACCAAGTTTCATGCAGATTGGTCACACTGTCTAGAAGGAGTTCAACAAAGTAGGTTCTTGATAAATCACGATTTTTCACACATAAAAGTCATGGCGAAAATGCATGTGGCCTATATTAGGAGAGTCAGCTGAATCCAGGTCCACGTGGATATGTGGAGGTGTTTTTTGCAATGTAAGGTTTGAAGGTTATAGGGCCAAACACGCTTGTTTCTTCTATAATGCGACCTAGTGGTGGAAGTGGGTCAATTGTTGCGCCTGAGGTCCTTACAGGGTTCTGGACCAGTCTTAAAAATGGCGCCTTCCCCCCAAATGTACAGTTTAGGCTGTAGCAGGATTTTAGAATTTTTTAGAATGGTAATCTCTAGAAAAACAATAGGGTTCCACAGCCTGCTGCTGTGTTCCTATAGCCTTGGGCTTGGACCCCGAAATATAATTTGATTGTCCTGTCTAGCTTGGAGGATGTTTCCCGAATCAACCGGAGTTTAGAATGCCAAAACAAAGAAAGCAGAAGTTGAGGGACATCCGGTGGTAGGGGTGCACAATTCAGAAAATGTCACGATTCAATGTTGATTTTCAGGCTCAAGATGATGTAAATGATTTAAATGTAGTTACTCTTCCCATGTGATAGTATCCGCGGCATTAGAAAACAAAAAACTAAATTATGAATCGATTTTTGGAATTCTATGACTCAATTTTGAATCTGTAGAGCTTGAATACACTTTTATGCACACCCCTATCCAAGGGAACCGGAACTATCACTTAAATGACACGTAGTTGAAATAGACAAGAACAACCTGCACAGTCAGTCCATATCAATAAGGTAGGTAGGGTGACAATGACCTTCTATTCTAATATCCCACAGTGCCCGCCCTGCACTTTAGCACATCACTGGCCTGGATTGGCTTCCAGCCACTTCACACGGTGGGCGGATCTGAACTCACCACAATGGTCCAGTTAGTTCCGGTTTGTAATGAAGAGTTCCAGGAACTGGAATAAATGGGTAACCACTTTACTCTGGTACAGCCAAAAGTCAAGGGCCCAACCACCTGTTTCTACTGCATGGTAAGGCTCTGCTCGACGTTTTTGGTATCAGTACTTTTTGCTGTACGTTTTTAACTGCAGAGATCCCTTCAGTGTTGACTGATTGCCATAGCGACGATGCGTGAAACTGCCAAGATTTCATCTTCAACAGAGACAAGTCTGCACTTTGTCAATTGTACGGCATAGTGTATTGCGTAGTGTACGGTAATTTTGCTGACATTTATTAAAAATCAGGTTTTTGTTTGAATTGCAAACAAAAAACTACGGTTGCTATCCACCCGTAGCTTGGCTATTTAAAAATGACGGGTGTGTGCAGTATATCCTGTGTCACACTAGTGACAATCTGCAGTGTTTTAACGCTTAAAAAGCTACATGCAACAGGAACTATCCACAACTTTTGCTAAGCAAAAACCAGAAAAGAGCAAGTCAAATAGAGTCAAGCCGGAAAAGCAGCATATTACTATTCAGCACTTTGATTATCTTGGTGCAAATGTCTGGCATGAAGGCAAATCTCACCTCAACTGCTCTTTGGGAACCCATATGGGTTTTTCAGAAGTAAACATCTATCATAGCTGTTGGTTTCTTTCTTTCTGTGTATGTCTTATTAGTATGCAGTTGTACAGTTTTGTTTTGTTTTTGGCCTAAAGCCAGGACGGCACAAGCCTGCTCATACATATTGGAATCTTACCTACTGTATATTCACTTCAAAAACTATAGCCAAAGCCTTGGAAAATGCTGCCCTGTGTCCGTGGAGGATTCAGCCAGTTCACCTTTGCCGTGACCCTAACATTCTTCTATATGTTTTTTTGCCAGAGGAGTGAAATTCTAGCTGGGCTACTAACCACTGTGTCACCTACCCATATATATGTTACTCACAACCCTTAGTTTATGTAGGTGTGAGACCTTTATTTTTCCCCCCCTCTTTCCATATACACACACACACACTATATATATATATATAAAAAATGATGACCTCTTTCTAAAATGACGCATGTTAACCCAGTAACTGTTGATAAGAATAAATCAAAGAATATTCTTGAAATTTTAGAGTGACAATGCATGAGCAGTTGGAGCTGCTTCCCTGTAGTGAAAAGGGGCATGGGATAATGTATGACTAACCTATATTTTGTCATGTTGTATAATTTGTTTTGACTGCGATATGTACCCTATATGTAAACCTTCATGCCAGAAAAAAACAAGGACAAGACAAAATGTAAAGAATTCCCCCTGTGCCCTGATAGACAGCATTTTGTTGCAATAAGACCTAACACAAAATCCTCAGGGTTGAACCTCACCTCAAAGTCTGACTCCTTTAACCCCCGACTGCCTCGCCTTGCCTTCTTGCCTTCAGCATAGCAGTTGTCTGAAATCCTGTTACTTTTAGCACTCCCCTGGTGAGAAACACATTCTGAGAGAGATGACTCCACCGTTTCTTATTTCTCTTCAGGTATTTAGCTTCTTTTTTATTTATTTAATTCAAAAATTGTTATCACCAAAATACAATTTAAAGTTTTCCCAACACTACATTTTCAGACCATCTCCAAAGAAGGGGATTTCATTTTCAAAATCAAAGTCCTAAAAAACTTCCATTCACAAAAACTAGTAGAGTGGGTCGAGTTATTTTGAGCGTCCAGTGTTAGTAAAAGTAAAACATCCTGATCATTTTCTGCGTAGACAATCTTAGTGAACTGGCAGTTGGAGTTAGCCTGATGTCATAATCAGGTTCTATTGGGCTGGGATTATGGGGGGTGTTTTAACCGAACCAGGAAAGAAAATGCCTCTGCACTCAATTGGATAGACCTTCAACCAATCAGAGAAACGGAGTATGTGACTTATGTTGAACTTTTGCCGAATCCCTTAGGAAGGACGGAAAAAACATCTTTCCGATCAAAAAATGCTTTGATCGCAGTTCTCTGTTCCTCCTTTAAAATTGCTAGTTGCTCCACAACAGATGAAGTCCAGACTGAACATCCCAACCTCAAATGTTCTTTGATAAAAAGTCAAAGAAGTAGATGAACTTAATTGCCGAAAGGAATAGATTGACGAGTTAAGTTGAGTGCAATACGCTTTTTTGTTTTCTTACCAGCAGCGTGTTAGCCCGGCATATAAACGGGTTTAAAAAAACAAAACAATAACATTCAGTTATCATCATCAGTTAGTGAGCTTTTGAGTTGCTGGTTGCCTGATTTGACAAGCCGTTTCCCCCTGTTTGCAGTCTTTATGATAAGCTAAGCTAAAGACTTATATTGAACAGACAGATATGAGAGTGGCATTGAAATGTTTATCTAACTTTCAATAAGAAAGTCAATACGTGTGTCTCCCCAATTTTTTAGCTTTTCATTTAGGAGCTTCAATTGATTAATTTTCTAACTCAATTTTTGATTGATTTGGAAACTAAGAGTGTTTTGTTCCCAATTGCAGCAACAAAGACTTCTGAATTTACTATGGCCCCGATTTGTACTTCTGAAAGGGTTCCTCTCTATGGCACCTGTGTTTAAGGCCCACAGGTTTTGTAGTATTTTGTAGCATTCTACCATATCAAACGGACTAACAAAACACAATTTCTTAAAAACAAAGGTTAAATGATTCAAACTAATCACCATAATATAAACCTATAGCATCATTTAATCATCCAGGAGGATTTCTATGTTCTAACATGAATGAGTAGCTCCTCCAACTTCACAACTCTAATGTCAAATAGCTCCTTCAGCTTTTAGCCCATCAAACTTTTTGACTTGCATATTCGCATCCATATCTGCACATGGGTGGTAAGTAACATCTGACCTCCAGTCCTTCTCCGGTCCTCCCATCGGATATCCAACTCTCCTCTCCGCAAGCCAGTCAGCTAATCAGCTATTCATTCACCTCTCCAGCCAGCTATTATCCATCAAGCTTGTAACTATCTGTCCCCCCAATCAAGCATGTATAATTAGTTTGCTGTGTGTTGTGTTGTATGACTGGGTGCCTCTGCAAGACAGCTGTGAGCCCGGAAGCCTAACTTAGTGAAGTCAGAGGGAGACCGAAGGTTAGAGCCCCCACAGGGAGATGGGCAAGGGGCACACACATACACAAACGCACAAAAATACACTCTCTATATTAATTCCTGCCTCTCTTTTCCACGTGTCTGTTCCCTCGCTGGCTAAGCCTTGGTGCAGTGAGTAAACACATACTTTGCACTTCCGCTCCATAAACTGCAACACCTGCCACTAGATGGGCAGAGTGTGTGTGTGTGTGTGTGTGTGTGTGTGTGTGTGTGTGTGTTGAGCCCCTGCTGGCTTCCTACGCTAGATGTAATGTGCATTAGCAGCAACCATAACATTTGTATGGATTCTTAGATGTTTCACAATCATTTCTACATTTCTATTTCAATTCCATTTCCTGATAAAAAATATATTTAAACTACCAGGGGTTATTTCAATCATCATCATCACCCTTCTAAACATACACCGAAACCGTGACAGCCTGCAGGGCAGACTGCTAAATATGTCTAGGTAAAAGGCATAAACAGAAAAGGTAGGTGTTGGAGTGCAACAGCGCTGTGGATGAATGCCTCTACAGCAGAAAATTGTGCTTTTCTACACAACAGGCCTCATTATCTTTTTGGCAAGGCACCCTATGATTCAGAAAATCTGCTTAAATACAAAGCAAATAGCATATGGGTCAGTTCGTTAAAAACTTTTGTTTTCTGGGATTTATGACCATTTCAGACTAGTAGTATCACAAAAAAAAAAAATAAGACAAGTATAAGTTTAATTATTGTCAAACTTAATTGTCTCACAGTGTATGAAGAATGCATTTAAATGTGCAGTTACCATGAAAACCACTTGAAATACTATAAAATAAATAAATAATGAAAAACCGGAATTTACCAAAACTATTGAAGGTAATGAATTAACTTCGGTTTGGGAGCAGGTCCACGCCTCAACCACACCTCTACTCACTGACCAGCCTTTATATTTTAAGCCAACCCACTCAGTGCGGTTTGTCTTCACATTCTCTTCCCACCCTCCCTTCCCATTTGGTATTTCAACTTCTTGCCTACCTCATCCCTTCATCCTCCTCTTTCCTCCAACCCTCATCCCTTCATCCATTCATCCTCATCCCTCCTATCCTCTTCCCTTCCTACTCAGTCCAGTGCATTCTTCTCTCATTTCTCATTCTAGGTAACATCCAGAGGGGTTTGAAATTTGCTCGGGTGAAAGCAATTGAGACAGAACCCCCACAGAGTCTCACTCCACCCGGTCTCCAGTACATCCTCCCGGACCAACCAACCGGACGACATCTCTTTTCAATCTCACCCACCATCCAAATCCATTCCTATGCCGTCAACATTTAATATAATCAAGCATTCATTAAATCTTTAAATTACATATTGTTGTGGTCCTTGCCGGTGAACAAGAAGTCAAAGCAATGACTTGCTGTTGTCTGGATATGGAAATGGTATCTGATCTGATCTTTACTTTCAGTATATTGATGTCAAAGACAATCACCAGCACTCACTAAGCAATTAGCAAATCCATCTGAACTCCTTATTACTCCAATTATTAGTCATGCATGCCTTGAATGCACACATGACCTCAGACTACTAAAAGGATCTGACCCATGTAATGACAGAGGAAATGAAGAAACAAGGCGTAGATTAAGGCTGGCCATTTTTTAATTTAATTTCTATAACATTCACAAAAACAACTTTTGAGACAGGATATTAAGATTTTAGAGTAAGAAAAGTATTGGTGGATAGTGACAGAGATAGAGAAATCTTTGGGTGAAATGGAAGGTGCGGCACAAATGGCAGCTAGTATGCTGGGCACCCACATTTGCAAAGTGAGTTAAGTAACAAACATGATTTTTTAAATGTGTTACGATTACATAGTGATATTGATTTTTAGTAGTATAACTATTATTATTGGGAAGTTCCATGACCAAAGAAAAAACTCAACTAAAAAAAAATTCTTGTTCTTAATTAATAAAAAAAAGTGCCAAAATTGATCATCAATTTCAACTTACAATGCAGCAGTAATTAAAGACCATGTGTTGGAAAAAAACAGTTGACTTCATTTTACAGGTTTAGCTTTTAAGATTAGTCCTAGTTATGGTATGTCCCTTCATGTCTGTGAAAATGACAGTTTTAGCAGTTTTTTGTTTTTCCTATAGTGACTGAGATCAATAAATGTTTTTAAATAGGTTTTCAAATCCTGCTGAGATGCATCTTTAGAACAAATTTAGTAGAAAGTAGAAAAGTACTTCACTAGCACAACATCATCTTCAAATAATCACTCAATAAATGTTGACTAAATTGTTTTTGGAGTGAGCGGTGAGGTGGAGGGAACGAACAACTCAGTGCGTGTGTTGCAAGGGAGGTTCTTTAAAGAATGGCTGCATAGTTCTCAGTGAAAATCAAATAGTGCTTTTGCTTGAAATGCCCGTGCCTAGTGCAAAGCAATTTATATTTCAAGTAGTTAATTACCAATAATAAAACCTCAGGTGATAATGAAGACATTAGAAGTTGACAGAATCATTCATTCCCGGCAAACTGAAAAAGACTCAAAGAACAGACTGCTTCAAAATTCAAGTCCATGTTTTGTGGTAGAACATAAATGTGTTCTTCTCTAAACAAAATACACTAAAATTTCTTTTAAGGATTGTATAATTATTAATACACTTTGGGTTCTGTATCAGTTAATTACCTGATTTAAAAACAGATTTTGAGCCGTTTTTTAATATGTTATGCCTTTGCAATGGCAGGGCTTCCATGATGTTTTTCTAACCAAAGAAAGCTATTCAATTATTTATTTAATAAAAAGGTATGTATTTTCTTTTTTCAAAAGATTTACAATAACAGACAATCTTGTGAAGTTCACCAGAAAACCGTAGTAGGTTTTGGCAAGAACAGCCATAAATCTCTAGTCATGAATTATGGACAAATATGCACATGCATCCACTGCTTGTAATTATGTAGTGTCCACCCAGGCCTGTCAATCACAGCTTTTGTGAGAAATGTGGTGTGTGTTGACAAATCTAAATGGACCAGAATCAGCGGATAAGCATGGGTTGCACACACACACACACACACACACACACACACACGCACGCACGCACGCACGCACACACGCCAGCTCCAAATATCTTCAACCTTCCACCCACAATCTATTCCCGAATTTTGTGTGTTAGCAATTCGAGCAGCTGTTGTGTTTGCATGTAAAACCTTTGTGCCTATGGTTATGTGTGTGCGTGTGTGTTATGTGTGTGTATCCGTGTGTGTATTTGCCTAAAGAACTATAGCAAGCTGACTCAGCCTCGACAGTAGCAATCGGAAACAGGAGACAAGGACTTGGCTAACAACATAAGCCGGCAGCAAGGTCGGATGCACATACACACAAACACACAGACAAAGACACACACACACACACACACACACACAATTTTTGTCTTTACCTGCCTCAATGAAAATAACTGTAAATCTTATCTTAAACAGATCACATTTAATTGTTTCGAGGTGTTTCAAAGTAAGTCGACAGTTACAAAAAGAGAGCTGGGCAAAGAGTGGCTGTGCCAAAGTGTGCAATTAAAGCGGCTTGTGGGCGAGGAGGGCTGGAGGAGGGGGGAAATAAATTTTCGCCTTTTTCTGGACACTTTTGCTTTTCTACTCTGTCACTCTCTTTCAAACACACGGCGGACCAGCCCACTTCCTTACCAACCCCATCTCTCACAGCACTGCCCGGACTTCCCACTGCAATTACTTATAAAAACTTTTCAGGGCTGCCACACGTGGTCGGGTTTTTAAAGAGCTGCGTCCCCCTCCTCACGTGGTGCGGGGGGTATTGAGTCGTCACGGAACCCCTGAATGATCACCGAAAAATAAGGCGGCATAGACAATAGCTCGTCTTGATGAATTCAATTCTTTCAGGACCCTGTACCGTTGTCCAGGCAGCTCCGGGCAAAACAATCATTGCTTTGATAGTGCAAGAAACACACACTCACTCGGTTGCTCTTAGAAACTTCCTCTAACTACTTCCGAATTAGGATCTAAAGATAATATACATCTGACCGGAACTTGGGATACATTCAGTTTTGTTTTTTTCCTAGAAGTCTTGTTTCAAAGTCTTCTAACAAGATGTTTCCTGCTGCTTAAGCCAGTGTGAGGCACAACTAATGAAGAAGAAATATCAGCATGCTTCATTGATGATGCCAGTAAAAAAAAATACAAGAACAGAAAAAAAAACAATATCACAGCTTAAACTGACCTGGTCTGTGGTGGAAGCGGCAATGGTGTTAGTCTCGGACATGATTTGACGCTGTGACCCAGTGGTGCTTCTCTGCTGGCCACTGTAGGCTCCTTCATTCACACCTTGCCTTTCAGTTCCGCAGCGAAAGAGGGGGGAGAAAACACAGTACACCCACCCTTTTGCACTGGCTTGATTAATGCCTGAATTACTTTCACCTCATTTCATCTGATGGAACTCTGCTTCCTCTCCGCCTCTCTTGCTCATTCGGCATGGTAGCCCACTCTCTCTCCCCTCTCTCTCTCCCCCTCCCTTCCTTCTGTGATTCCAGCTCTGCCTCCCCTCCATCCCTCCCTGCCTCCTTTGCGCTCTTACTTTTTACTCACCCCTCCCACCCTTTTTCCTCTCACTCTTTTACTTTCTCTTTCTACCTCCTTTTTTCTGTCGTATTTCACCATTTCAGGAATATGTGCTCCCCTACCCTCCTTTGCCATAGTCCACCTCCCCTCTTTTCCCAACTCCCACCACCTCCCCAAAAAAAAGAAGAAACACAGGAGAGATCCACAGTCTTTTTCCTCTACCTCCACAATGAATGGCTCGTTGTCACTCCAGCACCTAGGCTGAATACAGAGCAAGTAAGCGGGAGAGAGGCTAACCAATGGTGGGGGTTGTGGTAAAGGGGACAGGGGGGTGTTGAACTTCTAGTTAAGATGGCCTGAGTAAAGTAGGGGGAGGTCTGGAGCAACCTTGCACTTCAGCCAAGCTCTCTCTCTTCCTCACACTTTCTCCCAACAGATTAACGCGAGCAGACAAAAAAGTGAGGAACCCACAAGTGAGGAGCCTGCATGCCTTCCACTGGACTCCCCTGCCCCCCCACCCACTCTCTCTCTGTTTCTCTTATTTCTTCCGTTTGTTTTCAGAGGCAGCTGCTGCAACTCTGCAGACCACCAACAACTTCCCTTTCAGCGGCACTTGACTCTTCCAAATCCTTGTCCGTCTCTACACCCTGACATTGCCAATGCCCCCCCCCAACCGACCTCTGCCGTGTCACACCGAGAGGCCAGCCGAGCCAAATCCCTCCTCTTTCTCCTCGTTTGCGAAATGTTCACAGAGTTACACCCTTTCAAATTCAAGCGCTTCCCTTCTGAGTCTCCGTGTTGTTGCACACATTGTTGTGCCTGTTTGCCACCATATGGCTAATGGCTACCCACAACAAAAAGAGCGAGGAGAAAGCGAGGAAGTGAGTGTATGAGAGACAAAGGTAAAAGTGCATCCACAAAAGAGCCATGATTGAGAGATCAACAAAAACATCACTGACTGGATATGGTAAGAGTAATGTCAAAAGTTGACAAGCAACTGGCGCCCGGCCTAATGGGTGTTTGATAGACGGGGACAATGGCCGCTGCCGCTTGAGTTGAGGCCTTCTAGTTATGTTTAACACAAGATGAGAAGCGACAGACAGGATGCTATTCATTTGTATATCAATTCAGAGAATTAGAATCTCACAGGGGATCCAATAAAACAATCATTACCATACACTCACCATTTTCAGTGTGCTAAGAGGAGTACTGAGGGCAAAGAAAACAAGTGCCCCCAACAAACCGTCACATCACATTTATTACAGGCAAGTCATTGTTTAAGAGGTACTGTACTAGTGCACTTTCTCAGTTACTTTTGCATTTCTTCTTTACAGCAACCAATAACTCTTAGAACATTCAACATGACCATGTTACAAACGTATTTGGGTTTAACTTAGTTTAGGTATTTAGATACTCTCAGGGGTTTGACGAGATAGCTTTTGCTATGTAAAGTTTATACTTGTCCATTAACGCCAGGCTAACATATCAGCCTAATTAGCTTATTTTTTAATCGATATCAATGCATATGTCTGCTGATAAGTAACAAGACATTTCAGCGGCAATGGACTCCAAATCCTTGTCCGTCTCTACACCCTGACATTGCCAATGCCCCCCCCCAACCGACCTCTGCCGTCACACCGAGAGGCCAGCCGAGCCAAATCCCTCCTCTTTCTCCTCGTTTGCGACATGTTCACAGAGTTACACCCTCCCAAATTCAAACGCTTCCCTTCTGAGTCTCCGTTTTGTTGCACACATTGTTGTGCCTGTTTGCCACCATATGGCTAATGGCTACCCACAACAAAAAGAGCGAGGAGAAAGCGAGGAAGTGAGTGTTTGAGAGAAAAAGGTAAAAGTCTATCTACAAAAGGGCCATGATTGAGAGATCAACAAAAACATCACTGACTGGATTTGGTAAGAGTAATGTCAAAAGTTGACAAGCAACTGGCGCCCGGCCTAATGGGTGTTTGATAGACGGGGACAATGGGCGCTGCCGCTTGAGTTGAGGCCTTCTAGTTATGTTTAACACAAGATGAGCAGCAACAGACAGGATGCTATTCATTTGTATGTCAATTCAGAGAATTAGAATCTCACAGGGGATCCAATAAAACAATCATTACCATACACTCACCATTTTCAGTGTGCTGAGAGGAGTACTGAGGGCAAAGAAAACAAGTGTCCCCAACAAACCGTCACATCACATTTATTACAGGCAAGTCATTGTTTAAGAGGTACTGTACTAGTGCACTTTCTCAGTTACTTTTGCATTTCTTCTTTACAGCAACCAATAACTCTTAGAACATTCAACATGACCATGTTACAAACGTATTTGGGTTTAACTTAGTTTAGGTATTTAGATACTCTCAGGGGTTTGACGAGATAGCTTTTGCTATGTAAAGTTTATACTTGTGCATTAACGCCAGGCTAACATATCAGCTTATTTTTATTGATATCAATGCATATGTCTGCTGATAAGAAACAAGACATTTCAATACAGAAATGATAAACTAGGTTTGAGGTAACTTAGAAACAGTGTAATCTTTACATAGTTTATTCAATAGAGGGCAAAATGTGAAATGTCCTGCTTGGTTTATATATCCTGGTCACAATCCTTTAAAGTTGTAGTCCGTAAGATTGAGTTAGGTTGTTTATAGCGGCAGCTTTGACAATAAGATGTAATTGCAGGCGGGGCTCTGGGACCTCATCCCCCAGAGATACCTTGCAAAAATGAACGACTGTCGCCTGTATGACGTCAGCATGATGCTTTCAAATTGTCCACACTGACAGCAGTTTAGTCTAAGATGAGCTAAGAGCTAATACATCCATGGAGATGAGAGCCGTGTGGGGACACACACAATCGTGGAGATGATAGAGCCAGGGAAGCAGTGGCTACCTAACCGGGCTTACACACAGTAACCAGTGCTAACGCAGCTAACGGGATAGCCTTGCCGTTGCTGAGTGACGTAAAATGCACCACTAACTATGTGCTGCATTTGAATTTAGGGCGGGAAATTCGTCGCAGACACCAAATTGTATTACTTGGCAAAGTAGCGAAAACAAGAGCTTTCATCTGTGTGTTCTATGCTCAATCAGCATTGTTTTAACTTACTCTGTGATGGATAGAAACTTACAGACAATTAACTACATGAAAATCTTATGGAATACAACTGTCAAAATCAAATTAGCTGTGAAAAAAAAAAATCACAAAATCACAAAAGATACACAAACGCCAAGTATCAATCTATTATTATATGTGTTGGTCAGGTTATGTGGTTGACCATCCCATTTTGCAGCAACAAAATTGAAGTGAGACAAACAAACAGACATTTATCTTTTTAGATGAAACAAATTTTGACAAAGACTTAAAATTGGGAAAAAAGTTGGAAAAAAGGTTATAAATTGCAATATATCGCAGAACATTGCAATATGTTTAAAATGGCAATAATATCGTATTGTGACATCAGTACTGCGATAATATTGTATTGTAAGGCCTCTGGTGATTCCCCTCCCTAATAAACATGAGTACTTAGTGTTCAGTCGTTGTGAACACAAGGTGAAGCTTCCCGTTCCTTTTTCAGACAAAGTAAAATAAATAATGGTAATGCGGTCCCTGTGCTGTAGTGTACTGGTTGTGCTGTTGACACGTGAAATCTGATTTAGAACACCAATCATGTACGGTGACTCACAACTATAGTTCCTGCTAATAAAAAACAAGGCATGTCAGGCACACCGCTAGTTGAGAGAATCCTCACATTTTGTTGGCAATGACTGACAACACACACACACACACACACACACACACACACCACACACCACACACACACACCACACACACACACACACACACACACACACACACACACACACACACACACACACACACACACACACACACACCACACACACACACACAGAGTGTGGGGGGCATTCAGTGAAAACTCAGCATTAATTTGGTGTGGACAGACAGATCCTTAAATAAATGCTTGTTGTGGCTGCAGCTGGCTGTTTGTGGAGGGGGAAGGGCTTGTTTTGTTAACTAATTGCCCTATTACGTTAGGTTATTTAACTCTAATTAAAGAAGGACAGATGCTGTTGTTGATAATAACACCAACTTGTTAAAATCCTCACTTGTTTCTTGATATGTGTCCTTTAATAACAGAACAGCCAACGTGAGAAAATAAAAATGTGGATGTTCAATGCATTTTCAAAGAAGCCTGTTGTTACTGAGACAGAACTGCATTAAATATGGGCTGCACAATTTGTATACATTCTCTCTTGGAAGACAATCATATTGCTGCATCGGATTGCTGGTTTCTGAAAAGTTACAGAAAATGTTCAATGAAGCTGGGGCTGCAACTAGTAAATATTGTTTATATGATTTATTTATTTTCCAAATCTCTTTATTGTTTTTTGCACTGAAAGTAATAACAACTGACAATTGGCAGGAGTGTTCAGTGTTTTTCGCAGTTATCTATTGCAGACCCCACTCCATACTAAGGATTGTTAATCGGACAACTTTTTTCTCAATTGAGCATTTAATCGTTTGGTCTGGAAAATGTCCAAAACAGTTTCTCAGATTCCAAGATGACACAGTCAAATATAATGTTATTTATTATTGTGTTTTTTGCTTTAAAAAAAAAAAAAAAATCACTTGAACGACGAATTGATCATCTTAATAGTTGCCCGATCAATTTTCATATGTGCATATCCCATGAACATTCCCATACACTAGGCATGCTCGTGCCAATCTCCGTTTGCGCATGTCTAGACTACAACACAATTCTGGAGTTTTCATACCAAAACGGGGTCAGTGGTGTCTCCGTTTTAGGGGCTCGGAAACGCCGGAGTAGTGAGGACACCAGAAGTAAACGTAGATGATATTCATTCTTGGAACCAAAACAGAGTAGTGTAGATGTAGCCTCAGACTTCAAAAACGATGTGACCAGAACGCTGTGGGTGCTGGTAGCTTTCATGTGTAAACAAGGACGAGCCAACATCAACGGACAAGAGTAGAAAAACAATCAGGAGGCAGAACATTGATAAGGTCAGAATGAATCTCCCTCTTCCTCGAGGCTTTCCTTGTCGACTACCAAGCACATGACAACATCTATTACAGGTTAACGAGGCCAAACACAGACATTGATCTTAAACTCCTTGACTACATATAACACAAACAACGTTTAAAGGGAGAGTAAAAAAAACAACATAAGGCTTCCTTTTCCACTTCCCTTTTAAGCTCCAGCTCTGACAAACCAATATCCTCCCTGAAGACCGGAACGTGTATGCAGTAATTTGAAAATGAATGCAGTCCAGGTCTCACATTTCCCTACTAGGCTCTTTAACTAGACGTTTAAATCAAGCAGGTAATGAAATGTGCTTGCAGCATGATTTCGAGCACATCAAGCTGTAATCAGGAGGCCGGTAGGAGTTTTAGCTGAACAAACAGATGGATGAGGACAGATGAGGTGGCATATTTAGCGATGAAGGAACAGAAATGTATGCATACTGCCCTGTTCGTTCAATAACAACCAGGGTTGGAACTGCTTTTGGGGACGCTGTTATCATGTCCTTTTTTATGTCACTTTATTTGAATTGTTAAAGGTTGGCAAAAGTACTAATTTTGGCTTCAACAGGGTACCAGTGTGTATTTCCATTACCATCAATAACCACAACATGCAAACTGAGCCTTGCTGACAGAGTTTTTTTTTGTTTTTTTTAATATATTGTTCTAGTTAGAGGCAAACACATTACAATCAGAGAACAGTGTGGGGGTTTACTACAGGAGCAAACCATGTAAACAGTTTTTCAATAGACCACCCAAATCGCGCTGGCATGGCGCATGGTGGAATTGCCACAAATGGTTTTGCCTTGTCGAGCATGGCAAGTCCACAGCTGTCCACAAGACAGTTTGGTAAGGGAAACAGTGTTGTTTAGAATGACAACATGTTGGATATCCGCCGGTTTGCACAAAATGCAGGAGGAACCAGTCGATTGCAACTCTACATCTATAGCTGCTTACTGTGGCTGTTGCTGCTTGAATTGTGTACGATATTTAAAACCTATCCACAGACCAAATAGTAGACAACTCCTGTTTGTCCATATCTTGTTGTGTACAAGTGTATAAGTTGTTTTAAACAGTTACACAGCATAACATTCTGTTAACTCAATGGCAAACATTGCATGTCCTCCCGCTGCTTCCCAAAAAAAAAGCATTCCACTAATTTGTAGGCAGAGAAGTTTTAATGTGAAGCAGTAGGAAATGTTCAGCTTGTAGTAGCAGTTATTTGACACAGCTCTTTTACAGCCATGGGAAAGTGATCAGTAAAAACTAATTCTTCTTATATCGCACATGGAATTGGAAGAAATAAAAGGTAAAACCAAGCAGATCTATTAATTATTTTCTGTTGGCACTTGGCCTCAGGTGTCCTATACTGCAAATACAAAAGACCGGTTAGGAAACACATTAATGGCTCCTCTAGTCCTACTCCAGGGTTGAGGAGCTATTGGGGTGTGAAAAAAAATGTCAAGTGTCTTCCTAGTCACCTCTCTAAGGTGTTATTTCAAAAGTTGTTTTGGGATCGGATGCACATAGTAGAATGTGCAGCAAGTAAATTCAGACATCAAGACAAGTCTGAAAAAAAAAATATATATTTTGACTTATCTCTCTCATGTTTTTCTCTCTCCTTTTCAAAGCACTCTTATCTCTGTTGACAAATATATTCAAATATCACTGAATACTTATGAAAGATGTCTCTCCCAGGCCTTTCTTTAGAAGTGTAGACAGTTTTGTGATCTAAAAGGCCAATGAAACACAATTAATATTCTCAGAAGAGATACAAAATTGTATAATTGTACACAATGTTGTTTCAGTGTGAAGCTGCTGACTTTATGTTGCTCAGTACAGTCCAAGAGGTGATGCTCATTGGTATGAGTGGGACAGGGTCCGCTGGGTTAGACCTGTCAGGAGTGGTTTTTTTGTCTTCCATCTAGTACAAAAGTCCCCTGATGTAAAATTCATTTTTGCTTTTAGAAGTAAACAGAAGACGGCTTTTATATTTATTACAGAGCACACTCTGGCCACATTCTTGCCTGTATAAAAATCTGATCTGAGTGATCAGATTACAAGTGGACAGCTCTAAGTACAGGTGTAAACACACCCAGAAGGCATTAAGGGCACATTGAGATCCAATCACTCAGACTAGTTTTTGCGGTGGTCTGGGCCACATATGACCACATTCTCATAGCAGTGTGTACACACACATGTCTTGAGTAGTATTGAAGGACTTACTCAACTGTTAGTGGTACTACGTACTCATTAAAAATATTTCTTATGTCACAAAAACCACTGACTGAATCATGTGATTTGAACGTTATCATACTGTTGGAGATATGTCTGTGGTTTTGTTATATAATAACATTATTTTACGTTTGAAAAACATACCCAAATTCACAACTATGTAGAATATTACTACAGACATTTCTGCTTACTTCCCTTCGAAATCGGAGATGTCCAGCCGAGGTAGCACACACACACACACACACACACACACACACACACACACACACACACACACACCACACACACACACACACACACACACCACACACACACACACACCACACACACACACGAGCAAACTACAAACCAAGGCCAAGCAAACACAATCTAACCCTTGAAATCTTATTCAGTACTTTTACTGTTTGTACGTTTATTCAGTTTCTAACTTTGAGAATGCATGAATCTGGAGGTGCAGTCCAGTGCCTTCACCCTGATTAAGGGAATATATTGGAGAGCACTTGTGCAACCTTTCCATTTTTAAATTGTGACCATCAAGGACATGTCCTTAACATTTGCTTACAAAAAATAAGCTTCAGTGAATAATAATGCAGTCTTGTGGAAGCTTGTGATCCACTCTGACAGTACGTTTACTCAGGCCATCCGTATCACAAATACAAACACATCAAGGGGGTATATGGAGCTTGTTGTAATTGTGTGCTCTCGGTGATTTGGGCTTTAACTAACAAAGTTAATCAAAATATAATATCTTCAAACGTTATGTGAATCCGCCTGCCTCACTGCATGACTTCTTATGCTTTGCTAACCATGGACCAACCTGCTTTTACACTGAAAGGCTAATCTCAGAGGCAGCCATGTCTGGGCTGATTACATCTTAATTGATCTATATATCTGTCCCTTACAGCAATTAGGTTAATATCTCTTCCCTTCTTATTAGCTCAGCATGCCTGTGATGGGACGCCTGACTGTGAAAGGGGCCTTAAACTAAAGCAAGCATTGATAGGCTTGCCATCTTCTTCACTCCTGAGCAGTACACGTGAGGAAAAGCTGAGATTGGAGGGCAGAACAGTCGAGAGAAGAGAAGACAAGAGAAGTGAAGTGACGACAGGATGAAATAAGTAAAGGGACAGGCAGTGATGACAGAGCTTCACAGGGATGAGGTTCACAATAGGACGAGAACCCCAGGAGCCATACAGCAGAAGAAACACAAAAAGCTCAGTTTTGCAACAGCAGGTCGGCTTTGTCTGATGTAACAAAAGAACAAACTGTGTTGAGGCGCTGTTGGAGGGAGAAAAAAAAAAAAAAAAAATCAACCTTTCTTGTTCGGTCCAAAAGAGCCAGCCCTTTAATTGGAAGCAAGGGGAAAGAAAGTGTGTGTGAGAGGGAAAATTGGGTTAAAAATATCAGTTGCAAATTGAAGAAAAACAGAAAAGACCAGAGCGATAACAGAGATTGAAATTAATGAGTGATGTTTGTCTGTCTGGCAGTCCAGCTGACCTGAGCTGAACACAACCTGACCTGGACACCCCGGGAAGAAAGCCAAACGACAGAGAGGATGACGATAGAGTAAAGAAAAGGGAACAGATAGACATTTCCAACGCTTGGTTTAACCTGAAGTTTCCATGATAATTTCTCTACCCATCCCTCACTGCTTTGGCTGGGAGGGCCCCAGCTGTTCGGTCTGTATAAATAGCGTGAGGCTTCGGCTCCAACCCCCGGGGAGAGCGGGGCTCATTGGAGAGAAGGCATGGGAACAAATCGGGCCGGAAAAAGCACACAACATACACTTTTTGACAAACATATGGGACCATTGCGGGGAACATGTGACTAAAGTTGGTCTCACGTGGCAGAAGTCACTGTCGCGCTTGATGTGTGACAAGAGAGAAGACGAGCGAGAGGCAGAGACAGAAAGAGATGTGAAATTCCTCATTCATTAACGCAACGAAATTGCCTCCAATATAGCATTGCTCCGTAGATCCTCTCTGAGGTGAATGAAGAAAGCAAATGCCTAAAAACATCCTTCATAGCAGCATTTCAAAATGTGGTTATCAGTCTTATTAATGCACTTACATGCAATGACTTACACACAAGAAATTAAAATCTGAGTTTTTGCGTGCACTCTGCATAAAACTATGGGAGGTTTTGTCTCTATTGCTACTTTATACTACTTTCTAAAATTCCATCTTTGACGTTGGAACAGCAACTTCTTTGAAACTCTCTCTTTAAAAAAATAATTGAATGTCTATATTTCCATGACAATTGGGCAAACTCTGCTGATAAACACTGTGTGATATAATCCAGAGCGGCAACTAAATGGACAATGAGGTGAGATTTATTTTGTTATTCTTTCAAAAAATTGATTATCAAGACAGACACCATGGACACCATGGTGGATAAGTTATCTTATCTTATGACGGCTGACTTTCTCCCTTCTGGTTAGATAGGAAGTGGGATGTTTAAAAGCACAATTTTTAAAGGGTCACTGATTTCACCTTCTCAAATCTGTGGTTGCTGCTTTTCTTAGTCTTCAATTATAATATTTAAACTATATATAATATATATATATATATATATATATATATATTTGGGTCTTGGACTGTTGGTGAGACAAAACAAGACATTTAAATAGGTAACAATGGCCATTGGGAAATTGTGATGCACATCTTTCACCATTTTCTGACAAATGATTCATCCATTTCATCAAAAATTATAATTTGTTGCTAGAATACCTATATATGTATGTATATGTGCCACCAGTGGTGTCACACATTTCCGATGTAGGCTTGATTGATTTTATTAAACATAAGGAAAATGCTCATTTCAAATTGATAAAACACCTTACTAATAATAAATTTAAATGAAACAAATTTAAATACCATGACTGAGCCAATTAAAGGTTAATAAAGCATTCATCTCGTACCTTCTCCTGGCCAGTGTAATTTTAAAGCAGTACTAATTAATAGTTTTAGATTAACAATGGATAAAATGATCACCCCATTCAGCTTTATGGACCATTTCAGCATAATTTAGCTTCCTATTGTCTTAATTTTACGGCCCATAACTTTAATGTTTTTGTTTTCATGACTAGCTGGGTAACATTGCGTGGCATTTAGCAGCTATTATGCCGATAAGTGGAAATGTAACTTATATTTGACTCCGAAATAAGATAGCAGAGCACAGGCAAACAAAACAACTGGTAAGTTGAACTAACATTAACAATTAACTGGTTTAATGCGTGAAGTTTGTCTTTTGAGTTAGCATACGTAGGCAAATTTTAACATAATAAGTACCGTTTGTTCCTATATAGAAAAGGGAAAAGACCTGCCCTGAAGTAGGAAAGAAAGAGCTGAAAGAGTTACGGGACCTGCGGTCAGAGGAACTTAATAATCCCCAAATTGGTCCAGTCGGAACACGAGAAAAAAAGGGTTCTAGGAAGGTTGTGTTCTAGGAACTGCAAAAATCCCTCTGGTCGGAAAGAGCCTAATGTTGTGTTTCTAGTTAGTTCCCCTGCCCCCAAAAATCAATTAATGCAGCTTCTTTTTGTCCCTTAAAGTGTGAGGGCACAAAGCAAATATTCCAATTACAAACCACTTTTTCAAATTAAATTAATGCCAAGTTATTATAGGATGAAAATCCAGCAAATTGCTTTACCCAAATATCAACAGCATGTGTGAATAAGGAAGCTTAGCCTAATTGTAATGGCTTGGCGCTGTTGGACTGTGTAAAGAGTAGGGCAGCAGAGCATCTAGGGAAAATAAAATAAAAAACAAGATAAAAATGTATCTGGGACATTGTAAAACTACTAGAGAGGTTACTGTAGTGAGGGAGAGCATTCCCTCAGTGCTGTACATGTTCAGAAATCATGCTGTGAAGAAAAGCAGTCAACATCAAAAAGTCCGTTATTTCATCGCTGATGCAGCCGGTGTGATTGCTCTTCTTCCACGATGACATTATTTTCCAAATAACAGCTGTTCTCCCACAACGCTGCACCTGGATCTGTAACGGCCCAGTCATGTTTGACCAGAAATCAACTTGAAACATTAAACATGAACCCAGCAATGCTACAGATTCCTTGTCTGAGAGGAGCTAAAGAGGGGAAGAAACAGAGAGGAAAAGGAAAAGTGATAAATAACAGTCTGGCCCTGAGAAAAGCAGACCCCCCCCCCACCCTCGTCCAAGGCTTATAGCTGCCATTCAACACTCACATACACACACACACACACACACACACACACAGACACAGAGCCAGGGAGCAGGTTGGGTTCAAGCGCAACAAATTACCTAAATATACTTCTGAAAAGGCCTTTGAAAATAGTTCAATTGGAAACCGTTGATAAAATGATAATAATACTAAAAGAAACCAGGGGAGATTTAAGAGCCCCGTTGTGTAGACACAATGACAGAGCCCTGTCCTTAATTTCACTGACTTCAGAGGACGAGAGAGGAAGAGTGTGTGAAGTCCCCTTTCTCTAACTTGCTTGTTGTTTTGTGGAGTCAGAGGGAGGGAGACCCATTAATCCAGAAACAGAAGGGGAGAGGAAGAAAATCAGAAAAACAAAATTTTCAGCCTGAGTGGTTTTTCCAAATGAAATCCAAAAAGGTCCAAAACACAATGGAGCCCTTTTTGTCTCTTTTCCGTGTGTGTGTGTGTGTGTGTGTGTGTGTATACATGGGGGCGGGGGTTGGTTGGTCGTGGGTTACCTTTTAAAGAGTGCCCAGCAGTGGACGTGTTTGGCATTTGTGGCCCTTGTACCTCAATTGTACGTTTGCCACAGTCGCTGCCGTTGGGCGATGCCTGTCCCCCGTACGGACATTTGTGAAACAAAAATTTCTTCTCATTCAGCTGGTGAGTCACAGGGTGAAATCAAAAACAAAAATAATTTCTGACTCCGCTCCGCACACCTGCCCTCATCTCTCTCTCTCCCTCTCTCTCTCCCTCTCCCCACATCTGTGTGTTGGCCCCTCACACCAGAGGCAGTCAACACGGTTGCTGAACACTGCTGTTAACCATACTGTCTGACTGGCAACTCAATATGTTTCTTACGTAAGAACGGAGAGAGAGGGAGAGGTATATAAACTGTCTAGTTTCACCTGTAATAAGTGTACTTGTGTTATCTGGAGCACATGGTTAGCACTTCGATGACAACACACAGCTCCAGAAGTCATAAGCATCAACATTTATTTTGCAACATTCACATACCTGCACATGGACCACGACTACAAACAAACCACAAAACAGGGACATGCAATTAAAAAAACATAAAAAACAATGGGGCTCAACACAACTGGCCCCAGGGCCACAGTATGGGCTTCGCAGTTTTGTCACAGCTTCGGAGCAAAAGTCACAGAGTTACCAAACATGTTGTGTATTTATTATTTTATAAAATGTGGTGTGTGTATGTGCATTTACTTATCAGTGAGTACCTAAAATATGTGATGTGAATGTGCTCATGTACTGTAATGTGTGTGTTGACCTTGGGGAGGTTGTGGCTGTGGGTTCCACTATTTCTTTCCGTTTAGTTTCCACTTCACAGCCTACAGCACACATTAGCCACACAACCCCTGGGAAATGACACACACACACACACACACACACACACACACACACACACACACACACACACACACACACACACACACACACACACACACACACACACACACACACACACACACACACACACACACACACACACACACACACACACACACACACACACACACACACACACACACACACACACACACACACCCCCTATGTGGATAATCACAAAACCACAATCCTGCGTATTAACAAAGTGACTGTTTCTGCATTATTGCAGCTTTTACAACTTTTTTTAGATGAGATCTACAATATTAAAAGACTCAAATTGGAATTTGGCCCTTATGGCCCAAATCTGGTGAAAATGAAGGTGCTTTTTGTTTTTTTAAATACGTTTTAGAACTAATAAGTAGAAGTAGAATTAAATTTTGAAAATGCATATGTATCCTGTCATATTGTTTAAAAAAGGTTTTAACGTTGCGTTTAGAATATCAAGGTTGTAATTTCACTGCTGACAGATCTGGTGTCCGACAAGAGAATTCATAATTATCATCCGCTACTCCAAACATCTTACAAAGTGAAGATGAAAAGTCTCGGGCGGACTTTAAAAGCCTTGCCAATGTTAATCTTTGATCAGAGGCCAGTCTTACGTGACCTCTTCCTCCATTTGGCCTTCATGGTGATGGAGGGGCAGCAGTGGTCTGCACAGCCAGGCATATGAACACAGCACTCAGCAGACAAATAAGCAACACCTCAGTCCAACTCCTCCTCCTACTCTCACATCCCTATATATACACACCCAAACAGTTACGTCTTTTCGACTCGTCTTTAAAATGTTTACTAAGGAGTATAAAAAGAAAAGAAAAAAAAGAAAACAGCTATCCGTAAATGAAAAGCTGGTAACAGCCAGGGCCCCATCTGCTCATCCGTGGCTTCCAGGGCAGTCAAAGACAACGCAGGAAGATTGAGGAGAGGGGGCTCCCTTTGAACGCTGTGAACAAGCAGAAGAATTAAGTCTGGACAGAAAGAGTCCCGGCAGAAGGCTACCAGCCGAGCCAAGCGGTAGCAGGAAGCGAGCGCCTTGTGTGTCACGAGATTTACGGTGACGGGTCCATCCACCAACCATCTGGGCCAGCATAAATACATCGCTCCAGACAGCAAAGAAAGGGCAGAGACTTAGAAAAACAAGTTGTACTATGTAGAGAAAACACAACAGTAAAAGGGCAGGGATTTCACTGGGTTTCAAGCGCGCTTAAGTAAAAATGACGCCATACGCTCATTTACATATTAGCAGCGTCTTCGCGCAATTAAAGCTTAGTGGTTGTTGTTTACAGCGAGGGAGAGATCACTAAAGCAAAGCATGGAGGAGCAGCTTGTCACAAAAAATGAGAATTGCTGTTCCACCTTAAAAGGTCAGCCCAATAAAATGAGGAATAAAAGATGTTAATACATTCATCAAATCTTTCTATGAATGTGAACAGAAAGATGAGGAGGAAGACAGAAACAAGCTCAAAGAAAGTTAAGTGACAGTAAACGATGAGAGAACACTGTCTTAAGATTCTACACACACACACACACACACACACACACACACACACACACACACACACACACACACACACACACACACACACACACACAACACACACACACACAACACACACCACACACACACACACACACAACACACACACACACCACACACACACACCTTTTTGATGTCTTTAAGCCATCACTGACATAACTGTCTACCGCTGCTGAGGACAACAGTCCCAGCCATTTTAAGTGATCAATCACCAGACGCGAGCTGCGTCTAAGTGTGCGTGAGCACTTTTCTGTTGTCACTGCTGGAGTTGTACAACCTTCCCGCAGCTCTTTGGCATCTTCGGCCAAAACTCTCCGATTTTGAGAGCAAACAAAGGCTTTACAGCTGCTGTGGCTTAATTAAACACGCAATCATTTTTGATGGGGATAAAACAACACTCTGGCCAAAAAAAAGTGGGACTGACGTGGTAATTTACGTCCCAACAATAAAAGGCACAGCTCTTTATGAAGTGGAATGCATGACTTTCTATCTTTAATGAGTAGCTTTCAAACATTTGAGTCAATAACATCCACTAAAAAAGGGGCACAAACTTTTAACTAAAGGATTCAACTTTGCAAAAATCCACTGGGACTTTTTTTCTACAACATGTACACTTTGTATTTGGAAAGGTGCTGTGCTGTCATATGCAAAATATCTCATCTAATCACATAGTAACGCTCAAAGATATTGTTGAACTTGACTCATTCACTCATTGTTGGCTTATATGCCCCTAATGGTTGTGAGGAGTGATGGCAGTCTTTATAGATGACACACAGTCCCATGATAGTTCTGTTGTACTTTCCTCAGAGACACCTTTGAGTGTATGAAATGCATTAAAAAAACTTGATAATCAGCACAGAGACAAAAAAAAATAAATAAACAACAGGCACATAACCACAACAAATCTCCATGGAGTAAAGAATTCAAACCCTCCTTGTGACTATCATTTTATTACATTAGAATCAGGTAGATAGGCATTACTAAACTTGTTCACAACTCTCCAGCAGTGCATAACAATGCAAACGATTGATTGGCAGTCTGTCACTGAGCGCCAAACGCAGACAAACCCACACAAAAAGTCCTGGGAACAAAAAATGTAATCTTCTTCGTCCAACCACATTCAAATGTTGTGAGAGAAGAAAGAGAAGGAGCGACCAATAACGTCCTCCGCTTGAGTTCAGACAGTGACTGTGCAGTTTAACGTGGATATGCATCTCAAAAGGACAAATGTCAGCGGGGAGGGAAGCGACGCTTCAAATGAGCGAGAATGTCACAAGAAAGTTGGAGCTCTGAGTTTGACTTTATCGCCGTCTCAAGACGGACTGAAGAACTTGGACTGAAGGGAAGGGAAAAGAAAAGAAAGAGAGAGAGAGAGAGAAGTGACCTGACTGCCAATGATGCCAAACCTCTATTTAAAGCTTCAGGACTGACACTGACACATTTACCTCTTGGCCTCATCTCTTACCAGCAGCCGGAGAACACCAAAAAACATGAGAGTTGCAAAGATTCGATAAATTGGGTACTGTAAAGGCAGAGTTGAAGGATGAGATGTAGGACTGCAAGTTAGGACAGATTTAGGAGACTTTAAGGACAGTGTTTGGTTGATGGAGAGTGCTCAGCGCCATGGTGAACAGCAGGCGATGACAGCTCTGCCAGCTGCACACAAACACCGACACAACAATCACTCCGAAGGAAAACGCAGACTTATCACTGAGTCCAAATACATGGATCTTCGTACTTTCAAAGATTAAAGTGTTGGGTGATTTGGTGCGCATGAAAAGTGTTCCAAGGTTAAGAAGGGCATCTTAAAGACAAGAGTGAATCAAGTTAGAGCACAACCCTCCAAAAACATACATAATAAGAAAATGAAAGCCTGTTGGGAGTCCTGTGAGTAACTATAAAGTACAGTGAAACTAAGCCCCCTGGTTTCTTGTGTTTAAATTGGGGAAAAGAGGGTTGACTCAACTGGTGCTCCAGCAGCTGCATCCCACCAGTGAACTGCATCCATGTAGGACATCACTTTGTATTTTCAGATCTGTGTTACTGCTTTTAAAAAGGTGTGTGTGGGTATGTGTGTGTTCACTGAACAAAAGTGAAACTTACCAGGATCCCGGAAAACTGCTTCTCTTCCATCCTTCAGGACCTTGTCGGCAAAGATCCCCTGCCTCTCTGCTGCCGTCTCTCTGCCTCTGCCGCCTCTCTCTCTCTCTCTCTCTCTCTCTCTCTGTGGGATGGACTCGTCTTCCTCTCGCTGTCAGAGTTTGAAGTTTTCTGAGGTGGCGTTCGCTTGAGTGTCTCAGTCCCCCTCGTGCCTCTTCTGCGCTGTTTGCGAGTGTAGCTGGAGTGGCGTCGCTGCTTTGTGTTAATTCTGCCCTAATCCAGAAACTTTTCTATGCTGTGAAAAGAACATGTGACAGGCAGAGAGGGGTGGAGGGGACAGGGGGGAGTGGGGAAGGGGGAGGCAAGGCAACACTTTTTAGTTACTTGTCCCCTTGGCCATGTGCAAAACAATTCCTCCCTCTTTGTACATGATTGGATTCAAGGTAAAAATGTAAACACAAATCAACAGTTTGCACTCAGAGTTCTACATCCAAAGAGGTTATTATGAGCTGGAAAATACACTTCTGAGAAATCTGCAATAAAAGATGCAGAGAAAGAACTTAGGAACTATGTAGTAGCAGATTTGCATTTTGTAAAGCAGCTGCCATAACAAAGTGCCCTTTTGTGTAAAGAGATTAACTGTTAGGGTAACGTTTAGACTGCTCACTGACTACTGCTGTATGACCGCCAAATTGGGAAAGAACACTCAAAAACAGCCTAGATTGAGAAAAAGTTGCAGAAAATACATTGGGTTGATTAAAATGTTTCTGAAATGTTCATGATGGCGAGTTACTTCAAATTTTCCCAGGAAATATTCTACTGGTGATAACTTTGATCGTCTAAAATAATGATGTGATATTATTGTAAGAATGCATGCATTATTTTGAGAACTTTTGAAAAGTGCTGGGTGAAAACTAGGGCTAAGGACTTGTCATTACCAATTATCAGCAGATTATTTATTCAATGAATCAATTTGTCAAAAAAAAACTATTCCCCAGAGCCGAAGGTGACATCTTTGCATTGATTGTTTTGTCCATCCAAAAAGTCCAAAACCCAACCTTAAATTCAAGGTGATAAAAAACAGAGAAAAGACACAAATCCTCACATCAAAAAAAATTGGTAATTTTTGAATTTCTTTTATTTGAAGAAAAAAAAAGATCATCAAAATAGTTGCCAATTCATGTTCTGTCGATCAAATGAGTGATTAATAACTTCTTTCAGGTGTGTTAAAACATTTTAAATCATCCGATTACATAACTTGAGTTGTCATGTGGAGACTGGAGTGTGTGTCTAATTGTGTAACTCTGCAGCATGTCTCCCTTCATCTGACTTTATCACTGTCTCAGATAATGAAATGCCTAGACGGTGTACTAAAAGCATCCCAGCAAAAGAAGAGAAAGTGGCCAAATATAGCTACTATTCAGTGTTACAAACATACAAACACTTATGAACAGAGCCAAAAGGGACTCAAAACATGCCCCGGGGCATCCATCATACACAGCACACTGCACACTAATGAAAAGATGGTAAGAAACAAAACTAGGTTAAAATCTGAACCTTACCATCCGCGGGTGTTTGAAGAAATCAGAAAGGGGAACCAGCTCAGCAATAAGAAACTAACTGGTGTGAACACAGCAGTCAGACTCTAGCCCACTGGTTGACTAGTGTATGTACACAAGGCACGAGTTGAGCCAAGTCTGTTGGGCCATCCCAGGAGGCGGGGCATAAGAGGTTACATGAAACTCATTCTGAGACCTTACATGTCCGTTAGCTCTTATGAGTAGGGCTGGGTATCGTTCATTCGTTCACAACATTTTCGATACCGGTACCGATACAAATACCGTGACTTCACTACCGCAGTGTTTCCTCTATATGTTGATTTTGGCGTGGCCCGCCAAGGCAATATTTCTGCCGCTACGATAGCAGAAATAGGGCAGACGCACAATATAGTCGCAGTTGCCTTTTAAATTATCCCGCCCCATTGGCTGCCGCTCACATCCCAATTTAACAATAAGTAGAACTATTCAGATGTTATTTGGCCCATCCAGTTTAACACATACTGTTGTGTTGATGTAGTTCACTTTCTTCCAAGTTGACTATTAAACAAACTGCTCCACAAAAAACGTCACCACGGTGGGTCCGTTATAGTGGACAACTTGTCAGTTCTGTCAGCTCATCGTCCTGAAATCAAACATCTGGAAACATTAAAACGGTAAGTGAGTTAGTGTATTATAATTTAAATTGGAAATAGTCTATAGACATAGTCACTTGGGTTTTGTTTTCCCTATGAAGAATTTCTTGAAAAATTCATTTTGTAGACCTGTTAAGGTCTGACATGTTAAGTGCCCTATAGTTCCTCACAAAATACAGTTCAATCACAACTGAAAATATGCATAATCATTTTTCTGTTTATTCTTGTAACTGTTCGCAAAATAATTCCATATCCTACTGATCACTCTGAACGAGATAACCATGGAGCCATCGTCTGTCCTTGTGAAGGCACAGGAGGTTTCTGGGAGCAGAGCAGGCGGAGGAGATTCCCAGACCCAATGAGATAAACTGACCACATCGACTTTGTTATGACTTTGTATCAACAACCACTTTGTATAAATAAGTGGCTGTTGAGGGCTTCCAGTTGGGCATTTTCTGTACTATTCTCTAGTGTGGAAACTGTGTTCACAAGTAAAAATGAACTTTGATATAACTTCAGTGGTCTCGGTCTATTCTTGATAATGAAATTATTCTGACAACCCAACAATACTTCCCTCCTTCCAGGCCTCGGATCCTAAAACACGGGGGAGTCATTCAGTGTCTTCTTAAACAACGGCATCTTCTTTTTAAACAGCGGACAGAACCACTGGAGAGCCCCAGGTGAGACACATTTTATTTCTAGCCGGACCGACTGCTAGGTTAAGACAAAACGGTGATGATGTCTTTTAATGCCTAGGGTATTCTCAATCTTCAGTGACACTGTAGGAACTGTACAACTTACAGGTGAATATGTAGTTTGTGTTTACCTACTGAAAAAGACAATCAGAGAAACAAAGCAATAATAAGTACAGTAGGTCAACAGGAGAGGGACAATGCGTCCCTTGTCTCGTGGGGAGACTCCTAAAATAAGAATATTCAGGGTCTAATGAGAGACACTAGTCCATAGCCTATGTGAGGTGGATACAGGTAATAAAAAAACTTGGTACTCCGAGAGACAGTAGTACACAGTAAGAAAAAAATAAAATAAAAATAGGAAAAAATAAAAAAAGCAGTCACAAATATTGTAATCACTTGATTTAGATAAAAGTGTCTCTCCATACATGGAGTTATCCACCATACATACATAATTCAGGAGGGAAATTAAAGATTAGTCTTATATGAGGTAAAGAAACCATACATGAAAAGTAGGATATAATAAGTTAAAGTTAATTCTTATAAACGGTAGGAGATAACATAACATAATCCTTTTAAACCGTAAGATATAGTTACGTTGTATATTAAAAGGGTAACAAGTGTTGTAAAAATGACAGGAAAAAAGAAAGCTTAGACGAAGCAAGAGCATTAGAGAGAGACAGCCAAGGACGAGAGACAGCAAAGGACGAAAGACAGCCAAGGACGAGAGACAGCAAGCAACTGGCTCAGATTTCACAAGCAGCCACTCCCAGCCAGGAGGAGTCGGACAAGTCGGAGCTGCTGTAGCACAGGCACATGGCGGCTTCACAGATGAGAGAGAGATAAATCTACTTTTGATTTAGAATAATGTAGTATCTATTGATATTACTGTTGTTAGTACAGAGATCATATCTCTGAGACCTTATGTTGTTTCACTAGTGTATATTGTAGTCTACACAAAGTGTAAATACTGGTGGATTGTATAGGAGTTACATTTAACAGTTACTTTTACTCAGAAGTCAATTATATTTAACCTACGGTACTTCTTTACTTTTTCCGAGTAACATTTAAGTGATACATTTTTACCAATTAAGTAAAAACATGCCTTTTGTTCCAAATGCCAAAAGCTGATGAAAATTGTTAAAGTACAACAGTAAAGTACAAAAAAAGAAGAAAAATTAAACAAGAAAGGGTTTAGGAAGGTTTGTGACAAATTGTGAAGAGCGTGGAGATTGCAAAGATAGCAATAAATGAAACGTGTATTGCAAATCATCAAACTGGAGGACGCATGCCAAACCTTCAGGTCCCCTACAGGGGAGAACAAAGACAAACTCATGTATTGATCATTATTAATATCAGTAATGCTTTCTTCTCTATCCCTGTAGACAAGGACAACCAATTTTGGTTCGATCACCTACAAAATGAAAAGATACACCCATATCAGAATTTCTCAAGGGTATTGTAAGTCTCCAACCATCTTTTCGTATATATTTTCGTAATAATGTCCGCTAACCTTTCCAAATTTTAACTTCCAGCAGGAAGTCCACTTTTCCAAATGACATGGGACCATCAGGACAGGACAGGACTGTAAAACAGACATGCTGGCACTATGATGTTCTTGTCTGGGTAAAGACATAAGGTTAGTAAGAATAAATTATTAACTGTGGCAGACAACTGAGAAATATTTGGGCTACAATTTATCTCAGGAGAGTAAACATTTAGATAAGAATCGAAAAATCTCCAAAACCTAGAATAAGTTTTGACAGATGCTTTTAGATATTATTATAATCTGACATATTTTGAATAAGACAATAATTTGTTTTTTTAAACATATGTTTATGAAATATGTTTTATTGTTATCAAGCTGCCCAAAAAATAGACCTACAAATCCAACTGAAATGATTAGTTGCTTAAAGCACTTAGTTGATTGACAGTAAACTGCTTTGATCATTTCCAGTTCCAAAAATATCATTTCCAGTTTCAAATATCTTTTCTATATTGTTGCCTTGTAATACCTTAAGTACATATTTTTTGTGATACTCTTTCTTACTTAGGTAATATGTTAATGGTATTTTGATGGTAACAGAATATTTGTATAGTTTGTAATTACTACTTTAAACTTAGGTACTTAGGTCCCAGGTAGTTACACCTGTTTCTCAAGAGCAGGACAGGGAAAAAGTGTGCGCTGACAGTGTGTTGACATCACTACCGACACAGGTAACTACTTAGCCTCATGGTTTGTTAATCAAAGCACCAGTAGATCTGGTGTGTGGTGACTGTGTGGAAGCAGTTAGAGAACTTATCTCCCATGTTCAACGAGCAGCACCCAACCCATGTCCCATACCGAGCAAGAAGGGGCACTCCTCGTGGCACTTTTGAAGACAGAGTACTCAGGTGTACCAGACCGTTCAAAGCACGCAATCAGATTGGCGCAGGTTAGAGTCATTCCTTTCCTGGTGAGCAACAGTAAACAAAAATGATGAATTACTTGTATGACAACAGCATTTTGAACTAAAGATACAGTGACGGGCATAGCTGAACAACTGAGTCCGACTTCTCTGATGTTTCTCTGATGGCGGAGAATTCAGGCATAAATGACCCAGTCAAAGAATTCCTAAAAAGCCGTTGTATGAACAGACCTGCCCTCACTGATAAAGAAAACACTGTATGGGTTCCTAAACAATACTTCTTCCGATTCCGATTTTATGAAACGAAAAAGAAATTACAACATTACACATTCAGGCACAAATCTTTGAATCTATTTTGCAGCTCCTACTATGTGAGCCCGTCTCTGCGTAACAGATTTTTCCTATGTGTCTCTACGACATGTAAAACGTTAGACAGCCAATCATAAACATAATTAGATCTTGGTTTGAAGCATCTTTATTGGCTCACCGAGGCTGATAAGATTTACTCCATAGGTATTGAAATCAAGTATTGAATAACAAGGTATTTTTAGATTCTTGATACTTTAGAGTCAATTTGGTTGGTGCCTAATAAGTATTGAATTTGGTACCCAGACCTAGTTATGAGGGATGTTCCAGGACAAGCAATTAGCTTCTAAGCCAGGGTGCTACAGTAGCAGTTGTCAGGTTACCATTGGCAACCATTTTGAGAAATGGTCAACCAATGTATGGCCTTTGCATGCCTAAATTGGCAACTACCTTTTAATGTATAAACAAGAATTACCCACTTGCAGCTGTATGCCTATGGAGAAACTCAAATATCACAATATGTTTCACCAAATATCTCAATATGGATGTTGCGCCGCTATAGGGTTGACTATTAGTGCTTTCACAAAATATTTACACAATCAGATCTAAATTACAGCCTCATGTACTCTTCACAATTATAAAAGCTGTTCTCTGTGTTCCCTCTACATCTGCACTGTAGCAGTGTGGGGCCCCTCGGCTACCTGTCTCACAGGGTGCACAACACAGCGGGTTCAAGACAAAATAGCATCCGTTATTGCTATTAACAATGCATCATATTGTTGGGCTTGCAAAGCAGTGGTGCCTATTATCAGTAATGTAAATATGCAGCGGTATGATTGGGACTCCACAAGCTCTGTTTTGTCATGATAGACAGCTTCTTTTTTTACACTGTGCACAGAAAGGTAAATATAGTTCAGAAATTGTGACAGCACTCAAAGCTGCACTAACTATGCTTCAGCACCCAGTAAATAGAGCCAATAAACTATGTCTCACTTTGGACTGCTGAAAAATAAGGATTCTTACAATAAGGCAATGGCATTGGGAATGATAAGATATGGGGTTTTAAAATGAATTGCACAAATCAGGATTTGTTTTTAATAATAGCATTCAAATGACATTGACTGTTACTGCAGACCATTGGAAAGGGAGGAGAGTGCTGCAAAACACATAATCTGTAGCCGTAAATCTACCAGAACAAAATAAATCAAAACAATGTGAAGTATTTCTAACCTCCCTTGCAAAAATGTGAGTTAAACGGTACCGTACTGTAAAAGTGACATTTCCACGTCTTTTCTGTGCTTTCAAGTAAAACTATAGTCAGTATGAAGTTTGCATATAACAGATGTGGTTATTACAAACAGACTTGGGCTGGATCTGAATATTTAAATATTCCTTAGATGGATAGGTATTAGATTTTCAATTTTGGGATTCGAACATTCGTTGTTGTTTTGAACGTGCATGTACGCTGAAATGTGGTGTTCTGTTGGTATTAAGGCACTAGATGTTGTCCATTCAGCCAAGAATGGAGAAATGTTGAGTTACAAGCGAGCAGTCTGATGTGTGTACAGGTCTGTGTGGTTCGACTGAAGCAGCCTGGTGTTGTTTTCAGGCCATTTGATAAAGGTAAAGATAGTACGACCGTTTATAACACTAATGCTCTAGTAAGGCGCTGTCTGGCTGAGCATTCATTCACGAACAATGCGTTGGTCATTGTTACTAGTTAGACAGTCCGGCAAAAACGCAGGTCTTTCCTTTCATTTTGAATGCCTTCAGCAAGTTAAGACCGATTCAACTTTTGAAGAAGAGCGACCCGACGTCACCCTGAGGTGGACATTCATGTAACAGGAGATCAGACTCATCAGTCCATATCTAGACATAATAGTCCCGGTAACATTACAGTAAACGGGAAACATCACTGCCTCTTTTGCTGCAACAAAAAAAGTTTTAAGCACTATCGAGGTAAAAAAAACTAAACACAAGCCCTGAACTGCCGAGGAGTTTGCCTAACAACAGGTGACCTGTGTCCTGCAACAAAGCAAAGTCGTGCCATCTATCGCTTCATCTCTTTTCTTCTTCTTTTTTCCCGCTGCCTTCACGTGAGGTCGGACATTTTTACATTTTTAGGTTCTCCAATCGAAACACGGACTGTGTGATGACGTCATGAAGTTGCTTGGGATCATGGGAGTTAAGGTTAGTTTTATTCACGTTACATTTAGTAGGCAATTGGTTATTCATGTTATGTCATTCTAATGAAACTATTGCAGTGTTTCCCACATAATATCAGATAATATCAGATGTGCAGCCTTACTGAATCTTACAAAATAGAGATTTGTCGTGAGGAAAACTACAGTCAGTATGAGTAAGAACATTGCATTACACAGTTATGTTATGTTCCTGCAGCCTTGCATGCCTATATCCATGCCTACAGGTTATTTTCTTGTAAGCATGACTGACATGAGTGACAAAACATACAATCAAGTTACATTCCACTTGTTTTAAGTAGCATTGCAAACTAAGCATGGCCACTATTTACAAGGGTTCTTTGGCTGGCAAGTGGAGCAGGGTGATATTACAATATATATCATCAAAACAATTTAAAAATTGTATATCCTTTTCTATATCGTAAGTATGTAATTCACAGAGTAGGGCAGCTCAATTATGAAAAAACATAATCACAATTATTTTGATCAATATTGAAATCACAATTATTTAAATTGTTTTATATTCATTGCATTGTTATTTACTCATTTCTTCTGGAAAGATGTTGCATGTATTGAATTTTAAAAAAACAGTTAAACAAATGAACCCTGAAATGTCCCTTATTACTTTCCCCATTGAACTTTTTGAATTTCCCTAAAAATTAAATAATGGGGGATTTTTTAAATGTCACCAGATACCACAAACACAACCTCGCTGACTATTGGCTGAGTGAGTTTAGCTTTCGGGAGGGGCTGAATAGCACGTGTCATCTAAAACACGAGACCAAATAAGATTTCACTTCCAAAACCTAAAACCAAAATAATTTGATTTTTGGGATCGTTGAACTCAAAATTGAGATGACAATTCGATTAATTGCACAATCCTATTTCCTCTTCTTTTTTTAATCTAATTTTTATTTTACTTACCTGAAATACGATAATATGAAACAGTTGTAAGATATTCAAGATGTGTAGCATCCGTTTGTATAACATTTGTTATTTTATTTTTAGAAGAGGGGAGAAAATAAATGTAGCTGCTTACCGCTCTCAACAGGTGTTATTATTTTCTCATGACAAGAGGAAGATGAACGACTAAGCCTAACTATGCTTTGGGGCCACCTAGTGGTCGCAGCATATAGCTCAATCCTGTTATTTCTGACCATTCTCCTGTCTCTTCCTCTCCTCACAGTGGGTTAAACAGAAAGCAGTCATGCATAACATAGCATCACTGTGTTAAACTTGAAGATGTGTGATCTAAGAGCCTGTCCATTAAGCACAGAGATCTCCGACACTACAACTGACTTGGTTGCGTTACTGCAGTTATGCACACAGTATCACTTCTTCCTCTCCTCATTTTCTCAACTCTGTAAACATATCTCTAAACCTCATATTCTCCTCTTTCCCTAGTCACACAGTATCTGAATTCCACAACTCCAGACTTGGCTTCACAGAAATAACAATGAAATATCTTGGAGCCTACTGTCAAAACTGTCTGATGCATGCCGTGGGAAAGTTCTAGCGTAAAAAATATTCCAAATATGCTACAGTGCAAATGCAACAGATTCCTGGCCACTTAATCTGTTAGACTGAATGATGCACTTTGTACACAAAAGGATTTGAAACCTACTTTGTTACTTTATACACTTACTAACTTGTTTTTTTTACTCTTCTGTATGCCTTAAATTTGTGAGCAAGTGTAACCGAACAATTTCCCGGAGTGGATCAATCAATAAAGTATTCTGATTCTACAGACTATAATTGAAAGAGTGCTCACAGGAGTGAAACAAGCTTTGGTGTCATTTGCCCATCAATGATAGAAACTCAATATTTCTAAAATGTGACATGCACATACTAAAACTTGGCAATCTGTGGCGACTTGTTTTATTCAAAGTGTAATTTTTAATTGGAAGAATTTTAAAAGTTACGGCCTGGCAACAGATGCTGATACTTAACTCACAGGCATTTCAACACACGCAGAATGGTGTGTTACCTACAGGTTACACAAGTAGAAGGAAAGCAAACAGAAAACTCAAAGGCTGGATGAAAGAAAGCCCCTCCTGTGCACAGGGATGTGGTAGCAAGGGGTTGGTGGTGTCGGCAGCTAGGATTACCACCATTCATGCATGCCCAACTTCTGTTGACATAACCTATTTTTACCGTTCAGTCCAGGCAGCAACCAACTTGGCTATGTCACAGGAATACAACTTAAACACATAGAACAAATATTAATATCATCAATTATTCTGCCAAACTCATCAACTCAAAAATATACAAATATAATTTTTGGTATTATTAGAATGATTTTCAATACAATTTTGTAATGTATCCTATAATATTAGCACGTATAATGTATTGTAGGTTAGTCACTATTAGCACTAAGCTATTTTAGAAATACTATAAAAGAGGATGTGTAATGAAACATTGGCAAACTATGCTACTGATAGGCTACATAATAGCCTACCGCATCAATGACAGTCTACTATGACAGGAAGTGTTCAGAGCAGACATTTCAATGCGGAAATGCCTCCCTTCACCACAACCCCCCACCTTGCTCTCCCTCACAACAAGAGAGGGAGGGGGGGGGGGGGGGGGCAACCGGTGCCACGTGTTTCACCCCGCTAAGATAAAATAACTGTTTTCACTCGCAGTCTGCCTGCTGAAACCCCCTTTATTACAACTGAACGTCCACTTCATGGACACATGTTGAATGTTACTAATACCTAGATGATCATTCGGTCTCAACAGCCCTTAACAGAAAACATAAACTTGCTCCTTTAATCACATTATAGCGTACAGTCTAGTGACCCCCCCAGCGCATTATTATTATTCACTTAGAAAACAAAACAACTATCTTCTTCTCATGAGGAGGTGATGTCTTACCGTGGAGGCGAGCTCGCATAGATGCCTTCAGTGCTCTTTCCTCGGGCTGTGATGTTTCCTGCCAATATTGGGTTATTGGATGTTGCATCACCTTGGTCTTCCGTTCCTCTTCGGTCACAGCCAGCACAACAACTTCTCGTTAAGCCCCTCCTTTCTCAACTTCTAAAATAGGCGGCAGTTGATGGCTCCCTGTGTAGCGGCACACAACCTGTCAGAGACACTCGAAGGTTGCTGTTGGCTACCAATTTGTCTACACGCACCCTATTGGGTTATATGCTATTAACATGCGCTCAATTATTGCCCGGTTAGGCTATATGTAAAAGCAATTAAGTAGACTATCAATCCTGAGTCATTACGCATTTTAAAATAAAAGCCATTATAAACCAAACTTGAGTGTCATACGTAGAGTAACATGGGAGTAATCAAACCTAAACGACATAATGCATGTGAAGCTACACGTGTTCAGTGGAGAAATTAACGCATGTGTATCATGTGTTGCTCATTCTTTTGTTACAAGAGCATGCCGCAACGATTCCTCACACAACCCCGTGTGATGTGGGCTTTGTGGTGTGTTTGCAGACAGTTTGCAAGCAGTGCAATCAGATGTGATTGCATCCGATATTCTATGGGCTACAGTGGGATTTGATGATAACGTGAATTCTCTAGCAGTCCCAGTCAAGGTAGAGGTAGACAATGCGTTGCTCCAGGCAGGTGTGGTAGCCTCGGCTACGTGTATGCCACACTGGTGATAGATGGAGGCTTTCGGGGGCGTC
The DNA here is from genome assembly GCF_008692095.1 of Etheostoma spectabile. Taxonomy (NCBI): domain Eukaryota; kingdom Metazoa; phylum Chordata; class Actinopteri; order Perciformes; family Percidae; genus Etheostoma; species Etheostoma spectabile. The sequence goes on from NC_045744.1 coordinate 18,697,575, forward strand.
CACATATCATAAAATAGAGAATGTGTTATGAATGACAGATGCAGCCGAGAAATGGATGATGGCACTTGGTAGGTTTTGACATGCAGATGCAGGCTTTACCTTGTTTTTTTTTTTGGGACCGATCAGGTTGGAAGGCTGCTGGGAAGGCGGCGGAGGAGGAGACACGCATGCAGGCGCGGGGATGGTCAGAAGCTGGGGTGAGAGGAGAGGAGAGGAGAAGAGGGAGGTGAAGGGTTTTAAAATATTTGGGGTGGCGGTCAAAAACGTTTGCACAGCCTAAAATGCTCTAACACAATCTAATGACGACTCAAAGAAAACGTGTCAATTGTTGGATCTGTCATTCCTTAAGATGTTTAGCAATTTAAAATATTTTCAAAGGACAAATAACTATTGTATGCATTAGTGCAACCAATGTCATGCACTTTATTGGAATATGGTAGGCCTTGATAAAACGATAACTATAAAGTTTTAGGCTATTAGAATATTAAGATTGGAAATGAATAGGCTATCCAGTATGATACAAAATTACGAAAAACATTTCTGATTTATATTTTACATAATACAAGATATTATATTATAAAAAAGAAATAAAGTTACAGCCCTTTTCAGATTTTAGATGTCACATTGCGGCCAGCTGCAGCAGTTAAATGCTGCTTATGCATTCATGTGTCAGAACGATCTAATAATCTCAAATATAATCAAGACTTACAATAGTCACGGGAGCCATTTGCTACATCTGAACTTTTACTTTTGATAGTTTAAGTAGGCTACATTTTACTCATGGAAGGTGAAGTGTTTCATCATTATAATGTAGCCTATTTCTACTTTTACATATAGAGGATCTGAACACTTCCACCAATATAATGTTTCAATTTTAAATTTATTTTGAATGGATAATCTCAAAGTTCTACAAAAAAATACACAATCCAAATGCAAAAAAAAATCATTGTAAATTTTAAAACAAAGTATGGAATGCATAAAAGAGGTACATGTAGGCTAATCGTAAACATGCCTTATTGCACAGCATTTTACTTGTTTCCTGCAAAAAAGCCAAGTTTCTCTCTTGTGGGTAGACTGGCTTCCTTCAAACTTTCCAAAGGTTTTCCGTTCCATTCGTAACCATGGTCCCTCAGCCCACCTTATAGTTTCACTTTCATTTAATTTGTTTCGTTGTTATCATCTGCGCGCAGACACACTTAGATGGAGATGTTTCTATTACCCTGAGAAACAAATTCCAGGAGCGATAGTTGTTACATAATTGAATGTCAGAGTACAGAGCAGGTGGCATTTTCACAGATAAGAACGTGTTTGCAAGAGCACACGGTACATCAAAAGTTATGGAAATCATCAAATGTGGCCTGAAATGACTGATGCAGTAGATCCTTCTGACGATGCAAACAATGAGCTGAAAGATGCCAGAAACACTCTGTAGAGCTGATTCGAACTGCAGAGTTGGCAGTAATAGCCTACCATTCGTTATGAAAAGTTAAGCACTGTAATTCGTAAGCATTGCACGTTTTTTGTTGCTGTTTGCACCACGTTGACGGCCACTACGAACGCAGCCTGCCATGTAGGGAGGGTTGCATAATACATCATGTGCATTTAATATCGTTTTTTTATCGGTATCGCGATATCAACTGGCGCAATAACCATACATCGTAAGACTGTGACGTATCACAATAGACTAGTCATTCTTTTAACTCAAACTTCATTTTTTTTTAAATAAAAGAATGTTGGAAATAATTCATATTTTAATTTGTTTTAAATTTAACAAGCTATTTGTTGGATTAAAGCAGAATAATCTGCCGAAAGCAGCAGAACTGAATGCCAGTTTCTGTTCCTTTTTAAGTAAAATTGTTATCAGGATATTCAACAACGTTATTGCATATGCTATATTTCCTCTCATATTGTGCAGCCCTAGTAGGGAGGTGGTTGGGGTGGACAAGTGGATGTTAAAACACAGGATGTTAAAGCCAGGGAAAAATATAGACTTTCACCCAGGAAATGCGTTTTCCTTTGGAGTGTTTTAACCCAAACCACAATCTTTTTCCTAATCTAAACTAGTCGTTTTGGTGCCTAATCACAACTTTTGTTGCAACAAAACGCATATATTTTGTAGTCTAAATTTAACCGTAATATCTGCCGAAATGAGCGGGAGCTCGCAGTGCTCTGTACCCGGGAACCCATTTTCGACGTGACATCTACTAACTGCCGCTGATAAGACCGAGCTGTGTCGGAGATCTGTAACCGGCGTAGCGAAGCTCTGTAGCGGCCTAAACTTCTAGTACCTGGCGCTCAGCGTCATGAAGCCTGTAGCCAGCCGGCGTCACTTGACCAGCCGGCGGTCTCCTAATTTGTAGTATATCATAAGTTTTGGTTTGCATAAATTTTCTTACTATATCATTTGGACCCGTTTGTACGAATGCACTGATCTGTGCCATCATCGCTATGAATGACCCCTTTCACATTACACATATTTGATCCATTAGGATAAAAATATGAATTAGCCTAGTGCAGCTTTAAGATGTAGATATAGCCTACCCACTAAATTTTACACGATGCTCTTTTTAGAACGCTGGTCATGTTTATGTTTTAGATAAATTCTACGAGATAATTTAGACCCATCACATCAAGTATCATTTTTACATGTTTTTTTTTATTGAACTAATGTACATATTTATTAATTTATAGAATTAATTAATTTTAAGGCACATTTTAGCACTCACAAGATACTTCTATCTCTCCATATAGAAATAGTGACAGCTATTTTTTGAACATACCAGTGACGTACTGTAACTGGGTTTGCAATAAATCCAGACTTTCATGCAGTGAAAACAGGGTGCACACACTGTGTCTTCTACCTTTGCTTTTTTGCAAAAACAGACTGTAAAACCTAATCGTCACAATTTGGCTTCTGTTTCTTTCATTCAATCCCAACAAACAACCATATGAGGAGTGTTCCTTTTTTCCCCTCACCTGTTCTGTCTATTCAGATTTCAGTTTGTGATGTTTTACTTCTGCCTGAACGCCTGTCCACAACCCAACAACATAGGCGGAGGTTTGTTACATTCCACTGCAGTTTATGTTTGCAAAGAAATATAACAGTAGCCACAGCATATGAGGAGCAAGTTTTTCAAGCTGACAAAGACAACACACCCAAAACCTATGTTGGACATGGATAACTTAACATGCAAACAACCCGTGTTTGATCAATGATTCAGGACGGCAACTGTATAGTCCCATAATTCTGTAGAGAAAAAACACAGACTTAAGTTGTACATTTTATGCGATTTCTTATTCTTTTCAGCATCATTATGAAAACCTAGTGTAAGAGTTAAAACAGTTTTCAGATTTTTTTGATTTTTTTATCTAGAATAGACTGACTGAGAAATCCTACAGATGTTGCTGTTAAACTCTTTACATCCAGAATTTTTGCACATCACTCAACATTTTTGCAAATCCTTCACTAATCCATACAGCCTCTTGTATCCTAATGTCAAATAGTTATATTGTACATATTTGTTTCTGTATTTATTGTTTATGTTAAGGTTAGCTGATTTCAGAGACAGAGACCGGGAAGTGAACAAAACAAGATTCAGGTGAAGCTACTTTATTGTCCCGTACACATTCATGTAGCAAAACTCATTGTCTGCATTTAACCCATACCTCAAGGGCAGCCATTTACAGCACCCGGGGACCAACTCCACCTCTGAGCCAGCTCCTTGATCAAGGGCACTGACTGGAGAACCTAGTACATGTCTTTTGATGGTGGGGGAAACCGGAGCACCCGCAGGCAGGTGTGGTAGCCTCGGCTATATGTATGCCACACTGGTGATAGATGGAGGCTTTCGGACACATGGGGAGAACATACAAACTCCACCCAGAAAGGCCCGGAACAACCTGGATTTAAACTCAGAACCGTATTGCTGTGAGGCCACAGTGCTAACCATTGGGCCACCATGCTTTATTAAACTGAACACTCAATGTGCTAAGGGCAGATTTCAGGGAGAGATCCACGTCTGAGAGAACAGGCAGAGGGGTCTTGGGAAATCCAGCAGTTTGAGATTTAGGGGGAAAGGTATCCAATAGGGTCCAGGGGGTATCCAGAGATGGAGTTCCACAAATCCAAAGCCGTGTTTTGCAGGAGTGGAGTGAAGTCAGGAGCCAGGACGAGCAACTAGGGTAAGAGGAATACAGGATTACGAAGGTACAGAGTGTAACAAGATTTTCAAAGGCCGGCTGCGTAAATGACTGGATAGAGTAGTTTACGATCTGCTGCAGAATGTAGGAATGAACCGGGTATATATAGAAGTGCAGGATGAGGCTGATGAGTAGCAGCTGGCTCCGTGACTCCTGCACACCTGACTCCACTCCTGTAATCAAAACACACGGGGAAAGGGGGGGGGAGAGCCAGACAAGGCAGCGCACCACACAAGGGTAGAGGGCCTGACAGTTTATTTCATATTAATGTTTAATAGGATCATGTACAACTAAAAAGAATGAGATGCCCACAATCTGCTGATTCTCCCTTACGTTTTACTGTGCTGCAACGTTTGATCCAGCCAGGTCTTCCTCAGGCAAAATGAGGAAGACCCGGTCAGTTTCGACTGCGTCAAAACATTGGGGACCAGTGGGGATGTGGGGACTGCACTAATATGATTATGTATGCACCAACAACCAAGGCAAACTCGTTGTACTGTAAGTGTTACTTACTTGTCAATAAATCTTTTCCTGATCTGATTTTGACTAAGTTCTGTAAAGTAAAGATGAAGCCGTGAAAGGGGAGACAGAGGGGAAATGACATGCAGCAAAGAGCCGCAGGTCTGAGTTGAACTTGCCTCCAACCCACTATGCCAACCCGGCCACCCTGTGCCCCTTCTTTGAACAAAATGGATTATTGTTGAGTGCTTAGGGAGTGGCATGTCTAAAAGAAAGCCGGCTCAACATGTAGGCTACCTTTCTTGCATCATTCCTATACATGATTCTTTTTTTCTTTTTTTTAATGTTATACCTACAGATGGTATAATTAGAGTCACACTGTCACATTAAGTTCAATCATTTTATTATAACACTTTTAAGATTATTGCCTTGGTTTCTGTCCAGACACACTGAGTGTGCAGTTTGACCTCCAGTCTAGAGACAGCTGTCAAAACCCAGAATCCCTTGTGTTAGGTAAACAAGACTACAGACCACATAGATTTGCCTCCTTGACAACACACACACACACACACATGCACTGGTAGTCACACATAATACTGATCTATCATTCCCACCGAAGTAAACTAGTAAAAGGGTTGTGTTACTAAGTGGTTCAATACACAATACTAATTTTTAACTAAAGAAATAATCTGAGTTGGTGTTTTAAAATGTTAATCACATTTGGTTTTATTTATTATTATTAGATCGAGAGCAGGCAACTGACAGGTATGAATGTGCTTCTTGCCGATACGTAAGTCCAATTCCAAGAAATAAAGCCACAAGGTAAATGACTACAGTCATTCTTTGGTCAGCAGTAACTGTAACTTCAAATAAGAGACAGAGCCCATCCCAGCATGCATTGGGGAATGGTCAGACACAGACCTTGCTACAAATGGATTAATTCGCACAGTATAAAAACACTGATTGCCAGAAGTGGTATCTTGAAAACTCAAAGAGTGTAGAAACTACAATTTCCACTTGCTGTGTTTATAGATGCCCTTTCTGCATTTTTAGATATTGTGTGTGTGTGTGGTCTATGCAAAATATTGCCTAAAAAGTCAACAAGACAACCTTTCTATCTGATACACTATCATCCACGCTGCCACAAAAACATCAAACCCTTTTCTCTCAGGACAGATGGTCAGTTATGGAACCCACTCAGGATCACATTTGACCCAGAAAAAAAGATTAATCATTACCAAAGTAATTATTGTACAAGTTTGACACAGTTTCAGGAACCCTTATTAAAGGAGTTAGCTTCTTCACATCAAGCCAGCCAAGTTGCTGGCTTGATATGATCAAAATTCTAAAATATGTATTCTGATCCATTATCACAGGTGATCAAGTAAACCGCCACTAACATTTGAGATGCTATCACAGCCAGTGATCTGCTAGGGCCTCAGAAATGAAAACATAGACTTTATAGGCGTCAGAAGGCTCCATGAAACCTGCTGGCCCACACCTGTCTTAGTCAGAATTGAGGGCACTGCATCCAGTCATTTATGTAACTTTCCAACACGCCCAATCCTACATTCACATCCAAAACATATTTTTGATGGGCCAAATGAAAAGGCAGGAATGGTATGAACTTCTCGCTCAAGCTCTCTTTGATTCTTGACACAAGTACTTCTGTCACTTTTTATACATGCAAATAAGTGAAACATGGAACAGGAAAGATGCAAAAAAATGTGTGCTATTATCCCCATTTGTATGATTTATTGTGTCCGGCCCCCTCTCTGATAGCAGTTGTCCATTCAGAACAAAACAACTTTGCCGTTGGACCTGGTTGCACAACACGTCAAAACAAACACTTTCGTTTCAAGCATAACCCCATCTTAAGGACAGACGTTATGGTACTAATGAAGGTAGAACTTGATGCAGACTTTTGTCACACTACTGCCGTCTATCTCTGAAAGAAAAAGCTATCATTGTTGCCAAAAGAGAAGCAATCAGTGTATTACTGCATGCAGATGCAGGGATGTGAAGCAGAATGGAACAATATGTGGAAAATAGAAGCCCTGCTCATTGTCACACCTGTGTGCCTGGAACAATCGCTATGGAACGTGTGATTGTCGGGTTGTTAATTTCATAAAGTTGCAAATCTGAATTATGCGGTCTGAAAGTGGATTTTCACAGATTTCAGACTTTTCAAAGAACTAGAAGTTGTATTATTAAGAAGAAGTAACCAGCAACTGCTATTACTCAATGCATACGTATAAAGCCCAGTAAGTCTTGTGATTGGACTTTTCCAATGTCATTGTTCCTCTATATTACCAATTTCGAAACTAGACACACAAAACAGTTTTTTGCTAATTAGTATTCTCTACAAGTTGCTGAGCTTTGTGTACAGAATAATATATAAGGACTGGATGCTCCAGCACACTTACTTTGAAAATTAATTTGTCATTTCTCCAAAGGCTGTCACATTTTCCAGCAAAAGATGAGAAGAATGGATGAGAAGGTGGATGTGTGCCAGCTTGATCTCAGAATTGCTAAAAACCAAATGATGCCCAACTCTAAGCATACCATCACCCTGACTGTAAACACACTACTCCTTCATACAAGTCACTGATCACTCCTTGATATCAAACAAGCTTCTGAAATAAACTATCAACACGTATTTTCTTTTCACAAATGTAATGCACACAAATAAACTCAATTCAACTGAACAAATACGTGTTCAGTTATGCTACTTTGCAACAAAAATGTGAGCTGGATAAAGCAGATGTATGAAGTCAGAATAGGATGTTTCACAGTAGGAAAGCACAGAAGTAAATTAATCAGGGGAAATTCCATAAAAATGCTTCAGCTGCTGGCTCAATGGCGTGGCTTATACTGGGACACTGGATTAGAACTCAGGCCCTGTTAATGATATCAGTAACACCTGTCCTTTTCCCACTGTGGGACCAAATGTCTGCTGTGAAAAAGGCCTAACACCATGCTGTATGTTTAAGGATATGCAGACTTTACAGGCCTTTTACAAGGAAGGCATTTTGACTTGAAAAGCACAAGTGCAAATAATAAAATAACGACGGCTGACTTCCATTTTGCTGCTTTGATTTCAGGTTCCTGGTAGTGTGCATGCTGGCTCACTCTCACTGCAGCACTTACAATACAATGGATCCATCATTAGTGTTAATGGTAACACCTGTGCTTTTATGACAAATCAATTAATCTGCTGTGAGAAGGCCCGATTGAGTAGAAGTAGAAGTGTAAAACCAAATGGGTGTGGTTAAAACGACAGCTACCACAGTTCACCCTAACTTAGTAGGAGATGAGGTGTAACATAAGCTGATTTTAAGGTTCTTCTTTTAACATATAAGACCTTGCATGGACTCACACCACCTTATTTATTTGAGCTAATTACACCATATACGTCACCGGCACACACTCTCCGCTCCCTCATTCCCCTAGTAAACAAAAAAATCAGTTGTTTATAGAGCATTCTGTTGACTTTCATCTTTGGAATTGCTTACCCGTACATGGTAAAGAAGCCCACCCAGTTGACATTTTTAGATCTCTCACCATTGTCTTTGCATCTTTCACAAACAAACCTTTTTCACTTATTGTCTGCTGTTGATTATTTTCCTGTGAAAAAAATCAAGATACAAACTCAACAAAGGGACTTAAATAGCTTGAACACAGAAGATGAGCAAAACTAATTAAAACAGGTGCACATAAAAAGCCTGATTTAGAGATACTGAAGACTACGCAGAAACTAAACCAAAGAGGACATCTAGTGGGGAAACTAAGACAGCATGGCAATGGCACAATGCATCCTCCAGTTGAAAGACCTACACTTCAAGCTCATTACCTCGAATGTGTATAACTTGAGTGGTTCTAATCATGTGGCAAGTACATCCATTTACCAAAACATCTATGATATATACTATACCAACTTGTCATGTAGGCTAGACTGTGCAATTTAACCTTAATATGCCAAATGGGGCTATATTTTTTAAAATCTAATGTATTATGTTTCAGCAGTAAGGCAGATGAGGGAACTTGAAAAAAGCTTAGAAGGTACTGTAGATAAAGAAGGGGAAGAAGGAGGAGGAGGAGAAAGAGCAAAGTTAGGTGAATCAATGTGACAGCACTATGGCTATGGAGAATGCCATAGTTTACAAATTTGTGAAAAGAGAGGAGATAGATGTAAGAAAAACGGCACTCAAAGACCAGGTGGAGTGTGATTGAATATGTGTGTATTATTCATGACACAGACAAAGACCCAAAAACCACACACACACACACCACACACACACACACTGGGCCTATGGACATGCATTAGTGGAGAGATGTGATGGTGAACCAGCACCTCTTTCCATTAAGGACCGCAATGGAAACAAGCCTTGGGGCTTCGTTATGTTTTTTTATCCTTTTGAACACCTCTTGATTGTTGTTCAATAAAGTTTTCAACCCATAAGTCCACACACCATACCACAGTGTGCTGGATTTGAACCGCTAACCTCTAGTTCCATGCCCCTGCAAACTAAGCTAATGCTTCCCCCAATGACTCGGTTACAGTAACGAGTGTAAATATAATTTGTTACTTGCACCCCTAATCCATGTAAACTGGTAAACAGTCTGTTAGATAAGGTAGATGTTATTATGTAAACGAACAGTAGAGGGCAGTCTTTCATAAGAAGTAATAGAAAACTGAGAGGCACTGGACCATGCAACTTGTCATACTATCAGTTTTAGTGATGCTTATTGTTTTTATGGTGATGCTTATTTTAGACCACGTACTGCCTTGATCTTTGAACTACACCTGCCACCTGTACAAATGTTGATGTGTTACACTTACAACCAAGATGTTCAGTTTCCCTTCTCCCTAGACTAGATCATTATGCCCTATGACATGCTGAAATTGTGAGACTTAGAGAAAATGTTTGATCTCAATTTGCAAAGGGGACACACAAACTTTGTTAGATGGATGACTGACCGCTGATGTCAGCATTACTTTTGTGTTACACACGTGTCCAAGCCAAACTGTAAACCTTTCTGTTCAACTGAAGAAGGATTTCTTTCAATTTTCTTCTTTTAGCCCCGCAGTACTACAAATGCAATCACAATACCGAAAAATGATCAGCGCCAGCAGACCTGCATAAACTGAAAGCAGATCTAAGGATAAATGAATTGTGTGGGTGGGAATAGAGGCAATGGCAGACATATTTGTAAAAGTACTTTTAATTTTCTGAACACATAAAAATTGTTTTAAAAAATTGTTAAAAAAGTATACATCCGAGTGTCAATTCTATTTCAAGTACAGCCGATCAACCATTGGTTGCAGTGGATTTCTTCATTCTTACAAATCTTCCGTAACAAAAACTTGTATCCCCCAGAAAACATTGAGCTGTAAAATAACATTTAAATTGAGTGAAGTAAGGGTTATGTTTGGGATCAAAGAGGCTGAAAATAAACTTTAGTACCTGTACTTGTTAGCATAGGTCAAGCAAACCTTCGCAGAACAAAAAAAATATTTGAAATATAGGTCTACACAGCTCAGCAAATCTATAACATCTATTTTGTAGACTAACAACCTTAAGAAAATAGAATAACAATTGTCAATATAAACCCTTGACCTGATTTGAGTAGTATTAAAGATATAAGTAGCCTACATGTAAACATTCAAAAATACAATTTACAAATATGTACAAAGTTCTGGGTCCTGCCCGCCGTGAGTTTTCCCTTTTGGGAAGCAAATATGCATTCTTGTTAAGGCACTCACTAACAATCAATAACTTATTTCAGAGACAGGACGAGGAAGTCTTAAATAGAAACCACTATAATTTAGCCAAAGTTCATATATCCACAGATATGTACAATAAAAACACCAGCACTCATTCTTATTTTCTGATAGAGAGCCACTTGTTTTGAAAAACATAAAACGTCCCCATATGAATAAATGTGGGGTATGATCAGGTTGCTGTAAACTCTCTACAAAAGGCACTGTTCAAATGCTAAAGCCCTAACAGGAACGTTTTGTTTCATTGGTTAGGGCCAGATGCATAAACTGTCCAATAGTGAGGGGACAACTCGTGCTTCTTCTGGGATGCTCCAGGTATGGTCCCGTGATGGATTTTGATACAAAAGTATCCATAAGTTGGCCTACATGTGCCTCTTCATGTGGAGAGCCAGGTGATCTGAGCGGGAAAACGCACGCTCACACAGGTGACACTGGAAAGGTCGGTGTCCGGTGTGCTTTCTGAAGTGACGGGTCAGCTCATCTGACCTGGCAAACTTCCAGCCGCAGCCTTCCCAGTTACAGTGGTAGGGTTTTTCACCTGAGAGACATGACCAAGGAAGGAATTTGTTTAAATTGCAGCCTCTCCAGTGCATGAACACGTATGGAATCAAAATAGGTGAACAACTGACAATTAAAATAGATTGTGGGTTTAGAAATGTTCTCACCTGTGTGTGTTCTCACGTGGGCTTTGAGGTGGGAGCTCTTGGTGTAGGTTTTTCCACAGCCGGGGAAATCGCAGCTGTGCGTCGCAGCACGTTTTCTGGCCCACGATCTGCGGCCTCGTTTCTGTTTGATGCTCCCCGCCTCATCCTGAGCGTAAAACTCCAGCAACGATGGCGACGAAGGAGGAGTGAGCATCACCCCCTGTATGGATGCCGGATGGTGCTGCTGGTGAACGCGGACTGGCTCTCTGTGGATGCTGTACTGTCCTTGAAACTGTGCCAAACTCTGGTGCGTGTAATGCGGGTGGTAGGGCGCGTTCATGTACTGATTTTGGAGATGCTGTTGACTAGGGTGTTGAGGATGAGAGTTAATGCGTGTCAAATGGCAGTCTGTGCGTCCCTGAGGGGCAGGGTGCTGCATGGGGTGCGCACCGAATCCCGGCAACCCACCTGGGACTGTAGCCTGGTGGTGCGTAAAAGCTGCTGGGTGCACGGAGCGCATCTGGTGATTCTCATACATCTGTCCCATAAAGTCACCAGTAGCCATCATACAAGACTGGCCTACGGACTCGGTTTTGATTTTGTATCCAAGCGGTGGAGAAGACGTGGCTACTTGGTGATGAGTGGGAGTAGATGAAACCGGGACCGGATTCAACGCTCGCAGTTCGGTGTACTCCCGCAAGCATCTCGCCCTTCCTTCGCACTCCGGTGAACTCTCCCCCGAGTAACTCAACTCTGGCGTGAGAAGCTCCTCCATGAGACTGCGGACTGGGCTCGAGCCCGTGAAGCTTACCGTGCCGTGGTAGCTCTGCGCGGCCAGGTGAGATGGAGGGCGGTCACTACAGTCTGGCACAGAACTACCGCTGCAGCTCTCGGGTGACTCCGGCAGGGAGTACAAGCACGGCTGCGGAGAAATGTTCCCGTTGTTGCTTACAACATCGGAGTCTATAGTGTTAGACAAAATGAACTCGAGGTCCACGAATCTCCCCAGCTCGTCGTCGTCTTTGGCTAGTAAAGCAGGAGACTGCACTATGCTAAACTCCACTTCGATGAGCGGGTTGTCTGTGCCACCTGTTGCGCTGCTGCGTGCACATTGATCCAGCTTGCACATCTGTAAGGAGAGCAGACGGGAAAATTAGAAGAACAAAAAAAACAAGCCAACCAACAATCAACAAATATACAATCCTACAGACATAAATAAAACTAAAAATCCTCTACTTACATTGTCGAACTGTTTTCCTTCCATAGTTTGACCATTCAGAAACGATGTCAAGGCAGGCATCACCGCTTCAGCCATAGCCATGCTGACCGGTTAGATGACAAAAGGCAAGAATTTAAAACTGTAAACGCGAACAGAGACTTTGCTCTCCGTCCATGTAACGCCTTTTGGGAACTTTGACAGATGAGGAGCGTTCAGAATGCGAACATCGACCGAGCTGACGGAGCCTCTTATACAAGCTCCTTTCCGGGAGGTGCGGCTTCGACTCCCCCAACACACACACACCCCTCCCCCAGGGCAATCAGTAGTGTAAACAAATAAATAGCATTCATGTGCGTCGAGTGGGTAAATACCTAAGCGCATAAAGTAGGCTATGACTAAAACAATCATCCATAATTCCATCTGAATGAGTAAATGATGGAATATGAACATTGATTTAAGGGTTAGTTTTTTTTTTTTTTAAATCTACATTTCTTTTCACTCTAAAATCACCTTTTATTAAGACATAAAATTGTGTGAATAAGTGTGTGAAGTGAAAATCCAAACATTCCCTTTGGGGCAGGTACAGGGCGCTACACTAAACCCCAACATTAGGGGTTAACAGCTCCGACCCTTCTGGGGAGTGCTGGGAAGTCAAAATTCCAGTGCGTAAAAGATCATTAAAGTTGCCTGGTATGCTTTGCTTACGTCCACTTGATTCTTTTTTATATAAATAGCCTACTAACACCTACAAGAGGAAAATCCGGCATATCTGTCATTTTATGCTGCCAGTCAATTTAACAAAGTGAACGAATCTCCAATACATTTATTTGGCAGTTGAAATGTCCCCATTAGTTTCGTCCCATCTTATTCAAATACGCGCAACGCACACACACATCATTAATTTGTCCTGAGTTAGCCTACCTGAGCATGCTTAACACAAACACAAACGTGTGAAGCGACTGGCTCATCGAAACAACCTGTTAATCTGGGTGTGAACAAAGGACTACACGTTTCTTAATGACCTTCCCCCAGCAGCCCTTTAAGTCCCCTGCCGTCATTGCTATGGTAATGCAGGTGGATGGGTGTCGATAGTGGAGAACGGAAAGAGAACAACGCGGGGACTGGTTTTGTTTTGCTTTAAAAGTTACATTTATTTGCAAGTGAATATAACAGATGAGTCATAGCGAGCCCCCCCACCCCACCGTGGCTGGCTATCGTAGGTACAGGTCACAAGTCACGCACCCTTCATAAAAGTGACACTAAAAACTCAAAGTACTATTTTAGATAGATATTATCACGATAACCGATGTCCAAGAGTCCAGTTCTCCGGATTAGATGGTTTTTTATTCGTTATTTGACAGTATAAACACACACTGACCTCCTCAAGCTTTTATTTTGCCACTTCCGGTTACCGGCATTGTGAATTTGCATATTAGTTAAATATTTATTTTCACCCGAAACATTTAGATTTGGATTTGACATTTATATTTATATTTAACATTTAGATTTAGATTAAACATTTGGATTAAACATGTAGATTTAACATTTAGTTTTAACATTTAGATTTAGATTTAAATTTAACATTTAGATTTAGATTTAATGTTTAGATTTAACATTGAACATTTAGGTGTAACACTTAATATTTGGATTTCACTAACATGAACCGGCCTACATGTCAGGGGGGAAATGTCATTTTTATTTATTCATTTGTTGGCTTAAAAGTGCTTATATCATACCAGAATCAGTTGATTGAAAACAAATGCAAGAAACAACATAACCATCTCCTATCCTCTCCATAACCATTAGAATAGGTCCAGTGTCTTTTAGTGCAATCAACTAAAAAACAAAGGCAAATGTAATGTTCATAAATAGACACGTTTTATCAACTTGATAGCATAAACATCAGATATCTAACGGCAGTCAGACCTCTCTCTCTACATAAGATTGCATACTGTACATCTCTCTCTGTCAATGACTTTTTGGAAAACAAAAGGAATACATATATTTGTTCACGCATAACCCATATAGCATGTAAAATGAAATATTTCCTTGTTTGGTATTAACAATGCATTGTGGACAATTCTCTATTTTGACACTTTTATCAAATGTTTAATAAATTCTTAAGAAGAGAAAAAAAGTTTGTTTGTTTAGTGATTATCATTCTTGTTTTTACATACAGAAAATTAAGGAAGGAATGTCAACAAAACAAATAGGGTAAGGCAAGCTTTTTTAGGTGCATTTTCTTTACAAAGACAAACATATTTTTGGTCTTTCCTCATACAGGTGTTAAGATAAGCTTTCTAATAACAAATTATGTAATAAAAAAGTTATATAATGTCACTGTCTCTTGTCCTACAGTATATTATATTAGATTGGACAACTTTGGTTTGATTTTTAAATCCCCAAAAAACAACAACAAAGCCGAACAGACTAATGCAAATAATTCTTTTGTGCGGCTGCAGGTGTGGTGAAAGGCAGCGTCCAGCAGCTCTCTCCCTTTATACTCTGTTATTTTTAACCTGCTGGACTTGCGCAAAACACATTCCGTTTCTGTCTATGAGCCAAGTGGAAATGGACTGTTTCCTGAAGAAAAACTAGACACTCCTCTTCTTGAACTCTGCGGCCACGTTTAGATGCTGAGCTGAGGATACAGACATGGAGCAGGAAAACTATCACATTTCTACAATATTAATTAAAGACATTTTGTGATTGGCCCACACTGCTTTTATTTTGAGGCAAATACTTTGTGGTTTATTGGGAATTTGCTGTTCTACTGAACCTTCTATTGTGCAATAATTAGCCGGTTAGAGATGTCATATCTATGTATTCTTGAAAAAATCCACATAGGCCAATTGAAATGTAATGTAGGAAATATCCCAAATAAAAAAACCTGCTGAATAAAGGCTGTGATCTCTCCCGCAGAGAAAACTATCTTGTTCCATCAAAGGCATTATCAAACCCAGGTCATGTAAAAACCTAACTAGCCAAGAATAGAGAGAGATCCAGATAAAGAATCGCCCTGGGCTCAGGTATCTCCTTTTGTGACTTGCTTTCTGAAAGGGAGGAAGTCTTTCAGCTCAAGTGTTTTCTAAACACAATTACTTAAGATTACAGTTAAACAGACAGACAGAGAGAGCCAAGGCATCTCATCCTGGGTACACTGAAATGTTTTCAAAGTAAAGATAAAAGAGTGGCTTATCTTGTTCAATCGTTTGTGTATGTGGAAAAGTCTCAAATGGTGTTCTATTATTTGTTCACTCAAGCCTCTGCTAACTCAAAACACTTTAAAACAAATATTTCTTATTCAGTTTTCTGCTTCATTCAGCAAATGTTTTATTGCTTTTAATCCAAACCATCTTTTTCAATGTGGAAGATGAGATGATTTGCATTAGCACATATACATGTAGCATTTGTGTTCTACTCCAGCCCATTCTCTCTATCTTTTTTTCTTCCTCTGCTCCCTTTGATACGACACAATTAGGCACCCAATTTTTATGGGTAACTTACCGCTGTGATTCCCAACCAGGGGCAGGCTACTTAAGCAGTTACCAGGCGGTACAAGGAAATATTGACAATCAAAACAAATTTAAAGAGAAAAAAATAGAAGTAGATTGGATTGAAGAAAAAAAAATCCACATGAAGAGTCAGCTGTAACTCCCAAACAACTGTGTTAATATTGAGTATCTGAAAAAGTAGTTAGCAAGCAAGCAGAAGTCTAACAGCTAGCTAAAAGTATACATGGCTGGACTGGATGTATCAGGTAAAATAGTAAGCTAAAAAATATATAAACAGTAAAAACGGTTAGCAAAAGGTAGCCTAATGGCTAAATGGTGAAATAGGTAAACTCAATAGGTTAACGGTTAAAGTAGCTAGCTAAACAACTATTAAGCAGCTGAAATAGTTTGCTAAAAGTAGACCTTTTAAACAGTTGAAATAGCTAAAAGTAGTAAACAGCTGAAATAGTTAGCCAAAAATATTTAAAAGCTGAAATTGTTTGCTAAAAGTATTTAACAGCTGAAAGAGTTAGCTAGTATTAAAGTATTACACATTGGAAAGAGTAGCTAAACAGATGAGTTAGTTAGCTAAACAATTGAATTAGTTAGCTAAACAGTTGTAATAGTTTGAAATAGTTAGCTAAACAGTTGAAATAGTTTGGTAAACATATCTTAGGTAAGACAGTTTGCTAAAAGTATTAAACAGTTAAAATAGATAGCTAAAAGTAATGGAGTTATGGAAATGAAATGGTAATGGAATGATGGAAAAATGTCCAGCATCTGCCACACAAAAATGAACCAAACTGCAACACAAACATTAGTTCAAGCTGTATGAAAACACTAGCATTGTTGAATTAATAGTGTTAAATAACATCTGGTTTAATAATTCAAATTAACGTATTTGAAACATGATAGTTGTTGTTAATAAAGGGGTACTTAGGTTCATCTGACAGGCCTGTGGGAGTACATTAAACGGTTGGAAACCACTGATTTACTGAGATCATATTTGCTTTGATGCTCAGAATAGATGCAGGATTTTCAAAGGGATCAGCTTACTGTACAAGCATATTGTATACTAAGTTTGTTTCTTGCAACTGTGTGCCAGCATGCTCACGCACATGTAGGCCTACTGTACAATCACTGTCATCCTCTCATTCAGACATGTCCATACACATTGTTTTTGTGTTACTGTATAAACAGTAGCTGTGAACTCAGAACAGCCAGGAGCAATCAACTTAGCAGAATATGGGGAGACAGACAAACCCATACACCAACAGCAATTATTCTCCATCACGCGCAGAGTGAGGGGAAACCCAACTGTTATCTTGGATAAATATGCAGCCTTGCATAGCATGAAAATTCAACAAAGTGATTGAAGAGAAAAAACAGAAAGTAAAACTACAGCACAGAGACAGGCTAGTTAGTTTGTAGAAACATATCAAACGGAGGTGGGGAGGAAAGGACATAAGAACAAACGTGAACCGATGGGAAAAAAGAAAAGCAACAACATCGGCCTGAGGCCCTGTAATCAGTGGCTCTGCTCTTCCTGAGGCCAGACTCTGACGCCTGTTTGGCCAAACAGTCTGACTGCAGGGTGGAAGACTGGACTGGGTTAGACAGATACTGCATCCATGTATTTATAAATTAGACATACTGTGTATAAAATGGTGAACCTATTGATTTATTTCATGAAATAACATAGGACTAATAGCATAGTGCACATCCTTCCAGACACATACCTACAATAAAATAATTTCATAAAAATAATATTTTAGGTTGCAAAGCAAAGTCCTACATTGTGTTCAACATCTGAGAAATCGGGACAAATATTTCCAAAACATGCTACTGACATCATGTGGCTAATTTAACATGATCACATGTGCTAATACACTCACTTGTATATCAAACAAAATCTTATTGCCCTGCCAAAATGTTAAGCTACCAATAGTGCTAAATGGCTTAGCCTCTTCCAGTAGGTATGTCGGAGTTCACGGTGCCTAAATGGTTTAGAAGCGTTGAACACTAATAAAGCCATTAGCAGCTAGCTGTTAGACTAATGAGATCAGGATGCCACATACTTAGCAGCATGTTGGCCGATTTATGTATCTTGTGTGTGTGATCAGGATCAGATGTAATTAGGAGCTGGGATGATAATGATGAGCCACTGAGTAAAGAGAGACAAAAAGGCCCTGTTCACACCTTACATTAACATGCATCTTGAGTGACCACTTGTGATTGGATCTCACTTCCCCGCTCCAAATGCAAATAAACACGTACATCATTTCTGTTTGCAAAGACCAAACGCATTGTTGTTTTTAGCTGGCTGGAGGCAGCAATGAACTGTGCAATGTGCCTAGTCTGAAAATTAAAAAATATATAATAATAATAAAAAAACACATTGGAGGTCACTTCTCACTTCTTTCTGTCGTGGTTTCAGATCTTCTCAGGAGTAGCCTTCAGCAAGCGCAGACAGTCTGACAGTCACCATTATGTCACAAAAGGGAAAGCACAAAAGTGAAAGCACAATTATTTGGCACCAAATTATTATGAAAGATTCTCAGGGAAGTGAAATATTTATGAGCAGGAATCATTAACTTAGAAGCAGCATAAAAATAAAAGCTAGCTGCGTTAGCATTTAAGACAAAGACCAAGAGCATTAAACCACTTCAGAGTTGCTTCTTCTTTACCTTCTTGTTGGTTCAGCAAACAAAAAAAAGTGCATTGACATCCAACATCTGTGGGATGTTGGCATTTAAAGTGAACGGTCACAAAAAAAGTTAGAGGTACAGGTTGTCTTATTGACTTTATGGGCAATGTGGCAAACAGCCCCAGACCCTAACCGGGGTGGCTTACACCATTGTTTTGTAATAGCTTCTTTTTGGGGGGAGACAAATACAGTTTTAGCCTGGTCGGAAGGCCGAAGCAGAGAGAAAACAATTTACACACTTAACCGACTTAATGTAGATGTACTCTGACTTGGCAGCCATACTGATACAAGAAGCTTGTTAGTTCTGACATACAGCTAACAAATGACAATAATTTACACATCAGGAGGTTACAGACCGTACAAAAAAGGGCAGGGAAACCTTTTATTTATCTTCCTATCTGACCTGACTTTTCCCAAAACCGTAATACACTTTTCCTTTGAACCATTCAGATGTTGCATTGCTTTAAAATTAGCCATGTTCTGACTTTAGGACATGGCAGTATAACTCAGACATTAAAAGTGAATATGGAAATGTACGCTTTCTGTAATTCCCTTATATTTAAAGGGTTGGCATGAACAGCTTTCATTGGAAGTACTTTTTACCAAAGAAACAGTCCCTGTAAATTGACTTATGGATTATGTCTGAAAAAATACTGTTTGTTTAAAATGTGCTTTTTTCCCAGAGAGTTAGATGAGAAGATCAATACCAATTATATGTCTGTAAGTAAATATTTGGGTGAACTGCTCCTTTAAAATAGATTGAAAAGAGTGATATGAAAAAAATCATGCAGAATCAAAGCTAAAAATTAATTTTACTAATGTGAGTTGAGATTACCCTGTCAACCATTACTAAGGTCAAGAATGAACTTTCAGTCTATTCTATTGTAAATGTGCTGTATTTTATATAGCGCTTTTCTAGTCTTAACAACTACTCTAAGCGCTTTTACATACTACAGAAACGCATTCACCATTCACACACTGTGGCCGAGGCTGCCGTACAAGGTGCCATCAGAGCACCTGAAACTGCTGTTAGTCCTCCAACTTTGTGCCAAAAGTAGCCTGCTTGTGTCATTACACGAGGGTTGCTGTTTAAAGAAAATGCCTGACAATAGGTGCGCCCTTAAAGAAACTATGTGGTAAAACAGCGAGATGATACACTATAGTGTTGCTTTTACAGCATAGTGTCTATATGATCTGTTTAGCAGCAATCCTTGTGCTCTTGGGCAATAAATGATAGCTCTTCGTCCATCTTGGATGCTTCACTTAGCTCATCTTTCAGCGGCTGAGCTGTGTAACGTTTCTAACCAGCCATGATACTCTAGATAGACTTACAACAAAGGGACAAAATCATACCCGTTGTTCAGCTTTTGTAAGAGGCAAAAGGAAAACATTTGATGCTTGACATTTTTTCTGTCATCATTTAACACCGTGTTCATTTATGCATGTGTGTGTATGTCAATACGCACATGCCTGTTGCACCATTTGTGTACCACTTTCACTCTCGGACCTCTGAGGACCACCTCAGTACTTGTTGTGTGTGGACATGATGTACCAGAAACCAAATCTACAAACCATTTCAGTGCTAGGCCAATGATTTAAATGAAAGTGATCTAACATGTTCAAGTTTAAGAAAGTCGTAACCATTGTAAAAGAAATTCAAATATCTTTAAGGGATGTCAAATGACGTAGTGCTCTCTGAATTACCTCATTTCTTTGCCTTCTGTCACGGGCCATGAAAAGGCTAAAGAAAGCTGGTGCACAACGTGGGTGAGTGAGAGGCCAAGGGGTGATGTATTGTGTCTAACACACTGTGTATTCTTTGTCAATACTGTGTCTTGTGGTAGGCTATGGAGTTCAATTCCCATCGGGGCCACCCATGCAGACCATAAATCTACGAGGGAAGAGTTTTGCCATTGAAATATGCAGCACTCAGTGGGTTGTTGCTGCTCGCTCTTGTAGAATTTTGTTAAGATAAGACACAATTCTGGCCCTATTTTTGTAAGGCCTAGAGATGGTGCTTTTCAGTCTCTCTGTCAGTTGGTCGGTCCATTACCTTGGTCCAGACTCCAGACTGAAACATCTCAATGCCATTGGATGGATCACGTCCCCTGGGGATACATCCTAAATACCTTGATGACTGTTTTGGTAAATTAACTGGATACTTGCGTCCTAAAACATTCTGCCCAGCCAGCTAAACACCCCACCGCTCTTGTGTAAATAGACCTGGTGCATACTTTTAGCGGAGAGCTGCTTCTTGCACGCTTCTGGGTTGCGATGTGTCATGGCTGGTGGACTAACAGGCATTGTCTTGAATGGTCATGACTTCTGGCAGCATCCTTTGGCCATTAGTCTTGTAAGTTTCAGCATGGTATGTTTGCATTTGGTTTTCATTGAAATATATGACTGGTAAACCCCTAGTTTAATGCTGACATTATTCCATAGTCAAACATGTACTGTACATATATATACCAGTCTTAAATATACAGGTACATAAATTGTCTAAAACATTACTTCATACATCATTATGTCATTATCACATTGGAACTGTTTGTTAAAAGCCTTGTATATTTATCTTTCCAGGCGCCTTAACTGGACTGTGACTATGACTGTGATAACTAAAGTTAAATTACAGCAACTATTTCACTAAAACCAAAGAGCCTGAACATAAATAGTCAACAAATGTTGTCAATGAGAATGGCTTTTGTTGGTTGCCAGTGGCCTACAACTGATTTCCTTTTGTTTTTAATCATACTGTATGTAGGAGTTGTGCAACATTTGTATAGCACCACGTCACTCATTTGCTCTTTATTTGCATTTTGCATGAGCGGTCAATTTAAGCTTTATTTTCAGGGCAGTGGTCT
Organism: Etheostoma spectabile; assembly: GCF_008692095.1. Taxonomy (NCBI): domain Eukaryota; kingdom Metazoa; phylum Chordata; class Actinopteri; order Perciformes; family Percidae; genus Etheostoma; species Etheostoma spectabile. The sequence goes on from NC_045744.1 coordinate 18,718,944, forward strand.
TAATCATTTGGATAATCCAGTGCTGATAGTAAACTTCCTATCAAGTTACTTTAAGTACTTGTAATTGTGTGTCCCTTACTTAGTTTCACTTGATAAAGACAATAGCAATATTACAGTACAACAGATGGACAACGTGATGTCAGGCTTCGGATTACATTGCAGTTTCGCAGGAAAAAAAGTGATATGCTGTTGAACATATATGTCTTCTTACGTGATTGTTCAGGGGATCACCAAAGTCAGAGTAGGCTTTAGTCCTCTGGAAAACATGAATTTCTGTACAAAATGATCTGCTAATTCGTCCGATCAATTTCACAAAATATGTGAAACGTTTGGCCTCCTGGTCAAATCAGAAGATCACCAAAGTCGACAAGCTTTATTTTCTGGGGACCATGAGAGTTTTTGTTGAGATATCTCCGTCTGGATCACAGTGGTGGACCGATCAATGGAGCCATCCCTGGAGACCTATCTATGGCTCTCAATGTGAGTTGTAACTGATATGGGGTCATCAGTCAATAAAAATAAAACATGCTGGTTGGAGGCTAGCCAAAGTCTCTTCTATGTCATTCTTTTGCCTCTGCCTGCCGTTTTCCTGCATGTTTGTGCAGGCAAAACTGCACCTTGTACATTTTACATCATGTTCTCTTTGACAGTGAAGAATGTCATGAAAGTCACCATGTGCATCCTGCTGAACAACATGCGTACAGAGCACAGCATGTGGTGTGGTTGCAGGATGAAAAACTGTCTAGGACATAGTTGGAACACAGACCTTTTATTATGAATATAAGGTTTTTAAGACCTGGAAAAGAAATTTAAAACTCATAAAAACACTTTCAGAAAAGACTAAAAAATGTATCCAATATTGGCATTGAGAGTGAGGTTTAAAAACTTTTTTTTTCTTTCTTTGTTTCTTCTCAGACGTGACAGCTGAGTGCCCTGGAAGCTAAAAGACAGACAGGAGAGCAAATAATTACCTTTCCCAGGTAGCTGCAGTGATTGTTGCGGGCTGGAAGATGAGTGAAGAGGGCTCTGTGTGTGTCCGAAAACGGCATGTCCTTTTGACCTTGCAGCGCTGCAGACACACAAAGAGAGACGGGTTTGTGTCCCCAGACAAGAGGTCTGCTTTCACCTGAGCAGCTCGGCCAATTACACCCCCGCCCCCCCCCAGAGACAAAGACGAGCAGAGCGGGATGAGTGACTGGGACCAGGCTGGGAGTATTTTCATTAGAGGAGGGGTGAGGAGTGGGTGAGAATATTGGGAGAGAGGGGGGAAATTCTAAAGTTAGCAGATTTTGGAAACAAAAGCAACATTCTAGTATTTTGTGCTATAAAGATTTGATTTTGCAGTTAATGTTTTTGATTAGAAGTGTATTAAATTCCCAGAAGCACCAGCATATTTGCATAGTGTTCTCCAGAGAGGCTAGTTTTGGCTAAATGCCCTCAGGTGTGTATACAGGTTCAGACTTGGCCACAAGCACATGCGCTGGAACACTTTGTACACAGGTTTGGTATTGCCGTAGGAGTCAGCTAGCATCAGATCACATTATGTGATTTCATAACAAATTCTGGCAGATAATCCACATTCCTTCTCTATGGCGTGTGTGTGTGTGTGGTTATGGCAATGAAAGCGTGTGAATATCGTGACAACTAACATCGAAACGGATTATGTCTGCCTCATTTGATCTCACATGAGCACTATTATGACACACACACACACACACACACACACACACACACACACACACACACACACACACACACACCACACACACACACACACACACACACACACCACACACACACACACACACACACACACACACACACACCTCTTACTAAACCAAGGCACTGGCGGTTTGGGGCATTGATTTATTCACTAACACAGGGATTTAATTGAAATATTGTTTTGCAAACATTGTCTGTCATGTATATGGAGCAGCAGATGTGTAGTGATGCATTATCATATATGCAGGTATATGACATGTAACCAACTCTGCACACATTAAAGTTAATCCAATACATTCACATTTAAGTGGAAACCCATTCCCCCTTGGAGCTGTATACCACTAACTTAGTACAGATAGAGCTAGTACTAGTAGAATAGTTTAACCCTGTTCCTGTTATAATTTAGTGAAATCCAGACCCTTACAAACCCTTCACTGGGCTTTCATATCGTATTGTAAACAAACTATTAACAAGCGAGTCCCCCTTTAACAGAAGCACTGAGCTTTTCTGTAAAGCCGGTCCTTATGAAAACACTTTTTACGGCACATCATGCCAAACTGCCAATCAGTTTACAATCCCATTTCGATTCTGCTTATTTTCATTTTCTTTGCTTAGGCTTACCTTTTCAATTGTCTGTGTTGTGTGTCAGTGTGAATTGTGGCCTACAGTACATTAAACCTGCCAGGGCTTTGAACAAGCTGGCACAAAGATATGGGGCTGTTATTGAAGCCATTATAAAGATTTAGGGCCTGAACAAACGTCTTTCAAAGAGAGTGAGAGCCAGTGTTAACTTCTTCCAAGCAACAATCCAGCTAGACACACATAATCCTGCAAACGCGCACACACACACACACACACACACACAACACACACACACACACACACCACACACACACACACACACACACACACACACACACACACATACACACACAGGATACCTGCACATTATACTGTGAATGCTGAAACATGCATTTAGGGACACACACAAGTTTAAATGTGCATACATGTTATCAAAACACACTCTTGCACTAACACACACCATATTCCAAACCATTGAAAATGATCATTACTTTGGTTTTAAATGTGATATAACTGTGAGAAATCCATAGGGAAAATGAAGAAGTTGATAGGGATTATCTTAAGTAAAGAGTGTGTATTATGTATTGTAATCTACAATATCTCATTTTTAATCATAAATGTCTCTTTGTGGTGAATGGTGGTCACAAGAAGTTTGTTTTTGTAATATAAAATAAAAGGTATGATGTAAATGGGGGACACATGAAAAGAAAAAGAAAAGTAAAATGCCTGAGGCCAACATGAGCCTCAAAAACTGCTTCAATACTGCACTTTTCAAGGCAAAAGCGTTTAAAGTTGTTACGAGTGGCCATAGATCAAGATTGGGCAAATAAAAGCCTTCCATCATACCAACATCTAACTTCATTCAAAGCTGTGTGATGCCTTTAAAGAGGCCAACACAACAGAATTACACACTAATTGAATCAATTGATGAAATTTAAATGTACATTATATTTATAAGAATGATGCTTTTGGAGACAATACAAATCAAAAAAAGTAAAAAAAAGATGCTTGGTTATAAACCATGACATATTTTCTGTCTAGGTATGCCCTGCTATTTCTTCAGGAAGTAGACAACTAAGACTTTTATCTGCACTGTCATCAAGAGAAAACCATGTAGCTGCTCCACTGACAATGAAAGGGAGATTTACTTTGTAGACTCGTCTTGGATATCTGAGTCCATGTATCAGTCTGTTTGTCTTTCTCAGAAAAAATCCAGCATTTTAGTCTTAATTTGTCATTATTTGTATTTAATGAAGTGATTTCCCACAGAGTTTTACAACAACAGGTTAATTCCTCTCTGCTGTGTCAACCTCCCTGAGGTGGTCTTTGTATGTTTTGCGCAGGGCTTAACTGACATTCATTCATCTTTTGGCTTTTCAAATCGGTTGACAAGTTTTCTCACCCCTAATTTGTCATCATATGTGCTCACTGACTTTACTTTACACCCCCCCCCCCCCCCGCTCCCCTGTCACATTTAGAGGGCTAATGGGGTCCACTTCAGATAACGGCTGTTTGACCAAGTCTGTCTCCAACCTTTAATAGTCTATTTCAACAAGCAGAGTACCAAAAGCAAACTTCACCAAAAAGTAGTATGTACAGCACTATGTACACATTATAACATGGCCATGTTATAACATGGCTGCACACACTCAGCAATCCTCACAGAAACAGTGCTTACATGGCTTGCTGTTTTCCGGCACATTTTCCAAATGGAGATTTGAACATGTCAAAGGAATAATGTATGTAAATGCTGACAAAGGGGTTTCAGTTTCTAGGTCATTCTGTGGTTTCAGTTAGCCCCCCCAGTCAGCCCCCCCCCCCCCCCCCCCCTCCCATCTCATATTTTGGCAAATAGCAAACTGTTCACCTTACAGACTGTCTGAGGCCTTTTGATACAAAATGAGCTATGACAAACATTTTGTCAGGTCAACCAATTAAGTTCTGATATATTATACTTAACCGATTCCTCTCCCAATGAACCATGTTATAGTGAGCCCCAAAATAAATGTTTAGAGAGCATCAAGTTAATTGTGTATTACTGGGAAACGCTCTCGACCGCAGTTGAGGTGGTGGAGTCCATTGCATAAACTGTTTGGTTGGTGGTTCAATCCTTGACTTTCTGAGCAGGCCCACATCATTTGGCGAAACAAATAAAATGTGTTGTCAGTGGCTTTCAGTATCAACGTTCTTGCCAAGCACTTGATAAGTAAATTAACAATATTTTCATAAATTGTTATAGAAAACGCCATCTGGTCCGGCATTAGATCTCCTTTAAAATGAATTTGTTGCTGCAAATTAGTTGAAGTAATTTTTAGGTGAAAAGGTTGGTTTTCTTGCTTCGTGTGTTGTTTCAAAATATAGTGTATCTATGGCTAGAGTTCTAAGTGAATAGAAGGAGTAATTCAGTGTAAAGTCCGACAGCATAATTTTTTTCCTTTACAAGTCCGGAAAGAGGCCGGTGGGCTGAGTGATTGATTAAATATGATGGAAAATTCTCTGTTTCTGACAACAATGGCTGACAAGCTTTAGCCATCATATCTTAATATCACAGATCCAGGCTACTTTCTTTAATCTTTTTCTTGTTTTTAGTTTTTTTTTAATGTAGTTGTATATTTATTCTAAGCAGAGATCACCATTTCCATGCCAAATTGCTGTTTTTGTTTCACTGATCACCACTAAACTCTCTTTATCGGATCAGTAGAATATCTCATTCAGTAGAAAAATACAGCTCTTACTTCTCCACGCAATACTTTCTATAGGTGACAGGTTTTTGCACGTTGGCACATAACGCTCTGTCATGTTTTCTAAGAATCCTGCTGATCTGGGTTATCACCATGTAGTGCAAGCAGAGGGCTAAACAGTTCTTCACAGCTCTTATCAGACTCTAGGCCTCTTGCATTTCCGTTGGAGAGTAGGCGCTATCTCACCTAGCCCTTTCTTCTGTCCAGTCTGTCCACCACAGATTAGCCAAGTTGGCTAGTCAAGAGGAGTCTAATTACTACTTGGCCATTTAGTGACCAAAGTTTTAGTTTCATACAGTATAAAGTATGTACACTTTCTTTTTGCTCGTTCTCTCCCACTTTTAACTTTGTTTAGTTGATCATTCTTGTGTTCTAATGCCTTCTTCTCAGGAGCAGAAAATAGTTTTGAGCTTTCTCACAACTAGTGCTTTCTGTTGCCATTGTCCACACGTGGTTATGTGCCATGATGTCATTTTTCCACAGACAGGGACAGACAGCAGAGCCTTCCATCTACAATAAGCCACCAAAATAATCAATAGCAACCGAGCACACTGCTCTAATTAGGAGTGATTTTGGACAAATAATCAATTATTAGTCTCCACCCACTAAGGTTTGAAATAACCAATGAGAGTTTACTACCTCTGAAAATTGTTTGTGTTTGTTTGTGAAAGTTACTTTGTCTCAACCATAATTACCCAGTTAACCTAGCAACAATTCACTGCTAAAAGATGAATTAATCAGATCCCAAGTTTACACTGTCGGTTCATAAAAAGGATAACCTATATTGTGTTGTCCATAAAAAAACATCCCAACCATCAATTCCATTATTACTATTTAAGTCAGTTGTATTACTGCCAATTATTTATAAAACTTGGACATGGAAATAAATTAAATACTCGACACTCAGTAGGTTGTGATGGAAATGCTAGTGGAAGAACCAAAGCACCTTTTTTCTTTGCAAAAAGTAGGCTTGGGACAAATGATTATTTTAATTACCAATTAACTTGCTGATTATCTTCTAAATGAATTGATTAACGGTAAATGTCAGAAAATACCGACAAATTAAAAACCTTTCCCAGAACACAAGATAATTTCTTCAACAAGAAAAAAAATCCAGGAAGCTGAAACTAGAGACAAGAATGTTTGGAGATTTGTGTGAAAAAACTGATTCCTGGTATTGTCCTAACTGTACGTGTTAATGCCATTTATAAATGTACTATACTAGTATGACTGGAAATACTGTCAGCCCAAAGTAAGCAATGTACTGTATCTCACAGCAGCCACCAATCCCGAGTCCAGTACACTATGTTACCGTTCCTTAATTAACAGACCACACAGCCAGAAAGCAGATTGGCAGTTGTTGTCGTTTTTTTTTTCTTCTATTTGTTTTCTTTCATTCTATTGGTTGAGTCCAGAAATGGCGCCTGTGGTTCGCTGATAGCATCGCTTGCTGCAACCACATGAAGAGAAAAACCAACAGTCAAATTTCACCATTAGCGCACGCACAAGCACACACGCACAAGCGCACGCACACACACACACACCACACACACACACACACACACACACACACACACACACACACACACACACACACACACACACACACACACACACACACAGAGTGGCTGGCACACATAGGAACACCCTCATCTGCATTTCCAGTGGGGACATCAAATATTGTGACAGTACCAATTTTATGCAAATAAGGTGTAACAGATAAATTCATTAAAACATAATTTGCTGTCGTCAATAATGATATGAGACAGCACAGTGCGGAATGTACAGCAGCACCAAGGACACTTGGGTGGTGCATGCTAAGTGTCACAGATGAAAGTACAACAGACAAAAGGTCCATTAAAAGTGAGTCACGTTGGTGTTCTGAGGGTAGCGGTTTTACAGAATACTATTTTGGATGTGCCCATCCCTCTTTCCGTCACATTCACTGCTGAACATACACCCTTTTCCAAAGACCTGAGTGAAAATAGGAAAATTACACACATACTTTAGAGTATATAAACAACAACAGCCGTTTCCAGTATATTTCCAGCATGTTGTCTCTCCTATGATGAGTCATTCTCCAAAGTGGAGGTCAATATATTTATAAAAATTATATATAAATGTATTATATTCTTTTTTAAAGAAATCGAGTAGAACATGACTTCTCCTGCAAAATGTGATTTTTTTCCAAAGTACCATTTAGAAACTGCCAAAAACATGGGGGACCTACACTCAATACTGTGCATGAACACATCCTGTGTCAGGACTAAAGCTTCTGTCTGTTTCTTTCAACTATTTCCAATCAGATTCTAACAAGGCTGGACCTCCAGCAACAACAAACTGCTGAAGTTACACTGGCCTTGCTTTCCGGTTCTTCACAGCTGCTAGTTTCGTTAAAGTCTGATAGTGAACAAACACCGACTGACAGGACATTAAGTTTGAACTCTTGTTTCATTACTATTTTTCTCATTCTGTATGCAAAGCTTTTTTGTTGGATGTTCATTTATTCCCCCATGGATTTGGCATAAATGCAATTTAAAATAAAGAGATGAAGTGTTGGTTTTATTAATACTGGGGCTGTAGGGGAGTTTTTATCTCCACGGGTTTTTTTAACATTCAGAATCTCCTCAAGAAGTTAAAATTGGCTGATTTGAAGTGTATCATAGTTTATTTACATATTTTGTGTGTATAAAAGATTCAGTTTATACTTCATTCGGTGGATATCACCATTAAATGTTTCAGGTGCCAGTTTAATTTTTGTTTTTATTTTTGCTTTCGCTAGCATTGTTTTCACTTTCTGATTCTGTGTGTGCGTCATCATGGCAGAAATGTGGTCCTGAAGACACCTACTGTAACGGGAACTACTGCAAAGGTCCAAGCTAGGGTATAGGAAGTAAGGGGGGTAGGAAGAAGGGAGGAGGGAGGAGGCCATTGGGCCCACCCACTCTATTCCCCTAGCCCGATTTGGCATTGTGGCTGGTGTGAGCCCATTGCAAGATGGCCTCCGGTTTAGATTACCTCCAAATAACAAACACAGCAGAACTTGTACTGTAAAGGCCAAGATGAGAAAAAAAGTATCTGTTTCAGATCTTTATAGAAGAAATTAAAAGATAAACCCCTCATCTTGAAAGTAAATCCAAGTACTGTATGCTGGAAAATATGAACAGTTTGATAATTAAGATATAATGTGTTTTACAGTAGGAGCAGCAGTATGAGTCATTGGATAGTAATGTTGCCTCAAAGAGAAAAGATCATGCAGTTTGGCCCAAATTTTGACTTGAAAATGCCTGTAGGTGTGGGGGGAGTGTGACAGTGTTTGTTGGTGCGACTGGAGACGTGTCCAGCGTATTTATTACTTGCCTTCCACTCAGTGCATTCTGGGAAAGGGTCTATAAGGAGCATTCCCTGTAGGCAGAGGAAACTGATGAATAGGCTTTACAGTATAGGTATGAGTAATTGATATGTTTGTTATTCATGTTGTTATAACTGTCATGATTGGTTGTTTAGAATATGATCCCACTCTGGGGCGGCTTCTAGCTCACCCAGTAAGAGTGTTTGCCCCATGTTGGCTGGGTCCTGCAGCGGCCAGGGTGCGAATCCAATCTGCGGCTCTTTGCTGCATGTCATCCCCCTTTCCGTGTTAATCTACTCTCTGTCTTCATAATAAAGGGAAAATCCCCCCCAAAAAAATCTTTAAAAGAATATGATCCCACTCTTAACAAATCTTTACACTGTTATGCGGAATAGCCAGATTGATGCGGTTTTCACATGTATACTGTACACATGTATTTAATTGTGACTATGAGACACAGACACACACCACACAGCACAACACAAAACACACACACACACACACACACAAAATCATATAACCTTTCATTGCTGTTGTTTGGTAAGTTCTGCTCGTAAAATGAGATGAGCTGATTTTGGATTGTTTCCAAGGGAAATGGTGTGTGTGTGTGCAAGCAATAAAGATACAGTAACTGCAGGCCAAGTGTTAAAACTGGATAAGCAGGAAAGGTTGTTTTTCAGGACTGTTAGGAAAACAGTTTTCATACGTGGGCACGTGTTTGCTGGCTGCTCATACTTCACTGTCTCTTTTCTGCAGTACACCAGTTTCCTCTTTCATGTCCTGTACTAAGTGCCACTGATTAGCTTTGAAAAAAATTTTAAATACATAATTACAATGTGAATTTTGACACTCAGTTGTACAATCAAAGTGAAACCAGATCAGGAATCTCTTGCTCATAAATATCTGGCAATGAATGGATGATCCTTTGTAATTACCTAACATGCGCTGCCACAAATGTGCACCTTAATGAGTCATCACCTCAAAGCTTCTGAGAGATGTCTCAATGATACTTAGTATAGCTGTGCAGTTTGTTTTCAACATGAACTGTATTAGCAATGCATCTCCAATAAGAAGAGGTGTACAGTACTGCACTCTGTCGTAGTGTCCTAGAGCATGGGTCTTAAATGTTTTTAGGCCAGGGACCCCTTAGCTCAAAGAGAAACAAATGAGTTGCATATTAAACTGGGCCAAATGGATGAAAATAAATGGATAACGTCATGTTTTAATGTTAAACATACATGTAGATGGCAGAGTGAATCTTCGAGCCTAACTGCATGGCTACCATAGTGGCTACCTTACCTATAGTAAGATTAACTCCAATATGTCATTTTTTTCCCACAAATAGGCCAATTTATCTTTGCTGTTACATAATATGTTAGATTCATATCAATGTATATTTTCAGACATATTTCATTTTTGAGAAAATAAACTTTCAAAAAAATGTTTTTTAAAGATAAATTGGCGACCCCCTGCAGTATATGAGGAACCTCTAGGGGTCACGGACCCCGTATCAAAGCCCACTGTCCTAGAGCATACAGGGTGCTAGCATGCTCACCAGGGTAACCACTGAATCCCGGAGCAGTATCTGTGTAACAAGTTTCACCCAAACCTGACAGATGGCCCTCTCGACACCTCGAGGGCCCCTAGGACAAGAACAATTTAGTCAGCGGACACCTCATATAGTCCAGCAGTGTCTTTTACACTCCTCATCTCTTTTTAAGGTGTCATATATCACCTGTTCCTTTTATCTTTTATTTCATATGTTGTGCATACTAAATAAAATAAAATAAGTATAATAGTATGTTGCGAATGTTAGTCATTATCCAGATTATCATAATCAATGGATGTACAGACAATTAACTGGATTACTTATTGAAGAAAATAATGTCTCTGTGTTGACTCAGTTATACCTCTGAGAAGAAAAAGTGTACTACTTCTGATGCAATTTGAGTTTAATGGAGTCAAAGGGTTAATGTTATTATTGTAAGTTTTAAATTCACTAAGCGACATGCTAAGCTGGGTCCAAGCCCAAGGGGCTGGGAACCGCGGTAGCAAAGCTACTTAGTTCCTATTGTTTTTCTAAGGATTTTCCATCTCCTCCATTATTCTTCTCTGCGTAAAACTCACGCTACAGCCTGAACCGTACATGGTGGTGCTGTGCCATTTTATGGACTGGTCCAAAACTCTGCAAGGACCTCAGACGCAACAATTGACCAATTTTCACCACTAGGTGGCGCTAAAGCAGAAAAATTGCGTTTGGCCCTATAACTACCAAACCGTGCAGCGGCCATTTAAAAAACATACATCCACGTGTTCCCTGGATCCAACTGGATCTCAGGATATAGGCCATGCCCATTTCTGCATAGACTTTTATGCGTGAAAAATTGCGATTTATCAAAAAGCAACTTTTTCAAACTCCTCGTAGACCATGCGATTGATCTGCATGAAACTTGGTCCAGACCGACCTGACAAAAGTTGTTAAAAGAATATTTATAGAATAGAAATTGTGCATATTACCTAGAAACAAATTTGTGTAGCTAACTATGAAAACACCAACTTTGCTATACAGTATCTCAGCCAAAATAAATGCTGTCAAAGCCAAACTTTAGATTATTCCTTGGTATGACCATCGTAAGCTCTGAATTCTTTTATACACATAATGACCACTAGGGGGCGCTACCAATACAAAATGTTTATATCTCATGAACCGCTCATCCGATGAGGCTTGGACCCCAATCATAACTGCTTGCAGTTCTAGTTATAATTATTTCTTTCCTGGGAAATATTAGTAAATGATGCATATTAAGTCTAACAAGATCAACATAGTAATTTCACATGAGTTAATGTCACATCTTTTTATTGAGGAAGGGCTTCTTTAAGTCAAGGTATTGACCCTACATTGTTTTTTGAGAGTACAACCCTTTAGTGACATGTTATTCCTTATCTGTGTTACACCCCTTTGTAACTCCCAGCCCTCTCTCCTGTCACCCTGTGACAGTGAAATACAGCTCTTTGGATGGAATGACCTATCCATCCTCTTTTTTCTTGACACTTTGTATTCTCTACCTGCGTAACCAAAGTCCTTCGGAGTAACCCCTCACTTCCTTAATCCCCCTCCCCACTCCCTCTCTTCTTCATTTTTCTCTTTCACCCCTATGATCTGTCCTACCCTCTTTCTCTCTTTACATCCCTATGTTTCTTCCTCCTTTCCCTGTCATTCTCCAGCGCACTGCTCTCCCTGTCAGTGTCATCCCCTGTCATGATGTAGGGGTGAGCCACCAGGATCAAAGAAAATGCTTTCAGATGTCAAACCAATCGGAAGTGAAAGAATCCTAAAGCTCTCTCTCTCTCTCTCTCTCTCACACACACACACACACACACACACCACACACACACACCACACACACACACACACACACACACACCACACACACACACACACACACACACACACACCACACACACCACACAACCCCCCCCCCCCACCCCCGTCTTGTCCGATTCCGAACTTTACCCACTCTTTACCCAATCTGTCACCCTACTATCATCATTTAGAGTTTCTAATTAATCATGGGCGTATTGTACTTTTTGTACAAAGCTCTCCAATTCAGTTTCTTCTTTTAAATCTTGACTGGATTACCTGCATATTTATTATTTCTTATTTCTTATTTTCTACATTTTCAACATGTCAAGCAACTTGCTGGTCTAGTGCTCGTAGCTGTTGGTAAATGTGTATGGAAGTTAAGATATGTTTGATTACCATGACTTGGAAAAAAAAAAAAGCTAAACCTTTTATTTGAAAAATATCAAAATGTTTAAAAAAAATACTGTGTGAGAATAACCACATGGATTCTCACATAAAAACCTACTGTTGTTGTGAGACAGTCAGACAACTGCTGTCTCTCTAATTGGACCTCTTGTCCTTCACAGGGCAATTTTCTAAACAAAACACCTGCGTTACAGTCTCATGTCCAGCTGCAACCTGGATAAAAACAAGCCAGAAAAAAAAATCCATTCAGACTTCAGACTGTAATTTTCCTGAGAGTTTTGCACCCAGGTACCTTTCGTACAAGTGGCTCACACTCCTACAAACAAACCGATGGATGGAAACACTTCATGATTAATGAGGACGCTGGATACTAACAAAACACATGGTGATACACATGAATAGTATCATGAGAAGGACAGAATAATACAGTCATTAAATCTCATTTATTAAAGGGTCAAATGTGAGTCTTCGTTTTGGTGTGTACATAAATGCGACTGCAGTGCGCACACACACACACACACACACACACACACACACACACACACACACACACACACACACACACACACACAGAATGACTTGTGGGCCAGAGTAATGGGGATTTGGCTAAACCATCACTGATTTTTCCATTATTTTACATTGACATTGACAGCTCATGTTTATATGCGTCACGAAATTACATCTGGACATGCAACAACATTTGTCTGTTGTTGTTTTTTTTCAATAGCAAAGTAAGACAGAGCCAAGAAACATTAATCCTAATCCCAGTTGTTTGCTAATGCGTTTTTGTTTTCTTTGTCCAAACAAAGATGGCCTAATGAGTGACTTTATGAAGGTGATAGGGATGGCAACACACACAATTTACATACACTGTCTACTATTAAGAAAAAAAATTCCAAGTAACATTCAAACTGTTCCATGCATAGTGTTTTAAAATCTTCAAACAAAATTAGATTCTATCTAATCTATTCCATTTGAGCAAAACTCCAAAATGATTTATTATTTGTATTCAGGAATCTAATTATCAACTAGCCCTAATGGACAATATAAAAAAAATGATTGACCTAGTGCAAGATTGATTTGTTTTCACCCTACAGAGCTTTGCACAAATGTTCTCTGGAGTAGATTCATTTTAAAACTGTATTCTTTTAGTGTGTACAGGAAAAACTGACACTTGGATTGTTCACCTCCATGCAACCAAAGCCCACTCAAACATGACTGATCAATACGACTTGGACTACAGGCCGAAACCAGCAAAAGTGAAAATGAAGGTTTAACCTGATAAGAGTCAGCAGAGTTACTGTATCTGTCCGTGAAGCCAAGTTGGTTAGTAGGGGAATCCACTTTGGGAATCTAGTTTGGTGCAATGTGTGTTTAGTGTGTCCCAGGGTGTGTTCAGTGTTTGTGTGTGCGTGTGCGTGTGCGTGTGTGTGTACACGTACACTCTCTTCCATGGAAATGATTTTTGCTGAGTGATAAGAAGGCCTGTCCTGTTACACCAGACTTCTGCTGGAAAGAGGAAGTTGTCAGAGTTCACGATAGGTCCCGAGGTCACAGCACAGTGTAACCTCGCTGCACTCTCTAATGGACATCAACAACCACTCAAACGTGGCTCCTACAGCTGCGACCGGGCCCAAAGGTCAGCCTGCATACGCTCAGTGAAGCCCAGAAGTGGTAGCTGGTGTACACAGACCTTTCCATTGGTCCTTTTTCACTCTCCAAAGTAGTAGTGTGTCACAATGTACCAAAATGTTGGTACTTTTTTGATACTTTTGTGTTAAAACTGGTTTGGTATTAGAATTCATCTTCATTCAGTACTTGTAAGTCAAAAGTGATTAAGAGGATGACATGTATATGTTAGGGTGCTGATGAGCTTCTAAATTATACATGTAGCGCATCAATAGCTATCAGGCTTACCCTGTATTGTAAATTCGAAGTTTTAAAACGACACTTGTAAGGTACAGTCATTCCGAGTGTCATTTTGGTGTTTAAAAAAAAAAAGCGTAAATAGCTTAAGACTGTAGGTCACATGCTACTTCTAAACTACTGTGGCGCTATGGTGTCAGACAAAATGGTCAGTAAAAAAGGCAACATAAATTTAGCAAACATAATATTGCCTATTGTAAACATATTGCCCTGGCTAAAAGAAATGCAATTAAGTAGCTGGAATAACCTTTAAGTGGAAATGGCGTTTTTTTTTTTTAGTTATTCATACAATTAGCTTACGTGGGCACTGTGCGGGGCCTACAATGCAAATTATTTCTTAACATTTGATCCAATGAATATAACCATAGATTAGGAAATTATGTAAAGATGTGTATGCACTTAAAGTGTAGTGGTGCAGATTTCAATGTAAATGTTTTTTACCACACTCTGTGGGTCTCATGGTTTTGTAATCCGTTAGTGGAACTGCTATCAAAAGTCAAGATTGTAGGTGTATGTAACATGCACATACGGCATGTTAGTGTAGACAGTTTGAGCTGTGTTAGTGGATGGGAATTTGTTTATCACACTGTTTTTTTCATCAGGTCTGAATTCGATGGAAACTATTTTGCATGTTACCACTAGAACTCAGTTGCATCCAGGATTTGTTTGCATATGTGTGTGTTGGTGATTGTAGGTGCAGTGTCAGTCATGCGCCTCTCATGACAGGGCAAGTATTTTTTTTCTTTTAACAAGCTTACGACTGATTGTTTGATCATGGTTTTATTTGAAATGGTAACATATTGGAGAACTTGTATGTACAAGATGAGTTGTTTAGTTACACTTGTGGAGATTTCTACTGCAAAGACATACGTATAATGGTCCACTCAAAAGGTTATATAAGTACATCCTACAAGGGTGAGTATCTCTCCCTCTCTGACATATCAATATTTGGATATGTATTTTATACTTAATTTGCCTCTAGAGCTATTGTACAGGTCATTCCCTGCTCAGTGTTTTTTCACCCAGCCAGTGACGCTTTCTATTATTTCTGAGTCCATTGTTTGAATACTGGCTTTTCTTTGAGAATAAGTATAAGTAGTTATTTTGCAGTTTGAGTGTGTGCCGTTGCAGAGCTAGATGATCAAACAATATATTTCTGCCCCCTTTGAAGATTACCAAGCATCAATGTTTGTCTTGGAAGAGGACAAACCACTGCTGGAACTCAAGACTGCCACTTCTCACACCCACACACAAGTTTACAGTTGGCTAGTGTGTGCATGTATGCTGCTTAACAGTGATGAACAACAGTGTATGTACCATAATAGGATGAGTCAGTTTGTTAAAAGGAAAACATGTGTAATTTGTTATCTCTTTCCCAAAAACATGGACACTAAAATATTTATTTATATCTTGTTTTTCTGTGGATGCATGCTAACTTCAAATTGTACTACTTGTTAAAAAAAATTTTTTTAAATAATTTTGCCAAGAGGAAACTCAAATGATAAAACGATTAGACATTAGATGAACAAAGCCAATAACCCCACTCTCACCATTGACGGCACCATCGTCTCCCCATCTCCTAAAGCCCGCAACCTTGGTGTGATTTTTGATTCAACCCTCTCCCTTGAGCCTCACATCCGTCAAGTCATCAAAACCTTCTTCTTTCACCTTCGAAATATTGCCAAAATCAGACCCTCACTCACTCCCTCTGCTGCCGAAAGACTTATTCATGCCTTCATCTCCTCACGCCTCGACTATTGCAACTCACTACTCCTCGGCATCAGCTCCACCTCCATTAAAAGGCTCCAACTGGTTCAGAACTCAGCCGCAC
The DNA here is from genome assembly GCF_008692095.1 of Etheostoma spectabile. NCBI lineage: Eukaryota > Metazoa > Chordata > Actinopteri > Perciformes > Percidae > Etheostoma > Etheostoma spectabile. Next base: position 18,734,867 of record NC_045744.1, read on the forward strand.
GACCCATCACCCGCTCCACATCCTGGCACCACATCACTCCGGTCCTAAAACAGCTACACTGGCTTCCCATTTCTCACCGGATCACTTACAAAATCCTGGTCCTTACCTACAAAGCCATACACCACCTTGTCCCGTCATACCACACTGCCCTCCTCTCCCCCTACCAACCTTCACGGTCCCTCAGATCCACCTCAGCCGGTCTCCTCTACGTCCCCAAGTCAAAGCTCCGCAGTTTTGGGGACAGAGCCTTTTCCAGGGCAGCTCCCAGGCTCTGGAACTCCCTCCCCCATGAGATCCGCATCTCTGAGTCCCTCACCATTTTTCAGTCCCGTCTGAAGACCCATCCCTCCTGTTCTGCCTATCCTTAGTTATTTTTATTTTTATTTTTTATTTTTTTTTATTATCTACTCTGTAAAGCGACTTTGAGCTTGGGAAAAGCGCTATACAAATTCAATTTATTATCATTATTATTATTAACAAAGGCATCCATTGGGACCAAGGGCGGATTGGCCATCTAGAACCTGCAGTAAGCGGAACTCCGCTTAAGACACCTTGCCCCTTGATAAAACTGTTGATGATAACACTACAACAATAGGCAAGGCAAGGCAGCTTTATCTGTATAGCACTTTTCAGCAACAGGGCAATTCAAAGTGCGTTACACAAAAACAGGTAAAAAATAAAAACAGATAAAACACAAGATTAAAGTTACAGTGCAGTATGAGAAATTAAACATTAGAGAAATGAACAACCATTTAAAGAAAGGCAACATCAAAAAGAAAGGTCTTCAGCAGGCATGCTAAACTGTATGATAGAGCAATTTTTGGTCCCAGTCCGTCCCTGATTGGTACCATTCTTGACATGCTAGCTTCTTGGGAAGGGGGCTAAATAACTCTAACAAACTCAATTTAGAAGGGTCCATTGACCTCTCACCTCAAGATACTATTGATCATCTGTCCATCATTGTATAAACTTCCCAACGTCAAATGTTGTGGGCGGGGCCAAATTCGCCTGGCATCCAGGCTAGGAAAAAAAACAAATAGCCAATAGACTAAAGAAGGCATATGTAAATGAAAGTGTTTTGAACTTTGGTTTGAGTAAAGTGACAACCTTTTTTTAAATCAATCAACTCACACAGCTGTGTAGACATCCCAGTATCAATACACATGTTGTTCGCTTCCTCCCACTTGTGGTGTTCCTGCGTGTTTACGATCCAGCATCACCACTGAAAGCACGCCTGTAGTGTTCTCTGTAACGTTACCGGGGTTAGCTTCTGTTTCGGGGAAAGGGGGCTTTGCGTTCTCCTTTACCTTGTTAAGGTAAGCTAGGTTAGCCTCCTCACGCGCGCAAGGTACTTTTCAAATTTGTGGGATGTTTCCCTGTAATAAGTTGTCCTCATATTTTACCACCTTCAGCTGCAAGGCACACGCTTTTATCTGACACAGTCATGATCAAATAGGAATCTGCCGCTTTCTTTCAACTTTTGGAACCGCCATGATGCCAGGCAAGGGGCATGGACTATGTTTTATTCAATTAGACATGGAATGTCTGAATTTCTGCATTCCCAGTCAGAAACTATATGTATCTATGTATACTGCAGTCAGACCATTTTTAGCAATTTCCAGAACAAAAGTGTTTGCCATCCAACCACTGAAAAATGTATACCAAGTATTTCACTTCTTTGTGGCATCTTGATGTGCCTGCTATCTCCTCCCGAAGATCCCCTCAAAAAAAGACAAATAAGAATAGGTCTAAGTTAGATTGATATATTTGGTGCCTCTACAGTCGCATGTGGCCCCCGGCCTGGCCGCTCCATTTAAAATGCTCTAGAACCACCACTGAAAATGTTGTATTATTATTGGATGATGATCAGATAAACTGAATGCTACACCCAATAACATGGTTAAATCAGTGCAAGAACGGAGTGAGAAAGAGAGACACAAAGGTGAGGATGGGGGCAAAGAGATACTGGTCTACAAGCTCCACGCGGGGGGTGTCTCTGGTTGCTGTCTTGGACACGCCTGAGCTCAGCAATGGAGCCAAAGCCCCACCTCAGCTCACCTGGAAAGTAAAGGGAAGTCGACTGCACCAAAATCGGTGGGATGCTTATTCATAGCTTTACAGTTTCTATGCCCAGATGTCCAGGTCCATTCTCATTGCTACTTGTCCCTTAAATAGTTAATGTGTGCTCACATACAGTATGTACAGATTTTGTATATTCTTACATTCACGTTCAGCACAAACACTGATCATGACACTCATGCTGTTGTTTTTTTGTTTCTTTGGAAGCTGGATATTGCAAAAAGTTTTAAACAGATTGCAAAAGAAATTCAGAAAATGACATAAACTGGTAAGTAAAAAAACATTGCGTCACTCACACTGGTAATTCATTAGCCATGACAACAGACATTAATCACTTGAGGACCACTATGAGGAGGTCGCAGCATTTTGAAAAAAAAAAAAATCAACAGCAACATCTGTTTCCTGAAACAGTGTCTGTGCTACTCTGGATAACCCACCGAAAATGCTGATAAGATTCATCATAGGGACCATTTCATTTTTTTGTTGCGAAAGGCACAAGATTATTAGGCATTGTAATGAAGCATTACATATCACAGTTTTAGCCCTTTTCTTTATTCTTTTTTCCCAGCCCCTTTATCCCTTAACACACACACACACACACACACACACACACACACACACACACACACACACACAATGTAAGATAATCTAAAAGTAAAACCAAAAAACTGTATCCCCCCCAACCCAGGGACTATTTCTTTTGAAGAAAAACAGTTCAAGTTAAAACTGTTCACCGCGGGGTCTTTGGATTATTAAGAGCTACATTGTTTTTTTGAAAACTGATGTTGCTGATTTTTTTTTTTGTGGCACTTTTCAATGCTAAGAATCAGAAGGTGCCAGAACATAAAGAGGCTCGTCATCTGGCAGGTGGCGGAAAAAGTAGCATCACACGGATCAAAACCAGTGCCTGGCATATGGACAACAGGTGCTGCTGATCTGGAACAATGACACCGATAAAAAGCTTTGACTATGATAACAATGGAGCCTATAGTAAATACTACATGTCCACAAAGATGAAAATGATGAGTGACCATACTTATTTCACCGCCCAGCACAAACGTCTTCTAGCTGTGGGGCTTACAGTTATATGCAAAATATGACAAGCATCTGGATTCAAATTACAGTAACATTAGCCCACGTGCACAGAACACACAGCTTCAGACATCACCGCATGACCTGAATGATTAAATCCAATTTTAAATGCATCCACAATAGGCAAACAATTTACAAATAACTTCAATGGAAAATAAAATACAGACAGAGCCGATAAAATAAAATAGTAGACAAAATGTATTTACAAGATTTTGATATTGACAAAGGAGGGGCTGGATCTAATCAAGTAGGCCGACACATCTCAATGCAAATCAAACAGCTAACTGAAATAAAACCATGCCAATCTCTAGGTATGGTGAAGGCTATGTGATGATATGGGATTAGTTTAATTCCAAAGGCCAAGGGAACTTTATCAGGATGCATAGTATCCTGGATCCATGCAACAACTGGCCTTTAAAAATAAAGATCTGCCTGCTTGAGGAATTTCCAAAAGATGTTTTTTAATTCCTCTTTTTAAATCAACTTTAGCATGGGTGTGTAAACTTTCTCAAGAAACTGTACATATATAATCTTGTATATATTATTTCCAGTGCTATAGCTGAGGCCATTAGGTTGGATGGGAGGAGCCTGAGAAACTTTCCTAAGGCATCCTGATACAGGCCAGATTAAAGAAGACATGCAGACAGTACTGCAGTTCAACTTTACAGCTGCAGTCCTCCAAATGACAGGAGAATCTAAAGTTTACAATCAGGGTTGTTCCACTGTGATTGTAACATCAATGGCCATCAATGCCAGTTTACAATGGGAATCCCATTGGGTTTATACACCTTGATTATAAGGGTCATTCATATTTAAATGTGTTCAGCTCGCAGTAAAAAACAGGAGATATTTGGAGTGATGCTGTCATATAAAAACCTGTGTTTACCCTGTTTACATTGCATTGTTGTGTTTATGTAATATATATATATGTATATACACACACATATATATATATATATTACATATATATATATATATATATATATATATACACACACACACACACACACACACATATATATATATATATATATATATGTATATATATATATATACAGTGTATATGTATATAAATAAAGGTCAGCATTATTTTAGTCTGTTGGATGGTGGTTATGTATGTTTCCATGTACCAAAAACATATTCTGAGATAAGGTTTTGTTTACACATCCCAGAATTATATCTCCTACACTAAAAAGGTGATGTTGCCTAGTACATTTATGTTTCTTTCTACAATCAGTCCATATAGCCTTTTGAACACAGAGCTGCAAGTTTCCCTTAATGAGCAAAGTAACTGTTAGTGTTTCTGCAACCACACCATAACCTTTAAAAATAACTTCTGCTCTTTTTCCATTTCTGACACACAGTCACACACACACACAGTCACACACACCCATACACACATAGTCTCACACACACACAGTCTCACACACACACACACACAGTCACACACACAGTCTCACACACACACGCGCACACACACAATGATGATTACACATCAGAGAGAGTTTTTTTTAAATTGCTTTGCTGAATTCCTGATAAAGAGGAAGAGCTTCCATAACTGCAGATCAGATGCCAGGGGTCAGATGGCATTACAAAAAAATATAAAAAGGAGTTAAGGATCACAGGGAAATGATCACATGCCAAAAACAACAGTGGTTCTGCTGCAAAAGCACACAATAACAGTTTCTCTTTGATGCCCTCTTCGTGAACAGTACTCTTTACATGGTGGAAGTTCCATTACGTTTGTCCGTGGTGAAGGGGCCGAAGATTAAATGGATCAGCTGGTTTCGAACATGCTTACATGCAGAACGTATTGCTGCCACCAGACTGACATGAAATCACTTGAGGTGAAACCCCCAACAACACCAGTCAAAAATACAACAAAAGATACAAAAGATTAAGCTTTACTATGATGGACTATTTTTGCTGTATGGACACTGTTACAATATAGTACGTGTAGATTTGTATATGAAGTATTTATAGTGCTTGTTCAACCTTTTGTATTCATTTTTAAATATGTATTTTATTGCATTTTTATAAATATGTTGAAGCCACCTGTTGTTATCCAGTATATAATTCATAAACACATAATCTGATGAGAAGTCCAAGTAAAAGAAGTGTTAGAGCTGGTTTAAACTGGGAAACTGCGCTGTCACGCACAAGTTTAAACTGCAGCCCACTTTCTTTCTTTGGGTGTGAAAGAAAGTGTTCATGAGTCACATTCATGACTGGAATTACACCATTCATTTGTTTCCTGATGTATCTTCTTTAAAGTTTATTATAGTTACTAGTATTTAATCTTTCTTTAATTTGTTTTATTTTCTCATTACTCCGAAAAAGAGTTTCTGAATTGACGGCCTACACGAGGTGGGGTGATCCATCCTTTTTTTTGATGTTGGTACAATGCACTTATTCTCCTTTGCTCAATATTAAAAGAGCTTTTTTTTTCTTCCAAAATGGCATGTTGCAATCAATGGTAACAGCAAATTTTTTTTTTTTTTATTCTTTACTGGCAGACACAACATTAACAAAACATATGCAAATGCGTAAACTTGTTTTTTTAATATTTGGATATTATATTTTGTTAAAATTCCCTATTGACAATGTTTAAATAATGAAAGCAAAAAACACAGCATTGATGTATAACTGACCGTCCCGGTTTCACTCGGTTGTGCTGCCACTTTGCCTCATGGGGCTGCCCAGTGGGCTTCACAGCAGGGGCTATAATTCCTGTCCAGCTCCTTTCATGGTGTCCCGCCTACCATAAAATCACAATCGTTATTCATTAAAAGGCATGCAGCTCAAGTTACCATCAGGCATTTAGGACAGGAAGATCCTTTGAATATATCCAGTAAAATGTGAACAATGTGTTTAATTAAACCCCACGCCTGAGACCGGAGGGAGCTGGGATGGGATACGATTAGTTTACCCCATGGAGTTCCACAGTGGGCTAGCAGCAGTGGCAACTATACCTGGCCAACACCTTTCCTCTTGGTCTGTCCCACGCATCTCGTTTTCTTTTCCCACATGTGCATTCACAAGACTCATGGATGTTTAAAAAGATGTACAAACCCTATAATATATTTTCAGAGTTAAAAAGTTATTTAATGGTCTGTTTTGTTTTATTGGTGCGCTATGCAAGATTGTCATGGGGGGAAAACAACTTGACAGTAGGGTTGGGCATCGTTTTGATTTCTGAATTCTGAATTCTGACTCCAATTGCGATTCTTTCTTTATATTCTGGTTCTTATCAATTCTGATTCTTTGAGGGATGGAGTTGAAACGGGTCACATGCTTATTTCACAAATAAGAGGAACGTTTTATTTTGATTCAATGGTGGGTTGAAGTTTTACAGGGCTTTTTCAAAGTAAAATAAAGCCACATTAGAGCGCTGCTTACTGTGCTCCATGGCTGCAACACAACAAGCGCCTGGCCGCTATGGAAACCAAAACTTGTGCATGTTAAATTTAAAACCAATGATCAAATTTGAAACCAAATCCTCCAATTGATTTAAAACGATACCATTAATTAAACGATTCCACTGGAATCGTAATTTTCATAACCGTTCCAAGTGACAATGGGTTCTCAATGCCCAATCCTACTTAGCGGCCTTCTGCTTATCTCTATGTAGCACAACATAGTTAAGTCATATTTCCTCAAATACATTTTTGGCAGTTGAAAAAATTAAAGGTTAAAAGTGTGCAGTTTGCTAATTGCTAAGTTGTCTTACTGCTGATTTGTGCAGAAATAAAATATCTCATTTAATGTGAAATAAATATTCTTTTTACGTGATATTTATACATAATATTCCACATTGTCATTAAACCCCAAAAAAGATTTAAATTGATCTAATTTCATATTAAAGGAACCACACAAAAAATCTCAATAGCTTTGATTTTATACCTGATGATCACAGTTTCACTGGGTTGCCAGCCCCTGGGGTCCCTCCTACCATAAAATCACAATCCTTATTTATGGATGGCCCACAGCTCAATTTACTATCTGTTTTTTCATTTAAATACACAGCAAAATTATCCTAGCAGCAATGGGAAGGAGACAACTGGTATGTCATGGCACCATTCAACCCAACCTGCCAACCTGTATGTTTTACCCAGATGTTCTAGTGCCGGACCAAACCTTCTCTCTGGGCCTTTGGTACCATACCATTCCTTTGGGGCTTTTGAGTGCTTTGGTAAAAGATGTAAATAAAAAATCCGAACAACAATGTGATGGATTATCACTTAGATGATAAGATACTGGAATCTAACAACACCCTACAAGAATATCTGCAAGACATGCATCTGTAATTGAAGTAAAATTAAAACGCTTAAATAAGGATTGGCCCAAAGGGGGTGTATGTGCGTGCCGCTACTTGTACAGGCATGTTTTGGTGTGTTTGTAATTCACATGTGAACCCTCTCCGTGGCTGTACCATCCATCCCTCACCTGTCGCCCTACCTGTCTCCAGCAGTGGGAGAGGCTTCATACTGTGGAATGCCTGTTGCCATTTAAGCACCATTACTACCTGCTGCTGCCCTATTCTCCCTGCCTTCTATTGCCTGGGGTTCATATTGGATAAGAGCCGTAAAGCCTTACGTTTCATGGGGCTGGGTTTGGTGTAATTGGAGGGAGGCAGGCCCCTCATTCCCAACACGGCAGGGGGCTACAATCACAGGCTTGCCCTAGCCTTTAGGCCGCCCCACCAGGGGCTAAAGAGGGTCTAAAGAGGGCACCGCGGGGTATGATATCAAACACCCTAAGAGTCCCGGGATAACAGCAAATAACACTGCAGGAGAGGGAACACATACACCGGCAGAACACACTCTCACACATGCAGTCAGTCGGTCTGTCAGGACTTGTTTATTGTGGTGAATAAAGCATTGTGCTTACTGAAGCGGCATGCAAAATCATGGAAATGAAAGGGTCCCTACTGACAATGTCTTGCTTTTGTGAATGTTTGTTTAGGCTGTTGATGTATCCCTTTGTGAAGTATAAAGAATCAAAGCAAGTCAAAAACCAGATGTTTATCACACATAATATGCACATTTGCATTTTACTTAGAAAAATGCTAATTTATATTACAGCCTGATGGGACTCACTACAGTTCAACTAAGGCTGAATCTCATTTCTCTATCTTACCCCTACCACTTACCCCTACCCCTTACGTCTTGCGCGTTCACGTGAGAACGAGTGCTGTCCCAATACTTTTTTCGATCGAGGGGTAAGGGGTGTATGGCCCTAGGAACCATAGACAGTGAATGAAAAAATCAAGGGAGAACGTGAGCTTACTTGAAACCAAGGGGTAGCGATATACATTGTGCAACAGGCAACAATGGCTGGCACATCGACCAGAGAGACCCTTAAATGTAATAATTTTTAAATAATTGATTTAAAAATTACAACAGTCTTGTTTTGTGGTCTATGCAGTCCTGTGCATATATACTTGCTACCATGTTCTTAACTGAAACTTTTTTTAAATTGCTAGCTTGCCATGCTAACGCTAATCGCTAACGTTAACGTTGATTTTCACAACAGTCCCGCATTTCTCTGCCTTGAATGGACTATATACATTGCATAGACTGTATATATATTAACGGTCTATGATACATTGCTACGTGCTTAACATATACCGGCCTGTATCACACAGGAGGACACAGCTGCTGATCCACTTTTGGGCTGAAAACGAGCAGAAGTTTCTTAAATCATGTGTTCATGTTGTACCCATTCAGTATTGCATTGGTACTGTATTATTGTAATCATTTGTAATTAATTCCTGTTCATGCACTTGTACATTGTTGTTGGTTTTGATATGAGACACTGATGAAATGTGAGGGGGGGGGGGTTACTGGCCAACAGGCATCAGACTGGTCTGGAATTTCAGAACAGCTGTAGTGTGGTCTTGTGTGTATTTTTTTAGTTTTACACATTTGAGTGCCTTTTATGTGTGTGACATGTTATGGTTCTATGAGTTGATAATGGTTCTGTAACATAATTTTATATAATGTTTTTTGCCTGTTATGTTTAATTTATCCGGCAATAAAGACAGATTTTTGTTAACAATTTTTTTTTCTGAACATCAATGACATTCAAAACGGGATAACTGAAACAGATGTACAACACACAATGTGTTTGTATACACATATGTATTGCAAACGGACCTAAGTACTCCATCTGCACCACAAAACATAAAATAACTATAAAATATATAAATATATAAATGCATATGACACTGTTGTTAAAACCCACACAATCGAAAGACAGAAACTGCATCTTGAAAGTTTGTGATCAATACTGTATGGTGATGTAACCAAGTGGTATCCCATTTCATAGGGGTATGTTTTCACCTCTACCCCTACCCCAGCTTCAAGGGCCAAGGGGTAGGGGTAAGGGCTAAGGGGTAGGGGTAAGATGGAGATATGGGATTCAGCCTTGGGCCTAAACTTGTCCTTCCACATTTGCCCAAAGGACCTATTTACACACCCAATGACAACAAAGCATCTTAGCATCTTAGCATCTGTCAGCAAACTTGTCATTAGCAAGAAAGACAGCACAAAATCAACAGCAAATGCTGGCAGTAATCTCTCATGTGAGAATTGAGTTGTGTAAAGAAGTGCTAAAGTAACACTGAGTTTTTAAAAGAAACACTATACAGCAAGTAGTGTCAACATGAGAGGGCAGGGTTCTCTCTGTGTGTACGTAGCAAAGCGTACCGTATGTGTGTGAGAAGATTGTATATGCATGCAGGCTTGCATGTCCATACTAATTTTCAATATATAGTAGTGAGTTTGTGCTGCCAACAATTGAAATTTATGTAAAAGTCTGTGTGCAGATCTGTAAAGTGTGTGTTGTGTTGTGTGTGTGTGTGTGTGTGTGTGTTTGTGTGTGTGTGTGAGTGTGTGTGTGTGTTGTGTGTGTGTGTGTATGTGTGTGTAGGCATTTGTGACGGATGTGTGTGGGCAGTATTCCAAGTTTGGTGTGCATAGTAGTATATGAGTTGATTTGTGTGTTGGACGCAACAGTGTGTGCAGGTCTGTTTAGTGTGTGTGTGTGTGTGTTTGTGTGTGTGTGTGTGTGTGCAATGAAGTTTGTCTATTGGTGAGTATTTGGATGTGTATGCACAGTACGTTACTGCATCCTATAAGTTTATGTCCTTGTGTGTGTGTGTGTGTGTGTGTGTGTTGTGTGTGTGTGTGTGTGTGTGTGTGTGTGTGTGTGTGTGTGTGTGTGTGTGTGTGTGTGTGTCTAGGTGTAGATTGATATTAATCCCATTGGAAGCAGAAGTGTGATAGAACAAAGCTCAGCTCAGGTGTCCAACAGGTCATGTTGAGTTAGTGTTAACAGCCTGTTGAAATTTACTGTCAGTTATCCGTATTATCACAAACATACAGTTTAGGTTAAGTTAGGGGCACATGTGGGACGAAACACTGACGCTGTCCAATCATAAGACTCTGGATTGAGCTCTCATTACAGTCAGCAACCACCCGCTCACAGCCCCAGGGCTGCTGCTCTATAGCTGACCCTGACCTTTGACCTCATTGTAGCCAAGAAAGGAGAATTCCCTTTTAGGGTTTTGACACAATTAAGGACAGTATATGTCAATTATTAAAGTTATGGGGTCTCATTTATAAACACATTTTCAGCCCTGTTTTGTGCGTACGTCACTTCCCACGCAAAGGTTGGGATTTATAAAAAAACAAAACTTGACGGGAGAATGTCCATTAAACCATGAGAAAGAAAATGTTAATAGGCTCTCAATGAAGGCTTGATAAAATGTGCATATAATTCATTTACAGACACCAAAAGGAGGGTGATGTTGATGCTGTCCACCCATCAAACTTCCTCAGTAGGTATATTCTTTGGTTTGCTAGCTTAATTATGCTTAAGTGTTCTCAATGAATTTCAGTTGCGGGTCAAACACTGTGCCTAAGTACTTTTGTTTGTTACTTCATTGTGTATTACACTCCCTTTTGGTTTGTAACTGTGCTTCCTAAGCAGTGTTGGGCAAGTTACTTCCAATATGTAATACATTATAGATTACTAGTTACTGTCATTTTAGAGTAATTGGTTATATATATATATACATATAACTAAAGTTATACAAATATACATACAAAACAAGTAAAACGTACAATAGGCAAATAGGAGAAAATAAGAAATACTTAATTACAACTAACTTACAGTTGTATTGAAGTACGACATTGTTTTAAAATGTTTATTTAAAGCACTTGAATAAGAAATTCATGTTGTTTAGTTTAACTCTAGTCATAGTGAGAGAAACAAAGTGTCTCCCCTGTGCTTTCTGACCACGATGGGAAATCTATAGCAGGAAAAGTTAACTCTCTCCTTGATTTCATGTTGTTTATGGAGAAGGAAAACCAGGAAATGAGTAGGCTAAGGCACGGCGTTTGTCGCCTTTGTTATATTTTTCGACAGGTGCACATGGGGCTATGGCGTAGGGTCCGGCGTAGGTCTGCGTCTCGTAGATTTTACACTGAAGTAAAAATCACGCTTTACTCAAGGAGGGCTGATAAAGCGACCTGTGTGCATCTGCGGGGGTGGGGCTTCAAGGATCTCAATCAAGCATGTCTTCGCAGCTGGCTACAGGCGATTAATACGCCTATTTGGAAATTGGATAATGCCTACTAAACCTTACTCTCTGAACTCTCCTTCACTTCCTATTAACGAGCAATTTGCTTGAATTTCGTATTGCCTATTGCTCTATGATCAACCTTTTGAGAAGAAGCCAGTCACTTTAGTCATTCTTCTTATTGTTGGCAGAGCAGTTTGCAGCTTGGCACCCATCTACCTGAGAAGTGATTCCTGACATGGTTTTGTGTAGTGGTTAATTTCACATTAAGAAATTACAGACTTTTTCACTTCTCAATCACTCAACGTCACTTAGGATGCCAAAGAAAAAACTGCCTTTAAGCAGGTACCAGGTGAGTAAACACCCATTACTCTAAGCTATAATTACTCTGCCATTTAAATACGTTTTTTTCCTCAAATGGTTCTATTCAATTAAAATTCCTGTTGCTCCAAGCACTAATTCTCACATTAATTAGTTGAAATTGTACTAGTTTGTGAATTCAGACATGAAGATGGCCATTAGTTCAAACTACATCCAGAAACAGCAAGATTTTCAAAGAACATTTTTAAATGTTTATCAATTTGTTACCAATATAAATAAAAACTGTGAGCCTAATCATGAAACACTGTTAACAAGCAAAGATTGAACGGGGAGAATTTTTTTATGAGTTTATGAGAGGCTGGCTTGAGTCTAGGCGACACCCATCCCCTGCTGTGCTAGTTTCACACACACATACACACATACACACACACACACACACACACACACACACACACACACACACACACACACACACAGCTCCTTGATCATGTCCTAGGATGGCAGTAATGACAGTGTTTAGTTTAGGTGATTTAGCATTACTCAATCTCAGCTAACACCTCTGAAGAATTCAGCCAGAGGGGAAATCGGCTGTCAAACTGACACTTAATAAGCTCAGTAGGGAAAGCAGGCAACCAAACTGAACAACATTTCATCAACATTTTCATTTATTATTATGATTATATGAAACATTTTAAGTAGAATACCCTTCTACCGATCAACCTGACCACTAATTGGTGTATCAGATCAGAAAACACTTCTATGTGTAGTATTTTGTCCGCCCTGTCCCGACCCAAAAAACACCATATGGCTCGATTGTCCAAACAGCTCATAACAACAGACAATTACATTTCATTTTAGGCAGTGAATTCTCGGGGCTGTAGCAATTATTGCGAGAGCAAACTAAACTAGTTCCATTTAATAATGTTTAATGTGTGTTTGAAATGGCGCCCGTTACGTTAAATAGAATGGTCACATGACTAGAGTCCTGATTAAACAGCCACCGTGCAGCAGTTGTAATTGTCAATTTTTGGAGTCTTTAGCAATTAATCTATACTGTCGTTTATGTATGAGGGTGTTTTGATTTTGTCATTTGATTTGTGTGAATGAAGTACCGGAGAAAATACAGATTATATGACATGACCATGGTGTGAATTCCAATTTCTCCCATCCCCATTGGCTTATTTTCCTACATCCTACAATTCTGCAACTTCTCTGTGACCTATGCACAAATTAAGCAAATAATTTATCAGACTGAACAGGAACTAAGTCATTTATTCTTCATCTGATCAGGATAAAGACATGATCGCCCAGTCAGGAGCTCTCTTGTATATCACCCATAACTTGCTGTTTTACTCTGACTGAGATAAATGCTTCCCACACAGTGCCGTCTCCACTGTTCACCTCAACCGTGGAGGTAAGAAGCAGAGGGGAAACCCCCTGGAATCCCCGCTTTCTGTGTGGCCTGTGAACCCCAGATTCAAGAGGTCTACAACTAATTCGCTCACACCCTCACCAGGCATTTTTTTTTTTATCCCTGTGTCAAGCAGCAATGAGACAAGTTCTGAACGTTCCCAAACATGAAATATGTATGGGCTTCAGCATCAGGTGCACTGAACCAAGGAAAATAATGAATACATTCTAAATAAATCCAGTACATAAAAACACAAGATGGAAATATTTCAAGAGAAAAGTTGTTTTTCTTATAACGTCAAAACCTTTTATTTCACTACATTGTATGAACACAGAATTCATAAGAGACCAGAATTGGCCAGGCTAGACCACTAACAAGCCCCCACTGGCCCCTCTTAATAATCTGGGGCTAACTGATGGAGACAAGCCAAAGTGGAGGAAGTAGCCTGGATCCCTTAGTGGGCTACCGGAACTACTGTGGCTCTGTACATATGTGTGTGTGCTTCCCTCAATGGAGGAAATGCTACCCCTCTGGAGACTATTACCCAGTAGCACCATTAGCACTGGAAGACGGAAACTGAGCTGCTTTGTCTTCCCAACTTCCCACTGCTATGGAAATGGTACACATAAAAGGTTGCAATTCAGATCATTCAGAAAGACAGAATGATAGGGTACACTGGGTGGTGATGGTGTGGTTTGTTGTTGGAGACCAACAGTCTATACAAACTAAGCGATGCTAGGCGCCTGTTGAACTATTGGATGAATTGCCATGAAAGTCTGTATAGACATGCCTGGTTTCCAGAGGAAGAACCCTACTGATTTTGGTTATCCCCTCACGGAGGTTCTGATTGTTGTTGTTCCAGAAAAGATTGTCCCCACAATCATGACACGTATTGGGCCTCTTTCCTCTTCTGTCCATTCAAACCTGTGCAATTTAGGGTTGATGTTTGATACATCTACACTGTTTGACTCACATGTAAAGCACCTAACCCGGTCTTGTTTTTTCCATCTGACATATATATTAGCAAACTGAAATCTGGAGTTTCCACTTCTGAACTTGAGATGCTCATATATACATTTATCTATTCTCGCATTGATTACTGCAACTCACTGTTCTCTGCATTCAGCAGGTCTGCCCTTGATCGCCTTCAATCCATCCAAAACGCTGCTGCAAGGCTCTTTACAAGGTCATGTAGACGGTCTTACATCACCTCTGTACTCAAGACCCTGCACTGGCTACCTGTCAAATATAGGATTCAATTTAAGATTCTCACATAAACATACAGAGCATTGGACCTGCATATCTGGCTGACCTACTGGAACCGTACTGTATTTGACAGCGCTCCCTCTAACGTCTAATATGTCGAATTTGCTAAGTGTTCCTCGCACCCGGCTTAAGACCCGTGGTGATCGAGCTTTCGAGCCGTTAGCACCGAGACTTTGGATCGCACTGCCTCCTCTTACACGATCTGCTGTCTCCGTTTAATCTATTAAAATCAGTTAAAGACCTTTTTTAAATACCTGTTTGGTTGACTTGTCCGCACTTTTTCATAATTTAAAATGTTATGATTTTTTTTTCAACTGTGCATTGGGTTTGAATATGTATCATGTTGTATGTTTTATGTAAAGCACATTTTTATCCGTGAAAAGCCCCTAGTGCCACCATGAGAAGGACATTTGTGTTTTTCTTAGTAAAATGTCTCCTGTGTGTAATGTAGCAATAGTTGTTCTTAATAGTTAGATGGATCTGCATGAAATCTGCACACACATTCATGCTCCACACCAGATGAATCGATTTACATCTAGTGCTACCATCAGGTAAAAATGTACTCGTAATTTGGTTTATGATCAAATATCTGCAACAATAATGACATTCCCAGCCGTACTAATTAATCAATGTTAGCATGGTAACACGCTTAATCAAGATAGTGAGCAGATAAAGATTATACCTGCAACACAAGCATTTTAGCATCGTAATTGTGAGCATGTTAGCATGCTGAGTTCAGCACTTAGCCCCAATTATTACCTTTACCAAAGAGGTCATGTTTTCAGTTTGGTTTGTTTGTCTGTTTGTCAGCAGGATTGCAAAAAATACTACTGGCCTGATTTTCATGAAACTTGGTGAAAGGGTGTACCGTAGCATGGGCAAAGGAAGAACCCACGAAGTGGACACACAAATTATTTTTCGCTTTCTTTAACATTGGTAGAGGTCTGAGCTCCTGGACACCCTTCTAATTTTAATCAATTTTGGCGATTGCAGCTTTTGCTCAACTCAGTTCCACGGAGTAGGATCCTTATCAGTCTAAAGGTGTGGTTACCTACTAAGAAGTTTGACTTGGCTGGATGTCAAATTAGTCACAAACACAGCTGTGTGTAGTCTTGTGTCTTGCGTGTCTCATTTTTATAATAGATTTAACAAAATAGACTTTTCTGATGAAAGCCAAAGACTTGAGTAAATGATTGAGAGCACAGAGGATGATGACTATACCCTACAAGCAACCAATCAGTAGGTATATGGGATGTTAATGAGGCTAAAAGCTACCAAAGCAGCAGGTCCAGATGGACTGTCTCCAAAAGTATTAAAAGGCTGTGCTTTTCAGTTGGTAAACATTTTTCAAGTGTTTTTAATAACTGTTTCTCTCATAAATTGTCACCTGATTTATGGAAACAATCTTGCATTATACCAGTACCTAAAAACAAAGCCTTTGAGTGTATGAATGATCTAAGACCAGGGGCTCTAACCTCCATAGCTATGAAGGTATGTGAGAAAATCGTGTTAAATAGTCTAAAGCCTCATGTGGAGCAGTATCTTGACCCCTGTCAATTTGCTCATCAGAAAGGGAGAGGGTCAGAGGATGCTATTGTCTGTAAATTGGACAACTTCTATGCTCACCTGGATGCAGGGGGACGGTGTGTGAGAATTCTGTACTATGATTTTAGCTCAGCGTTCAATACAATACAACCACACATCCTTGTAAATAAGCTTTTGATAATGAAGGTTCCAGGTGTTTTCATCTCGTTAATTTTAAATTTTTTGGGAAACCGGTCTCAATTTGTTAAGCTAAACTCAAACGTTAAGTCAGACAAATATCATGCCAAACACAGGGTCACCTCAGGGAACTGTTTTAATCACCTTTTCTTTTTACCATTTACACGGCAGAGTACCGTCCACAGCAGGCAAGCTGTCAGGTTGTTAAATTTGCTGACGACACAGCGCTCATTGGGTTGATTGAAAATGATGACTACTATCAAAATGAGATAAAAGCCTTTTGTTGATTATTGTGAAACGCATTTCCTGGAACTCAACGTCACTAACACTAAAGAATTAGTCATAGATTACAGGA
Organism: Etheostoma spectabile; assembly: GCF_008692095.1. Classification (NCBI taxonomy): domain Eukaryota; kingdom Metazoa; phylum Chordata; class Actinopteri; order Perciformes; family Percidae; genus Etheostoma; species Etheostoma spectabile. The sequence goes on from NC_045744.1 coordinate 18,751,700, forward strand.
GAAATAAGATCACCGCTGTGGCAGTGGAAATCAAAGGTATAGATATAGAAAGCGTGAGCACAAACAAGTATTTGGGCATTGTTTTTAATGACAGGCCAACATGGTCTGATCATGTTGACTCATTGATGAAAAAAGTTACTGGGTAGGGGGGGACTTTAGAGTGACTAAAAGGGCTGGGAAAATGGTGGGAGAGTTAAATGCAGTGGATCAGGTATATGATGATCATCTGGTAAAAATGACCGGGTCACCCTCTTCGTGGTAATCAAAGTCAGTCTTTTTAGCGGTCGTTGTTATTGTGATTAGTCGATAAAAGGTGACTGTCAGCCGGGCTTTAATAACCATCAACATAGCAGCATCTAGGAACTTTGCTGCGCTGTGGAGTAATGTCTAGCCATGTGAGACTGGCATCTAGCAAACATTGCCATTGTGGGATTTGGGTTTTAGCGTTCGCAACCCGGTAACCCTGTGCACTTCGACACTGGGGAGGAAGGGCTGGGGGAGACGACTCCTCAGTAGTTTGAATTTGTGCTGCAGTAACCATTTTAAATGCTAGCTGTCAGTATCACATACAGAATTGGACCTTCAATGTTTTGGGGATTTTAAAGTCGCTCTGGAACTCTGTCTTTTCTATTACATGCACTTGATGATTTATCAATACCGGCATTTATTGTCAATAGGAAGTGACTTAATCAGATTCCACACAAGGCACACTATGTTGTATGTATGTTTCTGTCTACTTTGTGTATACTTATGGCAGGTTTTAGTATGATGAGTGTCATTTCCGGGCTTTCTCCACGCTTATTTATACATCTCACCTGCACACAGAAATACTGGTAACACAAGAGACTTAGACTTCTCTTTTTATTAAGGTTTTGGGTTACTTAAAAATTCATAAAAAAATACGAAATATTGACTCACAATGTTAGCGGTTACAACAACCTTCAAACTGATTGATTATGGTAAGAGCTCATATAGTGAAACTCTAGTACAACACATCTCATTTTAGTAGTATTTGTATACTAAACAAATAAACTGTGTCCCTCTCTACATGCTCCGTTCTGTTTTAACTAACCATACATAGATTGCATATTTTTCCATTTAAAATTTGAGAAGTTCTTCATCATGGATCGAAATGTTGTTAACAAGTGCAATGTGCTGGATTTTTTGGTCTTTTCACAAAAACAACTCAAAAAAGCAACGCCTAATGATGAAAGTGACAAAATGACATTCCTGTGACTGACATACCAGTGTGTACCACTAATACCACCTGTATTAATCCACCGCTGAAAATAACCCCTAACAAATGCTCTCAAATCTTCTCCACATTGAGTGATGTTTGTTAAACAACTACAGTGCCCAGGTGTGTCAGGATATTTGTTAGCCTATTTCTTATTTTAAATGAATGTATTTGTAAACCGTTGTTTAAGATTTGTCTTCAAAACCAACAAAAAACGTTGTGGGTGAGTGCCACAGAACAATAATTGAAAAACGGACTGATGCATTGTTGGTTTTGGCCTTTCCATTGGATTATTGACAATAACAAAGATATAGAATAACACCAGCCTTATCCTTTAAACACTTGATGTCTGCTGAATTAATTATTGCAATGAATTCCATTTGAACTGTCTGCAGCTAAAAACTTCTCAGAACCATCGTCCAATATTACAAGGGGTAAGTATTCAACTTTAAAAGAAGTAGTTTTTTTCAATAGACCGAAGGACTATAACGTAAAAAAACATGACCAGCGAGCATCCTATTCCTGTTACCTATTTATGTAAAAGTTAGGCACCAGTGCTGCACAGCACACACAAGAACAGTTATGTCTAATGATAAAGGAGCAATCCAAATAGTATAACTTCATTTTGCAAGAATGTAAATTAAATCCTATCAGCACGATGCAGTTTCAACTCTTATCAGGTATTTCACAACGTTAAGCTACATTACACACAAGCAAATTATAGCATCAAAGTCATTATGTGTCATACTTTATATCAAGTTGGTGTCTGTAATTATTATGTGTTGCATTTCTGCATGTGTCCTAGTGTGTCATTTTGAAATAAGTATAAAAGACGGTAGACAAAAGGAGAAGTGCAATAACATTTCAGCTTGTGTGGCACCCGTCCAGTGTAGTCTGGTTCGCAGGAGCATGATAAACACACTGGCACACAAACACACATACTGTGGGCACGCATGGATCAAGGCACGTATTGTTAATTCCCTTGAGAAAACGACCGCAAACTAGCTCTGTAATGCAAAGAGGAAGCGCTAGGTCTCGCTGCCGAGGAACTTCAAAGGCCCAGATGGAAGACTCATTTGCTTAGGGAGATTTTCTATTTAGATGCTATTGCAGCAGTGGCACCACAGCAGCACTATCACATATCTAAGAAAACCCACATTTGAAATTCGGTTGATGCTTTTATCCTTTTTCTCTCTCTTTCTCCATCCTGTCTCCTCTCGTTTTCTCACACATTTATTTTTCCACAAGTCTTAAGCTTGAGTGAGAAATATATACAGTCCATGCGTGCTTGACATAGCTCTCCACATCAAAACAGCATAAACACTGATGATAACTCAACAGCCAATTTGTTTGTCTTACACACTTTGATATGCATCTCCATGTCATGTGTTGTTTTAGTCAAAGCTTTCAAGTGTCCCGGTGATTCATGTCCTATGAAATAGTCTCCCTGCCTCGGTGTTCTTTGGTTTAATTTTTCACGTCTGCGGTTGTTTCCCTCGATGGGTTTCATCAAAAAGGTGAATCGATGGAGGTAAAAAATAATTTCTTAAAAACTTCATATACCTTCTAAAAAACATCATATACAACGCATAAACTTCCCTTCATGACTGTTGTACAACTTAGTACAGGATGTGTGTGTGTGTGTGTGTGTGTGTGTGTGTGTGTGTGTGTGTGTGTATGTGTGTGTGTGTGTGTGTGTGTGTGTGTGGTGTACCATTTCACACAGTCATTATGTCAGACTCATAAACATAATTGACCGATAAGGAAGAGGAGACGTGATGAGTTAACCTCAGCTTGGCACACACACACACACACACACACACACACACACACACACACACCACACACACACACACACACACACACACCACACACACACACACACACACACACACACACACACACACACACACACACCACACATCTGAGCGTCACTTAGAGGATGATGATAGGTTATCTGGACAGAAAGGGAAACGTGCGCAGACACACACACATGCAACACAATTAACATACCTGTACATCCTGGGAATTGTGTGTACACATACGCATGTAGTGAAATTAAGTATAAAGGAGTTAAAAAAGAAATAAACAAGGATGTGAAGAGACAGAAGAATATTCACATCTTCAAATCACAAAGGTTTAGTAGTGATCCAACAATATAACTGGATGGGCAATACAAAACAAGCCAATATTAGTTAGTTTCAGAAAATTTGAGTTCCTGGTATCATTTTCTTTTTTCAGTTTTCTTTTCTGTATACCCATACATGGCACTTATATGTCAGGTATTCTATTGTATATTACCAGAAACATAAAAAGCAGGGTCAGACATTGGTGGCACAAGCACAAAAGGAGAGATTTAGATAGGAATTCATGAAAGTTCTCAGTACTTAACTGTCACAGAATCTCACTTACGTTCTTAAGGTGTCTTATGACTACTTTACAAGCATCAATCACACTGAATCCTTGATTACACCTTCTGTCTTGTTTAAAAAACAATCAGATTTTAATATTATTACTTGATTGAAAGAAGATGATATGTACAGATGTTAATTTTTTTGTTACCAGTAACCCTGTGCTGCCTTTTGTCAATCGCTTTAACCATGCTAATCAGCCTTCAAATCTTGCACAGATTGATTAGGATCACACTGTCTAATTAACACTGAAATATGCTGCCCTCAGGTGGTTCCTGTCATGAATGCCTGGACTTACTACTGTACACCAGGAGCCCTTCGGGACTGGAATCATACATCATATACTGATGTGCAAATGTAAAATCACATATACAAACATATTTAACTACTATTATTTTATTTACATGAATGCAGCATAAAAGCAGCTAAACTCATTTAACTAGGTAAAATCCAAATTGTCACTGATTATTGTTGACCAAGCTGGTACGGTTGATAAGTTTAAGTGTGAAATGGGATAAAGGCATCCGATGAAACAAAAGTTGGGGCATAAAGATATGGTGTTAACTTATGTCATGGGTAAGGGAAACCTGCTCTTAGACAAAATGTAGCACAGGATGGTAAAGAGTTTGCATGGAGCAGTGGATTACTAAGTGGGGTCTATGTTGTTATGTTGATGTGAAATGGGAAAATCAACGATAACATGGTTGAGAAAATAAAAACTTTTGTTAGTCGAAATAGCATGTTATGATACAAAACACATATATACTTATGATAAAACTCATTGTATGCTACATGAGGGCCTCTTTAAAGCCAGAGCACCAATGACATATCAACCATAAAAACATGGTACCATAAAGACATGAGAGTACACATCCTGATATTTGACCTGTATTCATGCAAGTTGATAAGATCAGCCTCATAAATGAGTATGAATGGGTAGTAAAACCTGACTCTTTAATTATCCATTTCATAACTGCCCTGTTCAAGTTGTGCAAGACTGTACAAGAGAAGAGCTGAGGATGTCTAGTTTGTTGCACGCATTACAAAGACCTGTGCAGTAGTTCACTACGTGGCCTGCAAATCTTTTTTTTTGTAGGATGGTAAGGGAAGACTCATGAGTATTCTTTAGGGAACTTATCCCTGAAGGGCTAGTACTAGATGCCTGCTCTGGCTGGGTTGGTTAGGTTTAGGCAAGAGGAGGGTTATGTTTAGGCAAAAGGAGTGGAATTGGTTATGGTTAGGGTAAGAATGTCAGGGCAAGTCTTCCCCTACCATCCTGCAAAAAAAGATGGAAGACCAAGAATACCTTGCAGTCCATGCGTCTCAGTTTTCCCCTACCATTGTTTTGGGTGGGCGGCCCCCACATACAATGCAACTTGCTTCTCTTTCCTCAACTTAAAAGTTCAATACATTTTAACTTACGAGCTGGCTACATTGCGCATGTAAGTATGTGCAGCGTACCATCCAACATTACACTTTCACTATAATCAATGAAAGTGGCTACACTGGGCACGAGAGCGTCAGGTAGTGGTGTGTGCCGCGGAGCTCTAAAAACTACCAATACACAGAAAATGACTTAATGACTGTGAATGAGTGTATTGGCAGTTTCATTTTGAGAATTTCTGTTTTTATTTCCTGTTTCCCTCACCTGTGTCGTCTGATAACAGTGTGTGCACAGCTGGTGTAGCCACTTAAAATATACATTTGGCAGCGCATGAGCTGCGCTAACTGTCCACATACGTTACACGTTCAATGTAGCCAAAGTAGCGTGAATTAAGTTGTTACTGACTCACTCTTTCCGACTCAACACATCGCACCAGCATCCTTTGAAGCAACACATAACAACGCACATACAATGACAAATAACATGTTGACTCTGTGTAGTCATCCTGTTGCAAGCAAAAAGTATCTTCATGGTTCGTGAGATGTGAAAACACAAAACAATAATGTGCTAATGGTACTAGTAAAGATGTCAGAATGCTCAGATGCTTACATAGTCTAAGGCCATGTTCAGGCCAACATTAGGCCTGCATGAACAAACACAGCCCACTTGATTTATTTGAACGAGAGCTCTGCATTGACAGAGCAGGGGTGCCAAGACAGACGGTTCCTGCAAAAGAACGCAGGGTTATCCAGCAAAGAAGTTGAACTTGGCATAAGTTGAACTTGGCTCAACTTATGCCACAACAGGTGTGTGTGCTGACACGGAGAGGGGACTGTTTGTTCAAACAACAATGGCAACTCCTTAAGAGGTTAGCGTAGAGAGATGGTTTAAGCAATCACCAATTAAGGCAGGGTTTGAAATCTGTTTTAATCCCTTTTTATTTCCTGCCTCTGAGTGTGGCCATAAGAACAGGTATAAACACTTTCACACTTAGACTTGGTGAGACATCACATATTACAACTCCCTACTGAACCCTTTAGTGAATGTAATCACACAATCTCTAACTGTTCTGTGTGAATGGACAGCATAAGTTGGAATTTAAGGCCCAGTTCTCACATTCATATCATACTGATGTTTCTTTTCTATCCTCAGGTCAAGAACATGCTGGAGCAGAAAGAATCCCCACAATAAGACTGCCTGATTCTTTCCTGATTAATTTCATTTCAACTATCCATGTCAATCCAGTTTAGCACTTCATACACAAATTTAACCACACATCATGATGTTGATAGCACCATGTCAGTTCTACTTAGCTCACTGACATGTCTGTTCCTCACAGGCATCTCCCTCAAAACCGGTCAATGAAAGGAAGAGTACGTTAAATGAACAACATGCTTGACTTAGACTGACTGCTCATTTAATCTGGACTTTAAGAAGAAAACAATGACAGTGAGGTGAAATCAAAGAAAAGAATATAATCATCTTTAATACAACTTAAACATTTAAACCCCCTAATTACCACAAGAACATGAATAACCTTTCTGAAACCTCTATTATCCAACACAACAAAAGCTATTGTTTCCCACAATGCACAAGTCTTTCCTATGTGGAGAGACTATTTCTGTAAAAGACCTGGCTGGTGGTATCAAATACACAGTTAACACTGTACGTCAAACCCTCGGTCATTGGATCCAATGGATAAATCACTAAATCACACCACAATAGATGCAGACTTGGCTCATTCACATTGGCCACATGAAAAGGGAAGGAGAGAAAGAGGGAAGTCTGACTTCCATGGATCAGGCCAGCCAGACAAAAGGCTCTAGAGCAGCATTGCCTCAGGACAAAATCATATGACACTGGCGCACAGGAAATCACCCAAATTGTCTATTGTCTGGGACAACATCACAATCCCTCTGCCTTTACACAGGGGCAGAAAACTGGATAGGAACAGAGCTTAGGATAGATGGATGGAAGAGGGGGAGAAAATGGGACAGTGAGAAGTGAAAGAGGATGGGAGTATATATTCCGGGATCTTCACGCCATGTTTGGAGAGTACAAATAAGAAAATGTATGAAGGAGAGTTATAATCAGTGAACGTAATACAACTTATTTTCTGTCACATGGCATCGTTTTATCATTGATTACATTCCACTTTGCAACACACAACAGATACCTTATTTGTTGTTATTGATTGATTTCAATATTTATCAATCCAACACCAAAGATGCTTTTGTATCTTAAAATAAGGTTTCAAAAGTGGTTCATTAACTCATTCGAATGAGACATGAGAATAATGGTATTGGTAACAGTAATGGACAATTCCATTTCCAACCTGTAGGGGGACCAAAGAGTAAAAGTGCTTTTGTGTCTACTGTAAAGGTGCTGGTTGACAAGTAGCTAATGCTAAGTCAATAATGTTAGCTAATTCTTGGTGGGTAACATAAGATTACGAAATCGTTCAACATGCTCAGTTATGTTTAGTATGATTGTTTTGACCACAGTTAACAACTCTGGGCTAACGGACAAATTCATCAGTAACGTTAACTGTATAGATGGACAACTAATCTAATGGTAGTTTAGTCAGCTAGCTAGCACACCAGACCCAGGCACCCAAGTCAGAACAGCAGCCATTGATAATGTTACACCTCCGTTAACGTTACCGGTGTTCCCCCCCCCCCCCCTCCCTTTCACTTTTAGCTGTCTTTACAGTTAGCTGAATTTACCCGGCAAAAGATGGATAAGGCACCAAAAGGGATAATAGTAATTTAAAGATGTGGTAGCGTAGTGTTGGATCTGGATGGGAAGGATAACTCTGGGAGTTGGAAGGGGTGTGGCAATTCTGCCTTTTCCCATGTATGTAACTTTATAATAAACGCATTAGTTCTCATAGAAAGCTAACTGTTAGCAAATAACACATACAGTATACCAGCACTGCTAGAAGACGCATGTAATGGCAGGTGTATTGCTCAGGACATAAGGAAGGGCAGTGTTGAGTGTGAAGTTTTTTGGATGTGTGGTTCTTGAGAAAGCTGCAAGCAATGATACTTTGTATTGACACAGGCTGATTCCTCTCAAAGGGAAAAGTCTACCAAGTATTTTTATTAAGTCATGTTAATGCAATGTCAAGTCAGTCAATTTTCTACAACATTCTTGTAATTTGCAAGTTCACTGACACTAACCCTATTGTTACACTGGTTTCTATGCAGCCTTTTTTAAGGAAAATGCAAACATCCAAATGAAGGCAAGAGTGTGGAACAAGTTTGATCAACACAATACAAGGTGATCTCTAACTTTCAAAATCAGCCTACAACTCCCCTCCCCCCTCTTTTCAAGTTTGTATTTGAACAGGTGAGTATAGTCAGCCAAAGAATGATGTGCAGGTAGGCAGTCAGTCAGACTGTCAGGTAGAGCCGCAGGCCCCACTGGCTTTCATCTATTCAGCTACACAACACATATAGACAGCTCTCGTCTGTCCTTCTCATTCATCCGTCATTTCCCCCCATCCCCCACCCCCCATCTCTGGGAACAACATGTCCTCACCCCACCCCCGGCACCCAACCTAGTGTAACTCACGCACTCACGCACTGGCATTCATGCACGCACACACACACGCACGCACACACAATATAATGCTAAATTGAAGGAGAAAAAAATAAAGAGTTTAAAAAAGAGTTTAGGAGGATCAAGCCAACAGACTTTTTGTGTATTTTTTCCAAATTTGGTGATGTAAAATGTGACGAAACATTTTTTTTCCTAAACAAACGATATATGTGTATATGTGTATATATATATATATATATATAATATATATACACTGTATGAACATACAAATATATATATGTTAATATATATATATTAATATAAATACATTGACACTGTTTTAGAGACGCGTTGATTCAACTTCATGATCATTTTTGAGGATGTAGTTTGTGGTGCTGTTGAATTGAATACCAACAGGTTTTTCTATCATTATAAAATCATGGAACTTATGCGATTGGGATTTGTTGCTTTTCTTTTGTTAGGATGAGAGGTTTTTGCAGGATTCCTCCAACCCATATTAATTAAATTAGTTCAATTTTACCATATGGCCTCAGCAATGAACAGTGTTCTTTAGTGAAGCCACCTGTCGGTTCAGGCACCAGCACGGTTTTAAGCTTAGTACGTATTAGCACCAATAAAAAAAACTAAACACACAACTCTAACTACTATATGTCACTAATAAACAGACATCATAACCAAAGCTGACACAACGCTTTTGTTCCCAAACCTGACAGAAAATGGAGGAAAGGATCCAAAGAGAAAAAGCCAGAGAAAAATAGATTTTTAGAGAATATCAACTTACAGCTGTTAATATTCCCAAAAATATATTTTGATGCAAAGAGATAATACCGGTCAGTCACTTTGAGTTTACTCTACATCACAGTGAGCAAACAGCAGTCAGCCTGCACAAACACTTGATTGTGCACACATCTAAATCACTTAAAAAAGTTTGTGTTTGTCTGTGACCTTAAAAAGCCTCAAGGGTAATTATGCAAAACACCTAAAATAAAGAAATAAAAGAATGCCTCATAGAAAACAACTCAACTAACTTCAAGTTGAATTGAAATGAAATTGTCTACCTCAGAAACAGGGATCTGGGACCACTTCTGTTGGGAAAGCATGGACCAGCTGAGGTGCTATTGAGCAAAACACTGAATTCCACCAGCTCCACCAGTTGGTGGCTGTTTATATTTTTAGTTTTTATCTTTAAAATATTCTCCACTGCTTGTGCAAACTTCAAAATTTTGTAAATTAAAGTACTTCTGATAACCCACCATTAAGGCTACTATAATGCCCCTTAAACAATCAATGGGCCTCTGTGTGTCAGGGGTGTGTGCATGTGTTAAAACAGCAGGACTAGAATCCCCATCTGTGGTAATCCTCTACTAACCAAGCATTGTTTCACTGTTTGTTTGAGTATGAACATAAAGTTGGTCCCTTTGCTTGTAGAAATCTTAACAGCAATAACAGCTACACTGGACTCTTCCCCTTTGACAAACTGAGGACTTAATTATGGGATTATGACACAGATTAGAGGATGTCACTTAAATGTGTTATCATCTGATTATTTAAAGGACAATACACAATGAGCTGTGAAGGGGATCTATATGAGCCTGTGTAAACGGCTGTCTACCTTCAGACAGCAGCTGTAAAATCAACAGTAATGCTGTATTTACAATCACCAACTGAAACCTAAAGGATATCCTGCACCATCGTCCTTCTTAAAAAGGATGTAAGCCTACATCGGGTCAGAGATCTGATGTGCATACCCACCAGATGAATTGCCGCTGATTCCATAATGTGTACTTATTGTAGACATGTAGTTTTTTGGGACAAATGTGTGCAAAGTTGTCATTTCATAAATAGTTTGTAAAATTGTGCAAGAATATTCAGTTTCTAATTGTATTTATCATATTTTCCCATCCCCATTTGGACTTGGTCTTGAAGCAGCTCGGGCTTGTTCCATACTTGACTTGAGTGTTCTTGACAATAGTCCAGATCTGTTTTATTAAGAATGAATGAATGGACACAACTTTGCACAATATGCACCAACAACCAGTGCTGAGCAAGTTACTCCAAAATGTAATATATTATAGATTACTTGTTACTGTCATTTGAGAGAAATTACTTATATTACCATATTACTGTCTCTGAATTATAATGCTTTACACTACTTTTACATTACTTTTGAGTTACTTTCACCAAAATAACAGCGGAAATTTGACTTGGCAGCTAGCTTGTGAATTTCACCACCGGATCAATAAAATATCCTCTTCATCCACTTTAATTAAATCATCATTATTTACAATATTTTGTATAATGAATATGAATATGCAAAGTAACTAAATCTATACAAATAGAGAAGTAAAATGTACAATAGGGAAGTACAAGAAAAAGCTATGGTATTAATGTAGGATCAATCTACTATCTCAGGATCAACCAGCGAACACAGGTCAAGCCTCGCTTGTCTTGTTTTACACAGAAGCAGGATGTGAGTTTTGCTTTACATCAAACAAGTGTGCTTTGAGTGACCCTGTATCCATTGGGACACAGATGTTGGGTCTGACCACGGGAACAGAGACGAGACAGATCGCTTCAACGCAGTGTAATATCTCCTGAAAATAATGTCCATCTGGCAAATGTATCTGTGTCTGCAGTCATCTCAACCATCGAATACAGCAACTGTGAAGAAGCGTTTCGTGGTGTTGGGGAATTCTTAAAAAAACAAAATACCACTAAATGTTGCGTTAAAATGCATCGTAACTCGCGTTACTGAGATTGTAACAGGTATAATATTACCGAAATGCAAGTAGTAATGTGCTATATTACTGCGTTACAGCATAAAAGGAATAGAATACTGTGATTAAGTTACTTTTGTTACACGTTACTCTCAACACTGCTAACAACAAAAATCTGTAAGAGACCTTTTGATTTGTACCAATGCCGTGCTGTCATTTAGCAGAAGAGCCTTCAATTACAGTAAACTCACTTCAAACAGGATTGGATTTATCTTAGTCTTATATGTTTGGGAAATACTGCCTCCATCTTTTAGCCTACACTATTCTAACCGCTCATTCGTTGTGAGCTGGTGTGTGTGTGTGTGTGTGTGTGTGTGTGTGTGTGTCTTGTCTATCACCTTTTGTTGATTTTTACTTAAGCTCTTTGGGGATTGCAGAAAGCACCATGCAAACACAACCTAACATTTCCTTACAGTCAAGCTTTGGAAAGATTAGTCGTGCCTGCAAACAGGTGTTACCTAACGCTGAAATAATTTCAGTCAACATTCAAATGATAATGGTTTACATTGCATGAGTTTACATTACATGAAAGATTAAAATACTGTTCAGATGTTCATGTTTTGATGAGCTAGATTGACTTTAAAATATATGACTTATATTAAAATATATGCTAAAGACTAATTGATTAAAGATCTCTCTAGGCTGTGTGACAAATGAACCACAGTAACACATTATGGAGCTTAGGATGAGCATGGAATACAACTGACCAACATAATGCAATGTGTTCTTATCCGACGCCCCACCTGATATGTCAACAGTTCTGTCTTCTGGTCACACCACATGGTTACATTAACATGTGGATACTAGCTCAGGATCAACCAGTGAACACAGCTCATGCCTCGCTTGTCTCGTTTTACACATGAGCAGAATGTGGGTTTTGCTTTGCATCAAACAACTGAGCTTTGAGCGACTCTGTATCCAGTAACCATGTCAATGTTGACAGATAATAAAGGGGATCATCAGCGGCTGTGTCATTCTACACCTGTGCATGTAAAGAGTTGAAATATGTTTTAGCAGGTCGGTCTGTCCTCTGTACGCTTGTCTGTTTGAAAATAAATGTAAAGTTGCAATGTACTGTGTTCACTATTCTGACTCAAGCAATAACTCAACATGTTGGATGTAATCAACTTTGCATGCATATTCATGATCTGAAGAGGGGAAGACAACTGATTTCCTGTAGTAACCCAGATTGTCCTAGCCATAGACTGTATAAAATATGGACGTTGTGTCCTCGACATAACCCATAGGTTTCCAAAGAGCCAAAATTAAGGTGAAAGTGGACGGCTAACAGTGGCTCCAGACATCGTCATCTTGGTAGTGCCTGACATTGGCTAATCCAAAAATAGTCAAAGGGGTGGAGTGTGGATGGAGCTGAGGTGAGCTGAATGAAGCCCACAGTCTATGCTAGTCTCTTGTGAAGGCAGCCACCTGTCACTCAAAGCGGAATTCCCTTAATTATACATAACTTGAAGCTTATACATAAAAATGTGTTATAAAAAAATTAAACCCTCCTGACATTATTTTATGAAGGGGGAACTTCTAAAACCCAAACCATAAACTTGTTCAATTTTGCTGTGACATTTGGATCCATGGGGTTCAACCCCCTTTTTGGAGCCAGCCTGAAAAGGCCATTCAAAGAACTTCAGTTTTTGGCACTTCTGTATTGGTTTCATTATTAATTAAGCATTGGAGGTTGTCGCTTGGTCCTAACTAAGGTTATTGTCATATAAGTCTTAGTGAAAGTTCAAACAACACAACTTCATGCTAAATGTGGCTGAGGGCATTCACATGTTTCACTTCAACCAATCAGATTTTGCCATGACCCCTTTGAGCCAATCATCTTGTTGCTGTAAAACATAGAAAACTGCTTCTCTCTCTGCAGCTGTCAGCCATCATCATAGGGTATGAGAACAAATGGTTCCATCCAATGAGCTCATCAGTAATCTCACCCCACATCACATCAGTACTGATTTTCAAATCAGGTTGTGCTTCACTCTTCCATCACCGGTGTTCAGATTCATGTATGGCTCACGCTGCAACGACCCACGTAAAATGATGACATTTAGAATAGGCTCTAATCCCTAAAGACTTCTCGAATATCTCTCTTCAATTGTTCCTACTGTGCACACCATTTCAAATAAATACATTTGTTGATACCTAACTCTTTCAATTAAAATTTCTGCTGGAAAGAGAGCAACTTATGCAGGTAGAATATCACAGGTTTTGGGGGGGTTTGGGGACACAACACACACATACTCACGTTCCACACACCCCAGTTACTCCTTTTCACCATTATCTAATGTTGTCATCTCCCCCTTTCAATATATGGGGATCTTGTGGCAAGACCCCCCCCCCCCCCCCCCCCCCCCCCCCCCCCCCCCCCACGTTCGCACACACACACACACAAACACAACACACACACAGTGGGCCAGTGTTCTCCCCTGGGGGGCTTGCCAAGATGAAAGGAGGAGTGGTGAAGGGGACTAAAGGAACAGATGAAACAGATGAGATGACCTCGCTCTTCATATTTTCTCTCAGCTCACTCGGTCTTTTTCACATATTACATACTAGTTTTCCAACTTTAAGCTCTAGAGTATAATTATATTCATGTCACCGCTTTTGTTTGGTATGTTCTGTACACTTTTACGTTGTAACATTGCTTCAAATTATTGTTGTCTTTTTATTCCTATTGGGTTTTTTTGTTTTTTAAATATGGTCAGTGGAGTCAATCTTTTGCTTATGTGTCATATACAGCCTGACAGTTGGAAATGGGCTTTTTGTTTTTCTTCTGTTTAAGGATTGCTTTACCCTCATGCAACACCTGTTACAAAGTTACATCAAATTACCAAACAGCCATATCCCTGATCTTGATTTGTGCTATTGATAAACCAGTACATGTCTTGCCATCCTCTGCGAGATAACTTTATAGAAACGATAACATCATTCATTAATTTAAATGTAAAAGAGCCTCTTTAAGGTCTTGCATGACACGCTGAGGGTGTGTGCTGTCAAACACTGCCGCCCTGTGGAAGGTTAGTGTCACTACAGGAGGAGAGCTTCGATCCACAGTATATAGTACTGCACTTGTAAATTGATATTAGGAGTACAATGTCAGATTGCAGTGGGGGGGGAGATGAAGTATTCAATTCTTCACTTTTGGAAAATTGTAGCAAAATCACTTGGGAAACCCAGATGGTGTAGTGCAAGTGAATTTTTGTCAAGCAGGATTTTATTTTTTCCGTTTACTGAGGGGAAATTTTATGTAAAATGTTTTGGTCCTTGAATTCTTCTTTTTAACTCTGTCTTTTTCATCTGATGACCCAAGGTTCGGCTTGCGTACCCGCCCCCTTAGGGAAAAACTGGGATAGTTGTCTTTTTAAGTGTCTTCTTGTGATCTGTTTTTTTCTGTTTTTTGCATTGATTTTATGGACCTAGGCTAAATAATAAAGGCTATCTATCTCTCTACCTTAAAAAAAACTCGTTTTTAAAAAAGTCTTCTATTAAACTGTTTCAAGTAAAAAGTGTTAGACAAAAACCCAAATTTACTTTAATTGTAAAAAATCAAAAATTTTTTTTTTTCATTTTATTTTTTTATATCATGTTCATGTCCATAAGCTTGTTTCCTTTTGATGGAGTAACCCTTTTAACTACCCGGGAATGCTAAAATTATATGCTGCTCCCGGTTCTAAAACTTTTTTTCTTTTTTTTTTACAAACTGGAAAACAGCTGCAAATAATACAGTGGGTGAAAAAAATTTTGAAAGAAATTAAATTAAAAACGCACAACATCTAAAAAAAAAGTAAAAAAGTTTTAACAGTATCTGATTATTGTACAAACTCTTTTAAAAATTGATGTTTTGGGTAAATTTTGCAAATTAACCCCCTGCCCCAAAGCTTTTCCCCCCATTTTAAAATTTTCTTGGGGGATTTTATTAAATTTTTCCCAATCTGTACTAAGTTTTTGAATGGAACCCCCCTGTGTTTTTGGGGGGTAACCCTTTTTTCACAGGAAAAATTTTTTCAGTCATTGCAAAGGGTTTTTTAAATTTTATCACCCCCTTTTCCTATACGCAATGTTTTGAAGTTTTAAAAGGCTCAAAAAGTCTGGGAAACCCGCTTGTGGTTCTGGGTGGGGTTTCTATAAGCAAATCCTTAATGACTTGAACCACCCCCGGGGGGGGGTTTTTTCTGTCAAATTTTCAATTTCCGCCTCTTTCTCCCGGGCCCCCTTGGGTGGATTTTCCCGGGGCCTTGACCCAAAAATGGGTCAACCAAAAACCCACACAAAACCCCCACACACCACAAAACACCAGTATATTGTCTTTATCCTCGAGTAATCAGGATGAATCAATATGCAGTTTTTGGGGAAAAACCCCCTGTGTGCATGTGTACTTGTGAGTGTGTATTCATCGGTCTATGCATGTCCATTGTGTATGCATCATACTCTATGTATGGGTGTGTGAGGGAGGTGTAGGAAGGAAGATGGGGCAGGGAGGGTACTATCATATTGATCGGCCTCTTGTGTGTGTGTGTGTGTGTGTGTGTGTGTGTGTGTGTGTGTGTGTGTGTGTGTGTGTGTGTGTGTGTGTGTGTGTGTGGTGTGTGTTTTTTGTAAAATGCCATTAATGACCACACCATTCTGTGTACATCCACAGTTTAGGACACACACAGTCTGACCTCCAAAAGACATTTCCATGGACATGGGATTAACACCTACACACACAAACACACATAAATTTGGTATTTTGTCACACATCACCAGACTGCACCACTGTACTGTTCCATACTTCGTAATAGAAAAAGATATTGATGTTGAATGATATTGAGCCTTGCATTTTTTTAAATGACTGTTAAATGTTCTATTCCCATTACAGCTGTGTGACTCCCGTATCATCGACACAATATTGCTTAATATACTTATTGAAAGCCTCAGTGACTAGAACTATAAGCAATTACAGCATATATTGAAATATTCAAAAGGACATACATTTTTTGTCAGTTGAAAAATGTCCTGTTGAAAATCGACTAGTCTATTTTACAATGCCACTGGGGGTCGCTAGTGGGCTAGAGGCTGAATGTTTCAAACATCTCAGATACAGGTGGGTGGTAGGATGACCAGTTATGGAGTCTATTAATACTGCTGTGAGGCAAAACATGGAATTTTAAGAATATGATGACTTTATATGAGTTTGTGTTCATTACATTACGTTTGGTGCCCTTAAATAGGGAGAACACGATTTTTCCTGCATAGAGGAATTTTTGACGCCCCCCAAAAAAAAGAGTCACGACTCATACACTGTTCATCTGTAAACCCCTCAGTTTGTGATTTATGACATTGAACTACAGTAAATAAGACTTGACTTATATATTTGTTGTATCTACCTAACATTTTTCTCCAAACAAAAAAGAAAATATGAATTTAGTTGTCTGTGAGTCTCTTAATAACTTGAGCTAAGCTGACAGAAAAGCATCAGCAACAGTGTGTTTCAGCATCCCAGAACCACCCTGCTCTTTAGAGACCATCTTGCAATAAGATCCCACCAACCACAACGTCAAATTGCGCCATGGATGTAAAGTGGAGGGGACCCTTCCCTACTTCCCACCCCACTATTTCTGGCACCCTTGGTTAGGGGGGGGGGGGGGGGGGGGGAGGAGATATAATTGCAATTTTCTGCCAGATAACCTATTGCTTACGGTTCAATTTGAAATTATTATTTTAAGTAAGTTTCACTGTGTAACAGATAAAACATGTCATTGAGCATTATAACATGAAACACCATCAAAAGTGCTCTATTATATTATTCAAGGATGAGAACATACCGTAGATATGAATTGTCAGCAATACGTTTTACTTTTAATAGTTCATTAAACCATGAAACTAAGCCATATTGAACAGATAAATTGAACATTCATCACAAAAGCTAAAGTTATAATAATAATGAAAAAAGTCCAATAAATAACATCAGTACTTTCCTCCAAAATTTCAGATTTTCCTCAGCTCAGTAGCAGCATCTATATTGCAAAATAAGTGAAGTTTCTGTAAACTATCTGTGATATGTAGCATTATGCCAGCAGTACATATAATAATAAAAAGAGGAATAAAACATGTTCAACCAAATGTTACACCAAATTTAAAGCAACACCAAAGCACTTTTCCTCTTTGGTCCCCCTACAGGTTGGAAGCGGAATTGTCCATTACCGATGTCTCATTAGAATTACAGATCCGCTACCCGATCTGGCAAATTTGCATAGTGTGGTTATAGTAGAGGGCCGCAAAGCGAATGCAGAAGTGCAGTTCACCCTGTTACGAGTTAATGCACCACGAAAACGAGTTTGGAAACATTATTTTACAGGTACAAAATAATCTTTGGTGTTGCTTTAACTAAATTATTTCAAATTATTTTATATTATATCAGACCACACCAATTCTCAATCTCTGCCATCATTTTGATCTAGAAGCACTGTAGTATCCACTATCAGACATGATGAGCCACGGCTGAATCTCCAATTTCACCAGTCAACCTGAGGTAGATGCTAGAATGTAGTCACCAAATGATTCTTAACCAAGCGCAGGCACAAACATGGTGGGTGGGGTCAGGCCAGATCCAGAATTTTAAAAAGAGTATATGCACTTCCAGCCCCTTTCAGACCATGTTAAACAAAATATTGATCATTACAGAGTAATTTACATACTTCAAAATGGATCTGGAGTTGTAATGCCAGTGTGATAGTTTCTCTTCTTTTTGGTGTTACTCCTGTTCTAGCATGATCTAATAAAGTAGCTTATGGTGAAAGATTAACCAGTGAAAGAGCCGAATAAAAGTAAGACTGGGGATGAGGATGGGTGGAGGAATGTTTTTGTTTATTGTTTAAAAGGTCCCATAACATGGTGCTCTTTGGATGATTTTATATAATACCATATCTGAAGACTCTTTCCCAAAATTCAGCCTTGGTGCAGAATTACAGCCACTAGAGCCAGTCCCACAATGAGCTTTCCTTAGTATGTGCCATTTCTGAGTCTGTAGCTTTTGAAATGGAGGGGGGTGGCCTTGACCAACAGTCACTTTGCTCATTTGAAAGCCGTAATATCTCTCTATGGGTGGGCCAAATTCTCTGGGCGGGCAAAGCAGAGAAATAGGAGGTAACATTGCCCCATATGAGGTCATAAGGGGCAATGTTACCTCCCATTTCCAGATTCCAGATCGGCCCATCTGAGCTTTTATTTTCTCAAAAGCAAAGCAGGATACCCAGGGCTTGGTTTACACCTATCTCCATTTCTAGCCACTGGGGAACCATAGGCAGGCTGGGGGAACACAAATTAATGTAAAAAAAAACTCATAAAGTGAAATCTTCATGCCATGGGCCCAATTTATTAAATGTAACTTAAGGGTTTGTGTGTGGGTGTAAGTGTGAGTCTGCTATGTGTGTGCATGAGAGAGAAGGAGAAAATGTATTTTCCTTTAACTTATGAAATAAACATGCTTACGTAATGTAAATCTTGTATTATTTTTCACATGCAGTTACACATTTGCCGGTCAAAAACAAGAAAGTGGCTGGTTTTGAAATTCAACAGCCACAGAGGCGGGTCAACAAAAAAGTTAATTTCCAACCCTGCAACCACTTTTACCAATAACATCTCTGGCTAACATGCTAGCCAACAGCAACCAGATAACAACGTGTTCAGCCAATTAGCATGCTGCCTGAGCCTCCAAACCAACCCAACAATCTTTCTTATCTACACATAACACCTACAGCTAGCTAACAATATGCTAGCTAACAACATGTAAGGCAAAAATGCATTTAGAAGTATTACTGTCTAAAATAACTTTTTAAACAATATTTAACACTTACAGAATACATAAAGAGGGATGACGCGTCTCCATAATGGTCTCTACTTCTTCCTTCTGTACAATAGTGAAGTCAAAATATCTCAGTATGTGCGCCGCCATTTTGTATTTTTGGAGTCAGACTGTCAATTATTTTCTTCTTCTTCTTTTAATTTCCTGCAGTCTAGATGCCTTCACGGCACATTGCTGCCTCTCACAGGGCAATTATATATTCCTATTTAGTATCCTAGCTATTTCCGTAGGAACAATCCGATTGCCTTGATGAATTCTAGGACAGTTTTTATAGTCCCAGGTTGGTTCTCTGTAGGATTTAACACAGCTGTCAATTTTAAAGTTTAACCCCGTTTGTATAGCATCAAGTAACTAATAAACAACCAAACTTATCAGAAAAATTGACACTTGAACAAACATTAGCTCAATAACAACTATCCTACCTTAAATTAACCATCTTTGGGGAAAAATGTATTTGACATGTACTAACGTTTTTGTAAGTTTGGCCCATGTCCTATCTCCTAACATGGACGGGGTGGTATGTATGACCTATAACCTACTCAAATACAGATAATTCCAATAGGCCTACAGCAAGCAGCCACCATGATCAACACTACAGTCTATGCATCAACCCGACAGAACTGTACACACACTCAACATCAGAACATTCTATAAACTTTAACTCCTGCTGACAAAATATTGTCAGTACAATCACTACAACTTTAATAGCATCTGACAGCACTTACATGAGTGCTTACTGGGCAGGGCTGGGTCTAATAAGGCTTGGGCACACATCTAAGCGTGGTGAGAGAGATCATATTGTTGTAATTCCCGCTAAGTAATATTACTGGCGGCTGCTAAATGAGCTCTGATGTTTGGCAGGGCTGGTTTCTATACCACTGTTTAACAAGAGTATGCAGGCACACACACACACACACACATACGCACCTCTTCCTCAAGCATGCTGACACCATCTGGCGATCTGCTGATAGCTGCTTGATAGCAGTAATGGGATTATGTGGAGTTTTATGGAGAGAGCAGTGGCTGTGTGTTAAAGTCCTCCTAGATGGCAATGCTGTTATCTGGATCTGCTTCACAACCAGAAAAATGAGACTTCAAACCACCACCACATGTATCATGTATGGACCCTACATTGGCTAACACTAGTAGTAGGCCACAGTGTGATACAATGTTCAATGTAGTCATGTGTTTAGTGTTGTTTCGTAGCACCTGTTCTAAGCTTAATGCTCTTATAATATGACTATTATAAGATAGTATTCCTGAGGATGTCATCAGTTTGGGCTTGGAGACTACACATATCTTTACATTCACACACTATAGGTTTGGGGTGGTTGGGATGGATTTACTCGCATTGGCAGGAAGGTGATCACGTGAGACGTTGTGGTTCTGGGATCTGTGTAACCAGTTGTAAGACTCACCTCCTGCGGTGGTTTACCTCCCTTGCAATACTAAAACTTTTAGCATCTGACAACACTTGTCTTAATGATTCACTCTGACAATGATCTAATACATATGATACATGTGGTTAGTTCACCTTATGGAAAACAGGTGTTAGCATGGCAGCATCTTCTACAAGCTTGTGTCTTAGCCAGCCAGCCTGAGCAGTGGGGAGAACAAATATCTCCAAAGACTTTCTACTTGGATTTTTACAGTCACATTACTATGAAAAGAATGTTGCATTGTGTAATATGCACTATTATTTTTGCTGGAATTTTACGGGCTAAGAGGTTTTGCATGGCTGGATTAACCACCCCCCTACTACACTATGTGCATTGTGTAAGCATGCTGTCACCAATTTCCAATTAAGTACACTGCACATACAGCAGAAGATCACACATGGCAGTTTCCTTATCCAGTATGAAAAGAGAACTACCAGTACTCTTGTGCTAGCATCATAGCTAGCCTCAAGTTTGCTCCGCTAGCTTGTGGTATTTTGATTAAACACCACTTTATTTGAAAATGTACACTTTGAGTCACACCTGCTGGTTTTATTTTTATTTTCTGGAAAATGTGCCTTTTTTTCTTAACATAGCCTAGTACAACTTTATTCTCCAAAATGTGGCACTGATACTCTGTTGTACTGACACAATCCTTTTGTGCAATTGGTGATATCCTTGGGAGAACTTCGAATCAACAAAAAGTTAGAGGATTCACAATGTCAATGCAACATTGTAGCATCACATCCGTATGCTTTATTATGGAACCCACTTGACTTATCAGGCAAGTCCCGCCCTACGAAGCAGCTCTACTGGTTGGGGTCAGGCATTGACTCGAGTGAGTAAGGTTAGCTGATTGGTCAAGGGTTATGTCTTGAACAAATCAGGTTATGTAACGTTGCGTAAGCATGGACCCCTGGCCAATAGTAGTGTGTGAATGCTATTAAAAGGTGGGTCTCTCCTAGAAGTTGCATGGGTTCCATAGTAACGTCATAATGGCGTCCTATCCTGTAAATAACCTACAAGGATGTGTACCTACATGATGAGCTAAATCCAAAGGGAATAGAGCTATAAGACAAGAAAAATGAAATAGTTCAATAGAGACAAACTCATGCTTTCCTTGCCACAGAATGATTTTGGACCCTATAAATGTATTTCTGAAAACAAAAGGTGAACTGTGGGCTGGGGATTGAATTCAAACACAAAAGACATGCAAGACACCACACAAAGTCTATTAAAAATGCACATAAACAGAATAAGCGTCTTTTGCATTAAGGCCATCTTCCTTAGCTTTATTTCAGTTAAAACAGGAACATTTCTCTTTTCTATGTCTTATTTTACAGCCCAGATTGTGTGAACAAGACCACTCGTGGTATTTGAGAAGTTTTATTTTTTCATTTTTTTCAGCATTTCTTACAACAATACAGACGTCACAGAATACATAGTTTTACAAACACAAAGCACACCACCACCTTGGTTGCTGCTGCTGCCGTAAAAGGGAAGGGGGAAATGCTGCGGGGTTTTGGAAGTTGCCAGTTCAGCCTTGGCCATTCCTCTTTTCCAGACACTTCCCTCATCTGTTATAGCTAGAAAGAACCTGCCCTTCGGGGTTACCATTTTGGAACCTTTTTGCAGCATAGCAGTATGAGAACAATGAAAAAAAGCTTTCTTTTGAGACATGTAGGGGTAAAACAAAACGTTTCTTAACTATGATCTGAGCATGATGTTACTCCAACTGAGAGGAAGCAGAAATGGAAGTCAAAAGAAGAGGCTCAGAGCAGTCCCATTGTTCTGCTTGTTGCAGTCAATCTTGGGCAATGGGAATCTCTCCATTCTATAAAACTAACAAAAGATCTTTCCTTGCTTCATGTTCGTTTTTCAAGGTACTCTGCAGAAAAATGACACCACCTAAATCTTGACCATCTAGTCTTGAGTAGTTTATTATTACTTAAATGTTTTATTCCTGTACAGTGAAATAACAGATCTTCAAATGATCTTTTTTTTTTTTTTTTTTAAATACAGAAGGCTTCTTTTATTCCAGCCATTTTTTCCCCAAACATCATTCCCAGACCCTTCCAACTTACAACAGGACTTTGATATTATATACTTCTGTGTGTCTGCTGATAGTAACATGTGTGCGTGTGTGTGTACATATGTGTGTGTATGTGTGTGTGAACTCTATGTCATTTACACCCAACATTGTAAACATACATAGAACTATATTACATGTGCTTGCACTGCATCTTGGAGGGGGAGAAATTTTGGTTTACTTCACTAAAACACCACAAAAGAGGGTAAACGGGGATAGAAGGGCTCGCGAGGAGAAACACAAGAGGTGGAGGAGTGTCAAACTCCTTTTCAAGCTTGTGAGGTTATTCTCAGTTTGGTTGAAAGCTCAGTTTTAGTGGACAGGCCCTTTTTTAATTCTTTTAAGCAATGGGGGCATGAAGACAGGATTTTTCTCTCTGGGATAGGGAACAACTAAGAATAAGAAGCTTTCCGTCCAGTCTTCAAGTTAGAGCCTGTTGTCCAGCACCTTTGAAATGTCAAAGAAGAGCTAGAGGGGGAAAAAAAGAAGTCTTTATATTCTGTATAACGAAGTTCCTTTCAGGTCCAGCAGCATGACGCTACCAGGTCTCAGCAGGGTTTAGCTGGGCGTTGGGGGTTCTCCACTGACTGCAAGTCCTTCAGTGGACGATACCAAATGTTACATGTACAGAGAGTCATGAGAGGAAACAAGCCCGTTGAGCAGTGGAATGACAGGTCTCCGTCTTTTTAATAAAACTTTTTTTGGGTGGGTAGCCAGGCAGCCAGCCAAGGAGTCAGTGAGTTCTGCTCAGTTATTCAATTTCATCCAGTTTTAACCTCCTGAAAGAGCCAGTGGAGTCTCAAAGACAGCCGTCTTGTCTCTGTATGCTCTTGGAGGGTTTGGAGCTAGCGACACAGGCCACGAGAGAGGGAAAACAAATGAGGATCGACGGGGAGGGCGATGAAATCCGAGATGAGAGGAGGAATGGATCGGAAGGACGAACAGGCGGGAGGATGGGTGTGCTCTTTACAAGTAGACGCGTCTCAGATCCCCGGGTGAGGTGATGGTGTTGCACTGCGGGCACAGCTTCTTGTTCCCCTGTGGTAGATGGAGAGACAATGGTTAGCTTTGTTGCTTAGAAAATGACTTAAGCTCAGTATAAAATGCCATCTAGGTCACTCGCAAATGCATTCACTCAGAATTATAGAACTGCAACTCTCAACTCTCTTCACTTATCAAACTTTGCAGCTTCTCAAATGTGAGGATCAGACACTGTAATCTGAGCTGATGATGACGTATGAGACTGGAGGTTAAAGGCACTCTGTGGAGCTTTTAACCACTGGTAGCGCTACACACCAATGTGTTCTATGAGAGAGTACTCTGTTTTATTTGCACCTTGCTTTGGAACCAACTCTTCCACAACAGAGCCGAAAGCAGCGTTAGTTTCAGTCCGACAAAACAAGCAATTTGAAGATGTTACCCTGAGTTCTCAGACTCATTTTTCTCACTGTTCGTTCACATTTGATAGACTACAAACAAGTGTCAAATTTAGCACCACGAAAAATTACCATTATTGCTGTTGTAGAAGACTCGTTGAACCAAGATCTTGCACTATTTTGTGCAATTCAACCAATCTGTATAAGGGCACCTGTATACAGTAGGTGTCTTATGACAGTTTACCAGTGCTTGACAGACGAGCCTAATTGTGTCATATAACTACTATTTCCTCAATGTGAATGTAAGCCCGCCTGTTAGCAGCAGAGCGCCATCTCACAGTCCTCCCCTCAGCCCTCTTCCTCTGCACTGCTTTGATAGTGTGCCATCTACAGTAAAGCAGCAGGTGATAATATGCAACACAATCTGACTGGGTGGTCTCCACCACTGTCCTCCCCCTCTCTGTCTCCTCCCCGCTGCCTCTTTCCACCAGTCAGCTTGTTCCTTTTCTTCTGTTGGGTGGTTAACTGCTGGCTGCAGGCACATTCCTGCAGTTTTTACTGTGCTGCTTTTGCATTAGTTACAGATGTATAAATAAATTTAAATTGTCACAATAGATTATGTAAATAAATGAAGTTGAGTGGTACATCTGGTATTAACTAGGAGAGGAAGCTGCAATTGCTTCATTTTATGTTACGAATAGGGTCGGGTACTGAGACCCGGTGCTAACGGCCACTATCTACCGGACCGGATAGCAATGCGGATTTTGGTGCCTCATTTCGGTGCCATTTTAATGCCCGCGCTGCCCTCTGACGCTCCGAAACAGACGAGGCAACAGAAGCATCGCTGCATGTGACGCTAGTTAACACTACACTTGGCCATAACGTTAGCCTACCATAAGCTAGTAGCTGTATTAAACACGGTTAAATTCTCTGACAGCTAAACGGTGTAAAGTGTGTCTACTTCATTATAGAGGATTCCAACACGTCTGCAGCTTAAGACATCATCTAGCTTCACTATATGGCCTCTGCCTGGCCACAACACAGACAGGACAACGGTGTGTTTACTTTAAACTGGTAAGCCTCGTGGTGCATTCAAAGCTATTGTAAAACACCCAATTCCTATCTAGTGGTTGTTTTGTCCGTTTATCAATGGTAGGTAGTAATACCAAAGTTGGTTCACGATAAATTGAGATTTTTCTCGCATAAAAGTCTAGGTGGAAATGGACGTGGCCCATATCAGCAGGTGCAGCTGAATTCAGGGAACACGTGGATATGTGGATTTATTATGTGCAATGTACAATTTGGGAGTTATAAGGGCAAACACAAGGCCACCTAGCAGGGGAAGAGGCTGAATGTTTTAGTCCCTGCAGGGATCTGGACCAGTCTGTAAAACGGCAACCCGCCACCATGTACGGTTTAGGCTGTAGTATCAGTTTTAGGCGAAGAACGCTGACGGCGGTTGCCAGCCCCCTCGGGCTTAGACCCCTAAGAAATCATAAAATTTGACCATATGGCCCAAACAAGCCGTTCTTAAATGTTTTTTTTCTTAGAACCGGTAAATCCAAACGATACCCAACCCTAGTTATGAATCCTTACAGCTATGATAGATGTCCTGGGCAACAAAACATCCCAGATTCAAAAAGTATCTCTTTGGTATGTGGACACTTTCATCAGTCCACTGTAGTGTGTGGGAGTTCAGCCCCTCCCCCCGAGAAATAGTGTGTGTGTGGGACATCTAACACAGGTACAACAGAATGCAGAGATCTCATAACTGGGGCATCTAAACCTTCAAAATCCTTGCTGGTCAGTTACAAATGTACTGACCCCGAAGATTTATAGGCTTCTTTACCTGTAAGCCACCGAATAAAGTATCTGGAGTGGGTGCACAGACTTAGGTAGTCTGAAGGACGAACACATACACACTCGAGAGGACGAAGGTGGTGCAAGAGTCTGACAGATCTCACACACTCCTGCTAAGAGGATTTGTGGCTCCAGAGTACTAAAAACAGTCTCTTTATGTCTCAAGAGAGAAGAAAGAACAAGAAAGAAAGTGTGGAGGTGAAGAAGAGAGGAAATATGAAGAATGTGTTGGAACGTCTAGGATGGTTTAAAATAGACACACACGTTTGTACAGTAGCACTAGCACTGGGTTTCAGATGTTTTGATACTGGTGCTGAGCGAGTCCTCTTGTTTGTTTGCACGTCTGTCAAAGCTGTGTACTTCTGTTTAGTGCGGGTGCTAAGTGTGTGTGTGTGTGTGTGTGCCCCCGTCATGCTGTGCTCCAGCTGCCTTGCTCCAGCTGCCTTTCTTGTTAAAGCGGTACATGGCTGGGCTGACGTTAACTAGATTCCAAGGCATTTACTTTGATCAGCTTGGCCCGCCCGTTTATATAGCTGTCTCCAGGCTATGAGTTTAATGCCCCGTGCATTAGACCTGTGATGGCAGCGCACGCACACACGGCAGATGGAAACAATGGGCCTCATTCAAGAATGATTTCTTATGGTCTCCCTTAAAACATCCAATAACAGAAAATTAGAAAACTCCACAAGCAATTTATAAAACATGCACAGGTGGTTTTGTTTGAACCCACATGACGTTCTTCAGGAAGTATTGATCTTATATTGGACGTATGTTCCAGACAATCGTTAGCATACATCTAAAGGCCAAATTAAACCTTGAGCAGCAATCCTCAGGGCCATTTTCCTTCATAGTCTTATTTTACAAATTGAAATAAATAAAATTACCCATCAGGCATGTGGCTTAATCAAATGCCAAAATTGGTTAAGAATTTAAGCATTCTTATATAATAACAAATATTGTTCACCTGCCTGGGGACCAAGGTTATTATAAGTTTGCATTTTTCATTAGTTTTTATTCTTATTTCGTTTTGACTTTTTGTTTTCAAATTCAGTTTAGTTTTAATTAGTTTATTTTTTATTTTTTAAAATGCTTAGTTTTGTTTTTGTTTTTATTAGTTTTAGTCTTTTTTGTCACATTGGTTATCGGTTGGGGGATTTTTTAAAGGTCAAAAAAAGTATTGTGTAATAACATCATACAATTTTAGAAATATGTATTGACATTGTATTCAACAATAACAACAGCACATAAAATATTGAATTGAATTGAATATGGTCATACATGTGTAAACGGTCTACACACAACGTGCAAAATGTGCAAGTGACGCGTTCCAGGAAAAAAACCTAAGTAGCCAATAGACTAAAGAAGACAGACAACAGGTCAATATTTTCCACATTGTCACAGCCCTAATGCCTACGGGAAATGTCACTGTCGGAAAGATAGAACATTATTTGCTCTATGAAAGACATTAACAAAGACAAAAACTAGGGACATTTACTCGATAATTTTATTTTATTTTAGTTAGTTTTGCAAACAGACATTACAGTTTTAGTTTAGTTATCGTTTTTCCTAATGCATCGTTTCTATTTCTATTTCAGTTAACAACAATGTTTTTTTCCAAACCCAGTTTTTGTTATTTTGTTCGTTTTCGATTATATAACGATTATAACCTTGCTGGGGACTGGGGATGACAGTTGTATTATTTATATAATGCACCGGATTTACATTTACATTAGAATTTACATTTATTACACATGGTCTTTGTCAAATAAACTTGTAAATAAATACAAACATCAATCCAAACACTGGGCAATTTTGGTACTACACAGGACTTGAGACAAGACTAAAAATCTAATGCCACACAAGTGGCCAGCATTCCAGGAAACATGGAGGCTCCTTACCACTAGTGGGGCAGGTTGTGACCTCTGTCAGTCTCAGCTCTACGCTGGCAGACTTCCATCAGTCTAAGCTAGAAAGTACTTAGATGTGCTTGGTACCCTGGCGTTGTCCTAGTAAACCAACATTAGTTATGTTCACATTCAAGTCATTTATCCGTTTATTTATTTATTTGCTTGGTTAGTGTATGTTTTGTGGAATAGGGGCAGATTATACAGGATTAATCTTCTTTTCTGCTCCTTTTCATTAGGGACTTGAAACTTTGTGTTTGTATTCAGTTGTTTGTTTGATGGATGAAATAAATTTATATAAATAAATAAATCCTCTTGGGGCCGTGTACAAAACCTCATGGCCATCCCTCCAATAGTAGTCAAGAACTTCTTTGAGCCACGGTGGATTGAAAGACATGCCTCGCCCTTTCTAAATCCACAGGATGCAGATCTCTTGTGGTTACTATAAACACATAACTCTGGAATTGTTTATTTTGCAGTTGTCAGTTATGTTGCAGCAATTCTACACGATTCATAATGTCTGCCCCTCTCTCTGTGTGTTTATTCCTGTAATTGTGCTAAGAGTGTTTTTAAAATTGCTCAAGTACAAAGTTAAAGGGGAATTGCTTGTTAGTAATTGTTGACGTGCGTTACAGCTGGCAACTGATGTGTTCATTAGATGGATAGACTAATAGACAAGTATATACAGAAAACAAAGAGGTGAGAGAGAAAAACAAAACAATGAAAGACGTGGAGAAAATAAGAGATAACAACAGGAAATCAAAGACTGGACTGTTTTTCCTTCCAGCAGCAGAAAAACTGTGCTCCATTTACCACATTAGCACCAGCTAATTACACACTACTGAATATATTAGACTAACTAATAACCAACAAAACCCCTGCCTGCCTGCGTGTGTGTGTGTGTGTGTGTGTGTGTGTGTGTGTGTGTGTGTGGTGTGTGTGTGTATGTGTGTGTGTGTGTGTGTGTGTGTGTGCGACCCAAGGCACTATGTAAAACTCATTGGAGGTTGGAGTTGACTACTTTATTCCAACATTTTAACAAGCCTTTTGGGGGCCATTCCATCTAAGCTTTTCCCTTACTAAGAACTGCAAGTGTTTGCATTGTGTGTGTGTGTGTGTGTGTGTCTATAGTGAGAGAACAGGTCATTTGATAAATATTCCATTTAAGTTTCTCCCCATGGGGCACAGCTACAGAGAGGAGCTCACTGACTATGAAATGAGGCTGAAATAACTACATGTCATGAGGAGCTGTCCTGCATCACAGAGGTGTGTGTGTGTGTGTGTGTGTGTGTGTGTGTGTGGACAACTGTGCGTGTTTGTACGTACCAGAGTCCTGAGCCAGCATTCTTCACAATGGACGTGCCAGCACTGGATGGAGGTAAGCGGCATCGTGTAGGAGTCCTAGGGACAGATAGTGAGAGCAAAATGACACCAAATTCAAAGGACACACACACACCAGGTAACAACAACACTGGACATTCCCTGACCAACAGCACCAAACCACTAACCATGGAACGACACAGCCAGAAGCCACAGAACCACTGAGCAAGGCAGCATTGGGAGCAACTGAACCGGCAACCTGCAGGTCACACACACACACGCACGCACAGACACGATATCGGGCAGGCAACGAGCAGAGACGGAGGGTAGCAGGTAGAGGGAGGAGAAGATGAGGGAGAAGGCCATGAATGAACCCAATCTGATGGGCGCCCTTTTCTTTTCCTCTCGAAAAGAACGGAGAGATGATGGAGGGGGAGGAGGGGGGGAGGTGGAGGAGGGAGGGAGTGCCTTACCCTCCGTAAGGGCTGTGGGAGGAGCCTCTTTATGCCGCTGCCGTAGCCACCAATCACAAGGCCCCTGTACAGGCAGTACAGGCCGAGGGGGAGGGCCTTAGGCTTCCTCTCTCCGACCTCATTGGCCAGTGGCCGGGGCCCTGGCCACACCCCTAGGCTCTTGATCTCTGCACCTGACTGGATAGCAGGCTTCCTCTGCGGAAGGGAGGGGTGGGGGTGGGAGAGGAGAGGGGGCGAAAGGTGGCAGCTAATCATAGAGGCGGGATTGTAGTGATCGCGCCCTCACAAACACCACAGTGCAACGAACACCCGTGTGGACAGACGCACAGACACACAAAGACCCACGCACGCACGCACGCAAACAAACACACGCAAGCAAATATATACACACACACACACACAGATGCATGAGAATGCGTACGGCTTGGACAGCTGATGAACTGCTATAAAAAATGCTTGAGGAACTCTCCTACTGTATTCCCACTTTTGTCAAATAATGAGAAATATGAATGCCAATCACTTGGCTAAGTTGCTTAAAGGTCGCTAAGAGACGGAAACTAAAAGTCAGGCATCTCATTGGTTAGTGCAAAATATAAGGATTTGTTTTTACTTTTGAAACAAAAACTCATCATTATCCACTGAAACCTCTTACACAACAATGGCTGTTTAAGGGGCTCACTTTTAATCAATTTGTCTTGTCAATAACCATTAACTAAAAATATATTATCACCTTTATAAAAAATAAATTGCTTTTATATGACTAAATTTACTTAACAGGACATGTTGTGTTTCCCTTCCTAGGATGACCAGTAGATGGGGGTAGAAATCCACTGATGACACCAAACCACAGCACTGAGCTCGTGTCAGAATCAGCAGGGGATAAAGCTGAGGCAACTTGGCTACAACAGGAGAACACTTGTTTTATGCTTTCATACAACCTGGGCATTGGAGGGTTATGATCCATGCACAACAGGAGGATGCAGTGGAAATCTCCAGTTTCTCTAAAATGCTTCCTGATAGCCAACAAGCGAAAGCACTGATGACTTGTACATCAGACACACAGTGACAGGGAAGGAGAGACGAGAGAAAGACAGACAGAGGCCGATTAGATGTAAGACGTGTGTGAGTGTGCGTGTGTAAGTGTTGTACATATATTTGTGTTCCTCTGTATGCCTGAATGTGTGTGTGAGAGAGATGAGGGACAGTGACAGATGAGCGAAGAGGGGCCGTGTGTCTATGGGGCAGTGAGTGATCGATCGCTGTGCCTTGCCCTCCGTGTCACCCCGGGCACCCAGCGACCTTTAGGAAGCGCAGGCGTCAGTAATTACCCACACACACACACACACACACACACACACACACACACACACACACACACACACGATGCCGACGCTGCACACTGTCCACAAGCTTGAAAGATGCGAGGATGGGTCCTTTACACAAAGTGGAGAACACAAACTCTGATGGGGGGGCGAGGAGCATGCAGGTGCAGTCATATCTCAAGCATCTGATGGACATGAATATAGAAAATGTCCCTCATCCTGCCTGATATTGTCATGGATGAACATGAGGCTTAGACTATTGATCTGGGAGTCCAATCAATCACCTACACATGCTGTAAAGCACAGACCAATCTTCACGCTTTACAATGCAACACTGCTGTTACTACTGATACTGGTGTATCAACTAGACATAAACTCTTGCATGTGCTTCCTGGTCTTTAATACATCTTATATATATATATATTATTATATGGCAGAATCCTGTCAGTTTTTGAGGCATTTCCCACTGGAGTCGTTCATCCCAGCACACATTCAGTTTCAAAGCTTGCAAAGCCATGCAAGAGCATAAACCAACACAACACGACAGCAACACCACCACTCCAACACTTATAAAGCTACTTAGACATCCACAAACTGGGAGAAATGAGATGCATACATGCACACTTCAAGGAGTATCCAGAATACAACACAATACACTTCACAAAATGTAACAGGAGTGCCTGTTGCCCAAAGCGAGAAAAATAAAATAAAATCAAGATCTTTGAGATATGGTCACATTAATATTTTTATCCAAATAACCTGCCACTGCAGCAGTTGTGCGAAAAAAGGCAGTATTTGAAGAAGCCTTTGACACGGAACCGCCCATTATGACATATTTGGCCTAATAACGCCGGTTTTGGAGGATCCAGCCACCGGATTGGGCATAGAATTAGTGTGCAACTGGTTGGAAATTTGCTAGATTGGAAGAGGGTGCTAAAACGAAAAGCAGCATCCTCCATGGTGGGTTTCCTCAGGGATTGTGGGAAAGCTAGCTACTACTAGCCCTAGCACAAACTAGCAATCCTCTAATCCGCATTATTTTAGTGCCTCCTGACAAAAGGCACAATACTTCCTTTAAGGGTTGATGTGAACCGAAAGCAGTCATGTGAATGTTATACTCACCATGCAGATGAGACACTTGTATCGGTCTCCTCTCAGTATCTGCCTCTCCAGCTCTCGGATTCGAGCCTTCAGAGCCTCCATGGTGGTAGCCGTGGACTCCTCCTCCGTTACCCTGGGGGAGAGGAACAGAGAGAAAGAAAAGAGGGAGAAATGCTTAGTGCTAAAATTATGACACATATAGTTGGGTATGAGAAAGCGTGTAACCATTGACAACATTAAGTCAAACTACAGTAAGAAAAATCATAACACTGTTAAAACCACAGTAGTGTTTCAGGTGGATTTTTTGGAAAACGTTCTTTGTTTAGACCGACACAAAAAAACTACAGGAAATTGGAAGGAAATCACCTGTCTCTAACTTTATTGTGTAAGCTCAGTTGGTAGAGCGGGCGCCCATTTATAGAGGTTTACTCCTCGACGCAGCAAGCCCAGGTTCGACTCCAACCTGTGTACTTTTGCTGCATGTTGCGTTTGGATAGATATATATACATATACAAACACACGCACCATCAGTCTTGACACTCTATTGCACTCTTTTGTGACCCTACTATATCTAAATATGTGTTTGTTCCGCCAATGGGAATTTAATTTACTACCATCTTTACATAAGTGTGTCAATTTCTATTTGTAGCCCACTGATTACGGCCCTCTCTGCAACACAAACTTGCTCTCTGTGTCAATCTGTATGTAGCATGACATGAGTTGTTTTAAACATTGCTTCCTGTCTCTGTGCAGCTCAGTACATAGTCGTACCCCCCCCCCCCCCATTTTATTTTACTAAAGGCCCTACCTTACAATTTTAGCCCCTTCCCTTGCTCATTCCCACCATCTTTGAAATTGTAAAGTGCCCTGTCCTCTTTTATCTCACATCTCCCACTAATCATTCATCCACTGCGTCTAATCGCTTTTGTTTTTCCGTCTACCCATATATCCATGTATCCCTCTCAATTTATTTCCTTTCCTCTGTATTTATTTCCTCTTCTCCTTGTGTCCTTCGTCCATCCCTCCTTCATTCTATGCACCGACCTCCCTTTCTTCCTGCCTCTAAGCAGCCTCTGATTAATGTGTAGCATGATAACAGAAAATGTGCATTTAACACTGTCCGACAGCATATGAAGCAGCCATAACTAAATCAATATGGCCGACGCACAGACCACAACGCTGCTGATGATGATTTGGAGCAGCGAGACGAGGCAAGGCGGCCTGTGTTTATTATGGCCATTCACTCGTTCTCTGGCAACACGCAATAGCAGTGTGTGTGTGTGTGTGTGTGCGTGTGTGTTAAAATGAGAGTGAGTGTGTGTGTTTATGGTGATGTGGTCATTTTGCAGCCTGATAGCTAGCTGATCTATGGTATTGATCTGGATGGGGAAGGACAAGCGGAGAGAGGGAAGAGAGGGTGAGCGCAAAATAGAACGATAAGTGGCTGTGTGTGTGTGGCTGTGTGTGTGTGTCTTAGCGTGTCCTAGGATATGGCTTTATTTGCTGCATCCTCAAACAGCAGGCTACAGGCAAAGCAAAATAAGGATGGATTCTCAATTTCCTATTTAGACAGGTTTCTGTAAATCCATTTGACTGTGTGCAGAATGAGTAGATTTACATCTTATTTTTTTTTATTCTTATCATCAAAAACTCATTAAAAATAAAGTGAACATTAAGACTTATTTGAAGATTGAATTAAAATTAAGCTGCACTGTGGAGCTGAGCAGAGAAGCCTTTGTTTGCAGTAAGTTCAGTTTATTTTTGGCAGAGACTTGTCCAGGAGCAATGAAAACTCTCTGACCCCGACATCGGATACAGCTGTTGTTCCTCATTCTTTCTGTTACACCTCTTAAAGGAGAATTCAGGTCAATTTTAACATGTAGGTCTGTTTGTTTTTTTTAATTAGTAGTGCTGTCAGTGGCGAGAGAAATGAAAACAATTGGTGCCGTGTTATCCTCCTGCTAGCATAAGCACCAAACAGGCTTAAACAGGGCAAGTTTTAAATGTGTTTTAGCCTCTTAACATGTTCAAAATGTCATTACCAGTGCCTACCCATGTGCAGTGATTCCTTCCAAGTGACTGCAGTAGATGTGACAGAAAGGCATAAAAGTTGTGTTAATTGACTAGTGTGGACTTCACCGGATAACAGATTTATGAATTAACACAACTTGAATGTCTTTCTCTCACATCTACTTCAGTCAGATTCACTGTGTTTACTCAGAACATGTTAAGAGGCTAAAAACATGTTTAAAACTTGTCCAGTTTAAGCCCGTTGGGTGCTTACTTTAGCAGGAGGATAACTCAGTGTATACTGCACCAATTGTTTCCATTTCTAATGGAATCTCTCAATTTTGATTGGCTGCCAGCTCCTAGCCCTGAATGTAACCCATCCCCTTATATGCTGCCAAGCATTACAAGTGGCAGGGGATTTGAAATATAGGAAGAAATAAAAATAAAATAAAAAAAGATTTTTGTACAACTGACTGATGGACATCTTTAATTCTGATTATTTATGGTTGGAGCTGTAATGAATACCCTACGTGTCAATCAAAAGAAAAATAACCAGGAACTACTTTAAAAAATCGATTTAACGTTTAGGTTTAAGCAAAAACTGAATTCTTTCTCTGTTTCCAGCCTCTCACACATCTATATCATTGTGAAATTAGTATCTTTTGGATTGGAACTGTTCAATCAAGCAATACGATTTCACTGGGCTCTGAGAACAGAGTTGTTTTCCCCATTCTTGACGTTTTATAAACTAAACAAATGTAAAAAATAATCAACAGATTAAACAACAATGGAAATAATCATTAGTTGCAACCCTACTTATGCCTTTTTATAGCTTTGAGATGAGTGGTTTTCCGTCTGCATCACTCATTACAATGTGGAACAAACACTTTGTCAGGTATTATCCCTTACACAATGAAATTATAAAATATTTGAAAGATTATTTTTAGGTCTTTTATTGCCATTTTGTTATTCAATAGAACCGCTGGAGAATGACAGGAAAGGGTGGAGAAAGAGGGGGGGGGGTGGGGGGGTGACACAGAGCAAAGGGCCACAGGTCAGGAGATTCAAACCCAGGTCCGCTGTTCAGGACTCAGCCTACACGGGGCGTGAGCTTGATGTCGCCCTGACATATTTCAAAGAAACTTATAGATTTCACATCACTTTCCTTCCTGCAAGAGGAAGCGTGATGTCAGGATCAGCTGCAGAGCGGCACTACCGAGGCTGGTCAGGACTCCAGAACACTGAGCCGTTCTGCCACCACAAAAGCAGCACAAGGTTTTTCTTCCTCCGTGAGAAAAGTCGACGTTCTCTAGCACCTCCCTGTAACTCCATCACCATCCCGTGTCTATAAAGACCTAGTTGGGACTCCCTAGACTGACTCGCCACTCCATGCCCTGTAAACTGCTTTACCCTCTCCTCTTATTAGTTCTGAGCTTGTAAAAAGCCATTTAGCCTTGATTAGCCTGCTAGCTTATAAAGCGGCAGTGGACTCTGGGCTGGACGGGACTGGATGGGGGTTGTCCCTAAAACAAGGCTGTCTTGTCTCTTTTAACAGCTCCATTAAAGCCCTTTGTTGCTCAGTCGAGCACAAAACTCTGCCAAGGGTTGCTTTCTTTGTCCAAAGTGAGTTAAAGATCGGAGGTGGAAAAAGAAGTTTTACTCTTGTTTTCTCCAACACTCACCTTTCTATTGTCCTTTCTATCTCTATCATGAATACTCATTCATTCATAGAATACCACATTTAAAAAAGTTGTTTAATTTCCCAATGCTATTAACAAGACAAGTTAATCTATCTTTATGCGCCTGTAGCCATCTAAACAGGGGGGACGGGGAGGTGGAGGTGGAGGCAGCAGGGGGCGGCGGAGGTGCAAAGATTTAATGGAGGTTAAAAGAAGAGCAGGATGATTTCCCAGGGCCAAGGAAAGGAAAGACAACTCTCTGGGGCTAGATGTGACACACACAGAGATAAACTGCCTCTCAACCAGCAAGAACCACAAGTAAAAATCCTTGAGTTTAAGCCCTTTATGCTGTGCCGTGTGTCACTGATTTAAGCTGGCTCAGGGGTTTTCAACCTTTTCAGTCTTGGAGCCAAGAATACAAAAAAAATATGTCTGGCTTAGCAAACATGTCAAGTAGACTTACAGAAACAAGCTAACAGTTCAATTTGGGTTACAGACTAAAATGTAAGGTATTCAGTTTAGTGTCAGAAAATATACGAGGATTGTATGATGTGTGAGTTGGCTTCTATTCAGCATAGCAGAAGGTTTCCACTAGTGTGGGCTCCAGGGGGAGATTTAAGTAATTTACACTGCTTTAAAACAAATATACGGCACACACATTTGATCCCATTTTACGCAGTTGTATAAATGCAGGTTTTGGTGGTGATACAACAATGTAACATGTGCTATGTCATATGCTGTTGCAAAACTAAAACGGGTCAACAAACCAAAAGTTGTGAATCACACAGTGTCACAGGCTTGGGGTTGAAAACGCTCAACATTTGTAAGTAGCTCAAACTACTCCAACTTAGTTCCTGGCCAACAGGGCTGTTTGAATGGTGTGTCCATGTATGTATATATGCGAGTGAAAGAGAGTGAAATTGCATTGCATTCCCATCTCCAGTCACCCCTATGGCGACAAGCAAGGAAGAAAGCCTGACAGAGACAGATAGATGGCTGTGCCTCCCCTCTATTTAGCGCTCCATCCCCAACGTGTGTGTGGCTATTTCTCATTTCATTAGTGTGTGTGTGTTTGTGTGTAGCTGAAGACCTCCAACATCCATCTCAATCGGCCCCATGTCTTAATCTACTGTCTACCTACATTTTGGCCTCTCTCTCTCTCTCTCTCTCTCTCTCCCCCTCTCTCTCTATACAGCAAATGATAAAACTATGTCACAACTAATTCTAAAAACACAATATTCTAGCAAACATTTTTATCCACCAGGTAGGGAAATAAATCTCTCACGCGCAGGTGCTGTGAAAATAGCAGCGGTAAATCCCTTTAGAGCATGCTGCACCCTGTTAACCGAGGCCTTAACTACACTGACACACCATGATAAAACATTTAAGTCACTATTGATTTCCCCTGCTTTAGCCCGATCTCTCAGTGTGTGTGTGTGTGAAGGCGTCAGATTGCAAAAAGGGAGGGGGCATTTTGTACCAGCTTGAGAAAAATTAGGACAGGGGAAGGGAAGAAAAGAGAAATGTGAAAGAAAAGAGTGAGAAAGAGAAAAAGAGAGAGAAAGGTGGCTTAGCGAAAACAATAAAGAGAAGAATCAGAGGGGAAAAGGCACAGAAAAGGCAGTGAATGGGCAGTGTGTGTGTGTGTGTGTGTGTTTGGGGAGGGGGAATGGAGGGTACAAATCTAGCTTCATCACTTCCAAATTGAGGACAGATTCAATTATGTGCAGAAACCACATGGAAATCTCTCCGCATTGTTCCAGCTGGAGCACCAAATTTGGCAGCAATCGCATTGGCGGCATTGGAGGGGCCATTTATCTTGGAGGGGAGAGAGCATCTCAGGCGTTGTACATGTATATATATATATATATATATGTGAGTGTGTGTGAGCTCATTTATCTTGCGGGGGATTGAGCAAGGGAACGAGGACGCCCTGGGAGGCGACCAGATCATTACCCATCTGGGATCAGAGACACAGAGATTTCACTAACGCGCACGCACACACGCACGCAACAACACACACGCACCAACACACAACACACACACACACACACACACACACACAACACACACACACACACAATGTATCAATGTAACGAAAGGAGACAAATCTCATTTTCATTTGGGGACGGAGGGGCACAGAAGCTCCACAAATACGTGCATTTATAGCAAGCGGAGAAGAGTGAGGCAGGGAATTGTTCCAGCCAGCTGACTGCTTGTTCCAGTGCAATCATTCAGCATCTAGTTGGCTCTCCTTAAATGGATACTTAAATTAAGGCATGTTGTGCTGCAGGGGGCCACTAAGACCTCAGCCAGAACATCATGTAAACACAAGCGCACATGCATTTTCGTTCATAACAAAGTCATAACATCCCATATTCTTCAGAAATTCTTTGAATTTAAGCTAGTTCTTGGCAGCGAGCTTCAGGCGAGAAAGATGATTCCAACGAAACTAAATCTTAAAGATTACGTTTATTTCCAAAAGATATTCCCCTACCGACATTAGTCTGATGTAATGTATGCTCTGTGGTAGGAAAATAGAAAAGAAAAAAACAAAAAACTTGAATTGCAGTAAGTGAAAGCTCTGAAGAGGAACTTGGACTCACTGATGCTAAAACTGTCCA
Source organism: Etheostoma spectabile (assembly GCF_008692095.1). NCBI lineage: Eukaryota > Metazoa > Chordata > Actinopteri > Perciformes > Percidae > Etheostoma > Etheostoma spectabile. Next base: position 18,790,125 of record NC_045744.1, read on the forward strand.
TGCTATGCTAACCACCATGAGGAGGCTGCCTTTTCCCTCATCAAAACATACCAACTATACATGTGTGTGTATGAGTGACCCAATTAGCACCGTCTGACCACCTACATCGCTGTCTCTCACGCACTCGAACACACACACACACACACAAACAAGGACAATCACAGCACAGACTACAACTTATCGAATGCATCCCCTCGCTTAGTAAACAAAGACACACACACACTTCTTGCCTTGCAGTGCCATTTCTGATCAATACACTTCAAGCTGCTCCGCTTACTCACCAGCTACCCCATCTGCTGATATTTGATATGGGGAACACTCACACTGAGTGTCGATTGATTCATTTAAATGAAGCATTTATCGCGTGCAGCCTTTCCAGAGGTGATGGGGAACATACGTACAATACATGCAAACAGCACTAATAGTGATTTCAATAAGACTTCTAGTAAATATACAGTTAAGACAACTCTGCCATTAGTTTCCTACTCTGCTAGCCGATGCAGCCCTGACTGAGGTTTCAAATAACAGGAAAAACAACGCAGTGAACACTCCAATCATTTATACCGTAACATTTTGCCTGAGGAAATTGACTGAAGAAGGAAAGGTTACTAAAAGGAGATGAGAGTGATGATTTTTAGGGGGGTATTCTTAAAAGGCACTTCAGGTGGACAAAGGAAATCACTTTAAGAAATAAGGTCTGGGATGGAAGGCAACAAGCAGACTGACCCCAGCTCTGTGTTTGTGTGTGTGTGTTGTGTGTTGTGTGTTGTGTGTGTGTTGGTGTAATCACATGGGGCAAAAGGACAGGAGAATATGCCAGACATGCAGAAGCAACCAATCAACCAAATCCCTCTTTGCCCACCGACTTTGCTCTTGCAATGATCTGACCTCTATTACCCATGCAGGGGACAGTGTGTGTGTGTGTGTGTGTGAGAAAGAGAGATTGTTTACTTGTGGCAGAATATGGATGAGGAGATGGAAATGAGGGAATTACAGAGTGCTGGCCTTTCACACACGGGTGTTCTAATGAATAGAGCAGTGTGTCTGCTTGTGAGGGTATGTATGTTTGAAACACAGTTGAGCGAGGAGACTTTTTTATTTTTTTATTTAACTGTCCTATCCAGCCTCAAGCTGCAGCCATATTTACAGGTCATTATATTGTATTTAGTATTTCTGATAGGGCTGCCTTCTAAACGTCAGTGATTCAGAGCCCTCTTAGTCAAACTCATTTTGCCAGTTGAGTCACATAGCACTTTTTTTTAGCTGTCATTGTGCATAGAGCAATACTGGATAACTGCATAAAAGGCTATACTGCTACAAACCAAGTCATGTCACAAAACGACCCTAACTACAAAAGTTGGCAGCAGCCAATCAGGAGTTCATAAGGATTTTTATAACACTTTTTATGTCATGGTAAAAAAAAGTGGCAACTCAGAGTCGACTTGGAATTTTTTGGTGCGGCTTTACTGGTAAACCAACAAAGTCTTATTGAATTACTAGTGTTTGGTGTGTGATGCCAAGAGGATGCTCTATTCTATCACAATTCTATTCTTCTAGTTGTTAGTAGCGCTTCCATCTTTGAAAGTTGATTTATGGTTCATGTGGTAAATGATCAATCAGTAAAGATCTACCCAAATTCAGTATGTACAGTTAATAAGAATAAGAAATTATCTTTTTCCTATTTATTTGTGTAATTTTGACCACTGTGGGACAAGAGGGTAATTGTTTTGGACATTGCCATGTTTTTCCTCATGTCCACCTGAATCTACTCCCCAAATCCAACTGGGAGTCAAGATATAAATCATGACATAAAATGATCAACAAACAAGGTGTGAAATCTGAACTCCACCTGTATTTATGCCACGTTTGATGTTCAGTGTCACCGTCTGCCAATCTGAAAGTGTTACTGGAAAGCTATGAGAAAGCAACTGTTTACCATGTCATCATGTCTCAGTATATGAACGGTGGGGTTGAAGCCGTGTGTGTGTTCGCCAGTGTGAACAAACATTTGCATGTGTTTTCACACTGCTGTTTTGAAACGAGTGTGTGCCTCATATCAGCTCGTGTCTATGTCCCGTTAATGATTTGAAGGGAGCTCTGAGAGAACACAACTGCAGTAAAAATCAACAGCTGGAGACCCTCCCTGTCTCACGCACGGCAACAAACTGAATCCATACAAAATGTATCCGTAAAGACCTTCTACGAGTCGACTCTCCCACAAGTACAAAAACTCATCGCAAAGTCATCGAATTGCCATGAGAGTGCGTCCATACATATGTGTGACCTACTTTTCGATCTCGCTGTTTTTACAGGTGCGTGGTGCGCAGGAGGAAGAGGTGGAGGATGAAGGAGTGCCGGGGTCTGTCTTGCTGCTTTCTCCGTTGCTCGTCGAAGGCATTTCTGTAAACAAACAAACGGGTGGCGGGGTTAACACTGGATGGTGACTCTTCTAGCTGTGATAAGCATTCACACACGTCACTGCTACATTAAAAAAAAAAAAAAAAAAAAAAAAACATGAGGAAAAATGAGGATAAGGTGCAATGAATATACAACATTCTTGGTCAATTATCTCTTTGTGCAAGACTTGCAATTTTAAAATCCTAAAGATACATTTCGGAAAATAATTTGTATTTTGGCCCTACTTACCGTCGCTGGCCCACTTGGAGAATTCAGGCGTTATTCTGTTAGAAGGCATCCCACCGCTGCAACACAGACACACAAATGTTGGTATGAAAGGAGCATCGATGGTGCATTTCATTTCGTCCGTTTAGTTAAGTTAGTAAGGCTTCATACTTGAGCACGGCTCCCCGTAGTGCCTCCCTCTCCCTGGCCTCTCCTTGGTCCTCTCCGGCACCAGAGCAAGGGATGATATCGGCTTCGGTGTACTGGGCCTTGCCGTACTCCAAGGTGTCGTCCCCGTCCACGTCTAGGTCAGCGTCGCTGTCTGCTGCGCTCTCCTTAATGCTACACGTTGCAAAACCGGTTCCTGTGAGAAGACGATAATTGTCAGCGTGACTTTTGTTTACTTTGTCACTAAAGTAGGAATAAGGGAACCCTAGGCATTAGGGGTGGGAATCTCTGGGCACCTTACGATTTGATTCCCAGGCCAATGATTAGATTCTAAACAGATTATCGATGCATCTTTTTATGTACATTTCCATGCGTGATTTAAAAACATACATTTAGTTTGTTAGATTTTGACATATACAGTATCCGTCACACACAAGTTTTAGTGAAGGTGGTCAGATTTAATGTGATAAAGTAGATAAATAGCAATTGCATTCTTGCCTAAACTAAGTTGTTGTCCATTATCCCATCCTCTTTTAATCACTCTGTTTTCTGATATGTTCATGTCTGGAGACAGTGACTTTTAAATAAAAATCAACACGTTTAAAATAAATAAATAAATAATAATAATAATAATTGATTATTAACTTAGCAGAATTGATTACCGAATCGTTCTAGAGAGAATTGTGATGCATCTACAAATCGATTCCCCCCCCACCACTACAAGGCATTATATGTAAAGTGTAACATTTAAATTTATTCAATATTTAAAAAGATGCTCTTGTGATCAGGTCATCAGTGATATGTGAAGCCTACATTGGAATTACTTTCACTTACAACTGCACAACAGCCCTTGGCCTCATCTCTTCTAATTTTCCAAAACAGTGTGGTGAGGTTTGGTCAACAAGTGATCGAATACAACGTGAAAAAAGAAATACATCACAGCTGCAGGTTCCCATATTTTAGTGAAACTGAACAATTTACGAATTGTGTCTTTTTTTGCTTTTTTTCCACTTCTGCCTCGCCTAAATGTCATGGTTAAAACCAGTATCTAAAAGAGATGTGAACCTTCACGGATCTCCCGGTTCGATTACGATTATCATGTCAGCGATTTGATATCTCGATGCATCTCAATGCGTCAAATCATTTTTCTATTATAGCCATGTAGGATATTTAAGTCATAGTTTTTCAAGCTTCAAAAATAAATACAGACTAAATTGGATATATAAAACTGGAGCACTAAGCACATGGCACTTCTTGAATGTGCAAAACATTACAGAATAGGTAAACAGAAAGGTTCTTAGGCATACATTAAATTGAAACATAAATAACCAATTACGGCCCGGTAGACTATCGATGCAGCATCGTCCATTTCTACGATTCAATGCATCAATTATTTGATTCATTTTAACACCTCTAGTATCTACATCTACATGGGCCAGCAAACATAAGTAAAAATAAATGTTATTATTTTTTTAAATAACCCTGCATAAGTGAGGAATCAGAAAGCCTCTATAAGAACCCTATTAACCATTTTTTAGACAAACCTGAAGATCTTAAATTTAGCTCAGTCTAAACTTGACTTTTTCCTGACCAATTACAAATTCTGCAGATGGAGGTAGACGAGAAAAATTTGGTCAGAGAGACGAGGGTAAAGAAAGAGACCGCGTTTAGACATGGGAAGAACTGATGAAGACGGACACCTCACCCATCAATCTTTGAGAGGAAGAGAGGGAGAGTATGGCAGTGTGTGTGCGCGTGTGTGAGTGGCACTTCTATAAACCCAGTGATGAACGCCCAGACAAACCCTTACCGCTGCCTGACTGCTTCCTTCAGCTCCACTTAGCCACAGAGCAGGCTGCGTGTGTGTGTGTGTGTGTGTGTGTGTGTGTGTGTGTGTGTATGTGTATGTGTGTGTCCGTCACTTAGAGGCGTCACTTCAGTGTTTGTTTGAGACTGTCTGTCCCTCTGTCACTTAGACCCTGTATCTCCAACCACTTGAAGGTGAGCGTGTGTGTGCGCGTGCAAGTGTCTGTCTACCTGTCACACACCGCATCTATCTACCAAGCAATGGTAGGTAAGGTGTGTGCAGGAGTGTTCAGGTGTGTAAGTTACTTACTATTTGGAGGTAACTAGGTGTGTTTTGTGTGTGTGTGCGCGCGCATGTGTTTCACTTGAGATGTGACTCTGGATGCGTCTGCCTGTGACAGGCCTGACAGCCATCTTATTTACACCTATCCCAATTTCTACAAGCTCTCAGCTGGACTAGTGTTCTCTGTGTGTATGTAACATGAGTTTGTGTGTGTGTGTGTGTGTGTTTGTGACCAGATACAAGCTCAACAGAGTTGACAGCTATCTTATTGAGCCCCCTTGTCCCAGTGTGCTTGCAAGTCCTGATACTTGACTTCCTATAACAGTTGGTCTCAGTGCACTATAGTGTCTCACTGCCCCGTGGCGTCCTTGTCAAAGTGCAGACCAGCCGCTAGGGCTCGTCTACGAGGATCTTCTGGGATTTGCTACTGTTTCACCTCAGTCTTAACTGTGTAATTCGTTTCACGCTTACTCTAGAAAATAATTTAAAAAAATGAGGAGTGAGGAGAGCGAATGTGAGCATGGACCAACTGGAAGCCGCTGTGATTAAGACGCGCCACCAATGCTAAGCCGTTTTACAACAGGCCCATGGTTTTTAGTGATCAAATAAAAAGCACCTTTTAACTTTTATTGGGTCTCAGTGGCAGAGGGGGACATATGGGAACACTGGCCACGCAGCATAAATCTAGCATTCCGCTGGCTCTGCTCGGCTACGGAGGCTATGGTTTTTCAGGGCATGGCAGAAGGTGAGCAGAGCACATGTTACATTATCCAGTCGGACGTGGTGAAACAGTTGGACTTTTATTCCTATTTTCACTGGCTTTAGCTTGGTCATTTTGTGGAAAACCCAGTGCTTCCCCCCTCCCAATCCACCATCAAATACCTTGTTAACTGTCTCGTTTGCACACGTTGTCACCTACAACACTGTGGTGACAAGTGAGATACAGAGTCACATCTAGAGTCCATATTTAAGTTGATTACATGAGGTGGGACCAATCGTCCTCATTGATCTTTCTGCCTTCTGCATTCAATAATTGAGAAAACAAAAGTGACAGTGAAGAGATGACAAGAGACATGCACCCGGTCGGAATTTGAACCGGGGACTTTGCCGTTTCAACCATGGATACGCCCCAAAATCATTGCATTGCCTATCAACCCAGCTTAAGAACTAAGTGGACCTGTGAAGACCTCTAACCCAAAGGGCTCACAACAAGAATATTTAAATACACAGGTTCCATAGAGGACTATCAGTTAGTGTATAAAACACAGACAATACAAAATAGCATCCCAGACATTTTAAATGATGCCCTTAAAGATGGACGTGATGCTGTATTTTCTTACTGATGCATGGCCTATTGTGGAACGTCCACACTATACATGTCTCCGGTGTTTTAACTGTGAGCATGTGTGGCCTGTTGTGTGTGTTTCCAGTGCTTCTATCTGTCCCTCTAAGCAGTCTTGGCAGCCCAATCTAATCTGGCCAGGGAAAGGTCAGCCCCACTCTAACTGCCTTTCACTCACATTATGCACCAACGCCACCCCCCCTCTTTTTTTCTTTACCTCTCTTCCCATCCATTCCTCCTTTCCTCACCTTCTTTCCCTCCTTTTTTGTGTCATCACTCCTTCTTTCTTACCTTTATTCTTTCACATTTCTCCCACGTATCCCCTTTCCACTCATTTTCTCTTCTGTTGACAGTTGGCTTTTTTTCTTTTCTTTTTTTACTTATCTTCCACCACCCTTGATCTCTCTATTTGTCTCTCTACTCATGTATCACTTGTTCTCCCTCTCATGTACTAGTCCACAATTTCCCCTGTTTTCTGCTATACAGGCATGATCAATACACACAGAAACCGACTCCTACAGGGCCACCCTTCTCTGTCTCATTATCATAACCATCTCCTGAATATCGTTGACTCTTAACATACTAACTACACATTTTATCCTCAGAGTTACATGCTTCATGGCAGCAACACTGGAGACACTCAATCTACATACATGTCACCACAACAACACTACAAGTACAGATGCAGACAGGATCAAAGGACTCATCAGACTGACTGACAACGTGGATCAACCGATCGACCGACCTCGGCAACATCGCGTTACCATAGCAATTATCGGGACCCTCTAAGAAGCAGAGAGGAGGGGAGTCAAAGGCCATCGCACTATCTTTCTGCCATTTACAGGTCAGAGAGAGAGACGGGGAAAGGGACACAGACACAAAGGCATGAGACGGCCATCTTTGAAGTCCATTTACAAAGCACAGATTTCTCCTCTTCTCAATCCCCTCTGGGCCATCTCAACCTGCAATAATCCCCCTCTTCTCCTCCTCTGTCTCTCAGGACAGCCTGATATCAAACCTCAGGATCAGTCTGCCTGCCTCCCTGTCTGCCTTTCCATCTGTCTGCGGCTAAACAAACAGATCAACTATTGTGTTCCAAACTTGGTAATACCACTAAAACAGCAGGAGTAAACACTAAAGAAAAACAGGAACACAATATATTAGGCAACGCAACTAAATAGAACAATGTATAAAATTAAAATCTAATCCCTCATTTGCCCTTCATTGCTTTTGGTAATAACACTGTGCTTACCGAGCCAACAGCTGAGATTTTGATCTTTGAGTTGAATTATACAAGAATGGCAGATATTTGCAGAGTCCAGCTCTCCAATGTGTGGCTTTGTTTTTCTTCTGTTTCATATACTTTTTAACTTTATATATTTTGGGGGGTTTTGAAAGGTTACTGGACAACAGAGATGGCAAAAGTACTCACTCCCCGTACTTAACTAGAAGTACACATATGTGTTAAAAAAATACTCCGGTAAAAGTAGAAGTACTGATTTAACTTCTTTACTTAAGTAAAAGTAACAAAGTACAGGCTTGGAAATGTACTTAAAGTATAAAAGTAGCCTTGTGAATGACAACCATTTTTTATGAAAGCTACCTGGACCACACAAATGTTACCAGAGTGCACGCTGAGAAACCTTTGTGGACGTGGAAAAAAGGCTCTTTATCTGCCATTGCCTACATTTTAAATGGATGTCTGCCAACAGGCCTAAAACATCACATATTGTGACAGAGATTCGGACTGAGCAGCAAGATATGAATTCAGTTGCGATTCTGTGAGAATTCACAGATCCAGTTTTTCTTTTTTAATCTTTCCTTAACTTTTAAAAGGAATCTACATGTATGTGTGTGTGCTCAAATATGGCTTTTGGAAAGAAAATAAAGGATTAAATATGAATTACTAAACAGACATTAATTAAGAAGTTCTGCAGCACATTGGCCAGGAGTCATTCTTGATGCCTACTGTCTCAAACATCTCTCTCAGATAAGGCTGAGGATGATGGGAATGTGTTGCTGCTTGTCTACCGAATCTCTGGGATCTCCGTTTTCTCCATTTTTAATCATGTCGCCGTCCATACTATGTGCCAACGTTAGCGCCGTCAAGCCGCAATGATTTGCCACGAATTAACGCAGAATGCCAAATCTGTCTAGTTGACTTAGTGGTGCGTCAAGTGCAACGTACAGTATAGTCCCATCCATTAAGGTTGAATATGCTATTGATGACGCATACAACATTAACCGTAACTCTAGTGAAAGCATTTGAAACTTGTTAGTGAAGACTAGATTAGGTACTGTATACTGTATTTAAAGCCGATCCTGGTTTCCAACTTCGCCCCAGGTGTCTGTTAAAACACGGATGGAGACAACTTCTCTCTTTTGATGCAACGTGCAACCCAGCTAACAGGTGAAGAACACAAGCAACAAAATCACTAGCTAACTAACTTACTTTAAATGTGCCAGAACTATAGACCAACACAACAAAAGGCTTGAATGAACTGACCACATAAATTATACGACTTACAGTTCTCATAGACGCACACACACAATCTCTTCTGATTATCCTCCGGACAGCTAGTCTCTTTTTCTTTTCTCTCACTTTTTTCTCTGTGTGGCGTGCGCACCCGCTCGCGGTGTGAGATGCGTGTCCGTGCCTCTTGTACAAAACTAAAATAACGAGCCAGTTTTGTAGAAAGTACCGATATTTGTGTTAAATATCGGTACTTTCGCCCCAAAGCAACAATTGCAAAGTTGTATCATCAAGATCATATAGCCTATAGTTCCATAATAAAAAAAATCAGGCTTCTGCATGGCTCAGTGGAGAAGTATGTATTTACAACAGACTCCGCATTTATAAAGTTCATTCAAGAGACAGAACTGATGCAGAAATATTTAACATAACTTTTTACAATTAATCTTTCACAGAACTTGGTGGTTACAAGAACTAATAATTTAATGCTTCAATATGTAGCCAATCAAATACCTTTCGACTGCAACAGTGGCATAACGCAGGCAGCTAGGTGAGCCTTAACTTAAAACCATAAATTATTTCTAACATGTAAAATGTGAAATTATCACCAGCCATGAAGCAGACAATTGGTGTGTATGGAGACAAAAGTAAACTACTGGCTCCACTGTTGCATGTATGTCAAAGTCAAAATCATGTTTATTGTTTCAATCAACACTATCAACATTTTATGTTGATGCACTACTATTTATTGTTATTATTTTATTTTAACAAATGGTTACAACTGGCTTCTTCATCTGCCTCCTCCTGATCATTCTCTGCCACTTTCAAGGATTTCAAGCACCCGTACGAACCCTGAAAATAAAGAGTATATAAAAAAAGCATTGTTTGGAAATCAGTATCAAAACTCAGGTCTCATGTTGCTGCTAGTATAAAAGAAGCTACAATAATAACTTAGTTGTAATAAACCATTTTCTCCCTTAAATACAGACTTTTTAGTGTATCCTGCAAAGTTAAAAGTAAAAGCCAGTTGCTTTTCAGCTCATGAAACCAAGACTTAGACAGACAGACAGTCCAGTAGACAGATAAAGAAAGCTCTCGGTCTGTGCTGTGGGTCCTTTCAACCTGACTAAGCCGGTGCGAGACACAGGGAAGTCTTCCCTCACAGAGTTGAATCATAAACTGAGCTTGTTCGATTTTTTTCCTTCCTCCCTCCCTCTTCCCCCCCTTGAAAGGGCCTTGTTCCCTCTGCCTTTCTTCCTTGCGCTCTCAAAGGGAGGGAAGGATGGTGGCACTTCACAGAGGGATAGGGCTTCTCTTTATCCCGCCAGCTGAGCAGACCCCCTGCAACATCTCTATATCCGTCTAGCTCGCCGCTGGCTCTCAAGAGCCTGCAGGACTCAGTGGCAAGTGTTAGAACCACTAAGCTTTCAAGACAAAATCCACCTTCTGAGCCTTCTGCCGGGTGTGTGTGTGTGTGTGTGCGCGCGCACGTTTCAAGTCGCTCTCCCCAGGCCACCTCAGTTATCTGTGTCACATCACAAGGTGCCCTATTACAGCAAGGCAGAAGGGTCCTGTGTCTGCTCGTTTAACGCCGTGAAAGAGAGATGGGCGGATGGAAGGAGCATGGGGGAGATGGATGGACGGGTGGCGAAAACCACCTCCCACCACACGAGCTGTTCTTTGGCGAGGTTTAGTTGAGATTTCAACATTGATCTGTCTTGTCTCCTCTCTCTCTGGCTCGCAGAAAGGGGAGGAGGGAGGGGAGAGAGGGAGGCAGGTGAGGCTCAGCATGTGTGTGTTCAACAACAGATCGAACAGGGAGAGAAGGAGGCGACCAGGAAGAGGGACGGATGAAAGCCGAGGTAGAGCCTAGAGAGTTTGAAAGAGCCTCTTCGATGACTTGGATAACTACTCTTTGCCGCCATCTGTGCACATCTTGATGGCTTGCCTCCATCATTCTTCGTCACCCCGTTTAACACACAAACACCTGAGTGCCACGATGGGAGGCCACTGTGGCAGCACAGTGCAGTTTAAAACGTCAAACTGCACGTATTTAAACAATTAGGTGAACAGAGACAAAACGTACGCTTAGTTTAGAGGCACTCTGAGGCTTAGAGGAAAGGTTCATCTAGCAAATACATATAAAACTGAGCCGACTGTGTTATGTTTCTGATTCTTACATGCATCACGTTTCTCTCTAGAAGGACTTGATGCTTGATTCTGATAAGTTAAATTATTTAAAAATATTATTTAAAAATATCTATATCTATATTTATCTATAAATATTTAAAAGTTACTGTCTCCAGATATGTACAAATCAGAAAACCAAGTGGATGAAAGAAGATGGGATAATGGACAACAACTGAAAGTTAAAATAATTGGGCAAAACATATAGAGGCTGTTCATCTACTTTATCACATTACATCTGACCACCCTTATGTTTCATGTTCTAAGAAGCCAATTCTCCACCTTTAAATATGACTGCTCCTCCGACATGGAGGATTACTGTGTTTAAGGCTTACGCATGGAATGACTACACAATAAAAACCTCAGTAGACAAAACATTTCACTAAAACTTGTGTGTGACAAATACGGCATATGTCAAAATCTAACAAACTCAGATTTATATGTATTTTTTTTTTTTTTAAATCATGCATGGAAATGTGCATAAATAAAATTGTTGCATCGAGCAAAAGTGCCAAATATTCTCTGGTTTCAGCCTCTCAAATGAGCAGATTTGCAGCTTTTATTTGAGATATATGACAGTACATTGAATATCTTTGAATTTTGGACTTTTGGTCGAACAAAACAAGCAAACAGTAGACAGAAGTAACATCGCAGGCTCTAAGGAATTGTGAATTACATTGTTTCACGCTTTTGAACATTTTATAGAAGAAACAATTGAATCTAGACAATGACCTGTGGATGAATGATTAATCAAACACAGGGTGGCTGCAGCTCTAATCTCTAAAAATCTAAATAGTGAAAGTAGTTAAACAGAATAAAACAAGTTTGAAAAATCTGAGAAGGACCAAAAAGAGACGGTGACAGAGAGCTACCACTGTAGGTGTGTTGTGTCACAGAGCAGCCATGTCCCCAGTGACCAGCTCTCCCATCCAGTTCTATAATTGCATTTCTGGGCGGAACACACCACACAACCACACACACACACACACACACACACACACACACACACACCACACACACACACACACACACACACACACACACACACACACACACAGAGAGAGAGAGAGAGAGGTGACCAACGGGTCAATTTCCCAGCTAAATGTGTTTTCCTTCCCCTTGCTAAGAGGATTTGTAGGGCCGAACCGAGTTGGGCTGGGCTGACCCAGGGCAAACCTACACTGCCACCAGACCACTGGCACCATTACAGCTCCCTGGTCACATTCAACACTGGTCCCACAGAACAAACACTGCTCACACTGGACAGGAACAGAGGGAATGATGGATGAGCAGAGAAACAAAGGAGGAGACAGACAGGCAGAACGCGGAAAAAAAAGGAAGGCGAGAAGAAACAGGGCTCTGGGGTGACCCTGTCTACAAACAGCTAACTGGGGTGTGCCTGGCACGGACAGGAATACCTGTGTGTGTGTGTGTGTGTGTGTGTGTGTGTGTTTGTACCTCTGAAGCCTCCCTCCAGCAAAGCTGTAGCTCTGATCCTCTTCTGCCCCGCCCACTCGTACTCCTCAAAGCCCCGCCCATTTTCTCCATCCATGTCTGCAGAGTCATCATCGCCTAACGCACCCTCACGCTGACACACACACACACACACATACACAGGGACACATGTTAATCAACCAGCAATGCGTTGAGGCATTTTTTTTCTTGCAAATTTCAACAGCTGAAAGTCCACTGTTTTACTGTGCAAAATATGGTGTGGTGGAAGATAGGTCGGATCTCCGTAGCACGCTTTATCTGTACCATACCATGACCAGCTGTGATAAGTAGATACGTGGTTGGGAAAGGTCTATAGGACACAAATGAGACCAGAAAAGAGACTACTAATCTAAATCACGTATTCAGAGTTTAAAGGTTTGCACACACTGCACTAAATTACCAACTACTTCCCTAGAGACTCCAACTATTTTCTTCTTCTGTTGCGAATCAAGCTTGTGTGTAACTCAGGAGACGCCGTGCTGTGTTATACCGTTCTGTTCCTACATTTAATATGTTTCTAACAGAAGGTAGACTCAGTTTTCTCAACAGCTTTGTTTTGCTGTGCTTGCTGTTGCTAAAAAAATAAAAACCACCATGGATTGGTTTCAAATTGATCCATCTCAATAGAAAAATGGCAAAAATTAAGCTTTGTTTTGTTTTTATTTTATGTCTAGCTCTAGTTTAGATAAACGGCAAAGAGGAGATAGGATCAAACAGAGAATCTTCAGTCCACTTGATCACTAAAAACAAAAGGAGAACAGAGCTCCGGCTGCAAGCTCAGCCCAGTATCTGCACTGATGAATATGTGATAAAAACACAACTCACACAGAATGGTACAGCTCTGGAAAGCCTAAAGCGTGCTAGTGGAAAAGAGGTATTAGTGTTTCTATAGCTAGTGTAACAGTCAGCAGTCAGTAAGGTGGACTACAAGAGCAGGGGTGATGATATTTGTCCTTTGTCTACTCTTGGATAGAATGGAACTGTTAAGCATCTACAGGAAAGAAGGACTGGTGACCAACTCTGACATGACAGGGTGTCATTGGTTTGACAGCTACCAAACAGAGAGAGGTGGTGACTGGAAATATCTTTTTGTTGGGGCTACATCTACCGCAAGCAAAGCCAACTTGGCCCTCATGTACAGATACTAAAGATGTAACGGTTATGCCCATACAGGAGCTGCATGCCGATGGATGAGAGGCAGCCATGTCATATGGGATAAACCACAGCCTTGTGCTTCAAATCAATGTATACGTCTGCTTTGCAGTGACAAAATTGAATCAAGGATATGTAAATACTTCAATATCAGTGTGGTTTTTGTAATGGTCTTTTAGATAGTAATTCCCATATGATGTGCATGCAGTACCGCCATGTAAAGGAAGTTAGTATCTAGAGTGGCTACAGTTGCTATTGGTTGTTATCTACACTTATGTATAGAAGTGATTGGTGCATCTACAGGGAATAAAGAGGTGACTGGTCAGCATCTACAGGAAAAGAAAGGTTGACAGGCTGTCCGACTGGTTCAGGGCCAGGATTGTACTACCTGGATCAGGCATTGTTCCACATGTCTACTCATCTCCTCCTCGCTACCAGCCAATGGGGCGCTGCACAGCGGACATACCTGGCCCCCCTCCTCAGGCTTCCTCCTCTTCATCTTCCCTATACGTGCTGGAAATGATAGGCAAGAGAGAAAGACAGAGACAGGGAGAAACATTTTCAATGTCAATTTAGTATAACATGGTTATCATCATTTGAGGTTTTAAGCATGTTTCATTTGATGATAATATCACTGGTTTCAAGGCACAAGAGAGAATCTAAAAAAGGCCTGAGGGGCATTTATGTCGGATGAATCTTCCTTGACTGGATCATATGCAGTCTAATATACGTAGCTGCCCACTAATCTTAATTATTTACCAGCCTAGAAGCATGAGGGAAGGCTGAGAGGGCTAAACTCTTAAAATGTGTAAAGAAAGAAGTGACAAGAGACCGATGCAGCAGTCTCAATCCCCTTCCTTCACTCAACATCCACGCCATTCCTCTGCGTTGGTTTTTCCTCCCTTGCCCTTCTCTCACCCCCCCCCGCTCCACCCACCCACCCACACACACACACACACACACACACTTAATTAGAAATTTAACAGAGCAGAACAGCCGTCATTGCGCCCCGAGTCTCTGTCGTTTTTTCTTAACTGCAAATGGCGCACGGGGACATTAATTTTTAGCTGGCTGGGAAAGCAGATGAGGCCAGGAGAGACCGTGGCAAGAGATGGAGGGAGAGGAGGAGGTGGACTTAAGGCAATACGCCATGACTGCAAGGGAAGACGATGGAGAAAGTGAGGCAGGGCGGGTTAAAGAGAGAAACAGCCTCCTCCTCCTTCTCCTCACCAGTTCTCCCCTGACACTAATCGAGGGGAGCGTTGTTAAATAGAGAAGGGAAAGGCCTGCTAATTAGGTCCGGCAAAGCCCCCCCCCCCCCCAGCTGTTATACCCCACATGAGAATGATTCCTGCTTCCATGTGAGGGCAGAGAGAAAGTAATGAAGGGCGAAGTTTAAACTAAGTCTCTTGTCAGCTCTGACAAATGCTGAGTTATCTGTGTGTTGGCTCAAAACTGGAAACACCACATTCTTGCGAGATAACAACCAGTGTGGTAAGATACAAATATATAGATTACATTAGCATATCTTGGTTTACACTGCTTCAGTATATCTTCATCAAAAACGACAAGTAGTTTTATTAAAAGTTGAAGGGTTGAATGAAAAATCGTGACATTTTATTTAGTAGCATGGCAAAAGAAGCAACACTGTCAACTGACATCTGTGTTTAACATCATGGAGTGTTTAACTGTGTTAAGAGCAGGCCCGCACAATTTGGGGGAAAATATAAGTCGCGATTTTTTAGCTAAGAATTGATTTCACAATTTTTTTCTCACAAAATGTAAGGTTTGTTGCACACATAAACCATGACAAAACAAGACAAATTGTGAGTACCAAACATAGATTTTTTCTTTTTGCATCTACAGCACATTGCGCCACAAGCCTGTAAACAGAGAGGCTCCAATGAAGAGAAGGGAGAGCATTGCAGCGCTGGGGAGTGCTGTAAAACCTATTTTATACAGTCTGTTTAAAAATCACAGAAGAAATAAGCAGAGTTTGTGATGCAGTCGGCTTGTAAAAATAAATGAGTATCAAAGTCCTAAAAAAATGTATATATATTTAAAAATGTACTCGTGAACAGCGTGAATTGACATCACGATTTTATGATTAATCGTGCATTAGCTAAGAGATCAGGATCTCTGTTCAACCTGAAGACCATGTTAGAAATGCAGTATTACGAACCCAGGCTTATGAATGCACAGGACGTTTCTTGTCTTGCAACCCACTTTAGTGAATTACGTGACTGATGGCTGCGTTCTATTCAAGCGTCCCAGTAAGCCATGGCAGTGAGCCAGAATGGAATTCAGCTATTGATTTTATTTTCAAAACCAATGCTTTTCCTACTGGGACATGTCCAAATATCTTCCGTGAGACAGGTCCATTGGCCGCATTGCCACCTGAGTGACGCCACAATGTTGCCCATTAGGGATTCCACAGTGAGGAAACTCTCCCACATGTTAATAAACTCGGGACAACACCGGACATTTTTACAAGAAAGAGATATTTGTCAATGACGCTCAATATCTGTAGAGCGCTTACTTTGATCTCTGGCCTCTCTGGTCAAGCTTTCGCTGCAGAGACGGGCGCAGCTGCGCCGCGTTCCAGCTGCGACATGGCCTCCGGAGCTGATCGCGGCCACTCTAGACAAATGTTGCCTCCAGATGCTGGCACCTTCAAAGTTTACAGATTGCCTCATTAATTTTTTTAATCATAGGTTCCCTATTAGCATTGGGTTTTAATCCAAAATATTACCAAAAAGGAGTGTTGGCTTTTCACTTTGACACCTGATTTTTTGCCATGTCTCTAAATAACGTCATAACAGCATTAAGTGTTGTTTAACAACCTTCTGGCTTCTTCGGGTGGCCTGATTATTCTTTGGAAAACCGGATTCTTAGCTTTGTGACTCCAATGTAATCTATAAAAAAAGGACAAACTGGGGCTACTAAGAGCTAAGATGATCTTAGCCCATTCGATTAGAGATGGTCCGATACTATTTTTGGCTTCCCGATACCAATCCTATTACCTGAACTTGCGTATCGGCCGATGCAGAGTACTAATCCGATACCAGTTTGTCATATATTTTATTATGTTTTAAGCTGTATACTACTATCCCTGTATGAATGTGATATGATTTCTAACTTTGTCGTCGGTCTGGCTCAGGTTAAACTCTCAAACTATGAATGCCACAGAACTTTATTTTATTATCCAGTTTTACAGTCCGTTATAACGGAAAAAGAACATAAATAAACTACTTTAACCTAGATTTTCCTTAGGGCTTTATTACGCGGTACTGTATCGGTGCATTAACTCCAGTACTTCCCGATACCGCTACCTGCGTTTTAGGCAGCATCGGAGGCGATACTGATACTGGTATCGGTACATCTCTACATTCGATGAGAGGCTTTTGGCAACAAAACATACTATAAAAAATGGTTTGGGTGCTGGACAAACCTAATCAAAATGAATCAATCAATCCACACTGACAGTATACTGAAAGCCCCCCAATGCTATTTATTAGTTACTGACTGGTTGACGTTTTGGCAACACCCCTTCACTTCTTCAGGCTGATTAACACAAAACCCTTCCGCAGGACATGACATCATTAAAGCGTAACTCTTGTCAAAATGCGACCTAGGGTCCTTTTGTAAATTTACCTGAGTCAAACTTTCGTTTAAATGCATAGTCAGGACGTAAACGCCACTTTTAAGATTTTACCGTATTTCCATTTTTTGGTCCAATGGCCTTTTGAATGGGAGAGCTAGGGGCACTACTACAAATGTTTAAAACACTAAGAATATTACACAACATCAAACGTTGCTCCAAGTGTCATCAGGGGCTCCACACGTCAACGCAAGCATTGAGAACATTGTTTGAGTTCACAGGGTTTACTAACGAGAACAACTCAAGTTTGATGTTGTTGTTTAAGCTCTCCAAAATCTCCGCCGGTCAAAGAGAATCGATCTCCGAATGCGAATGAATGGCCTCCATAGGAGGAAATGTCATTCTTATATGAGGCTCCTTTTCAACTACAAGGTCAATATTGTGTTTCACTAACAACAAAACAACAAATTACCCGTGCCTTTATATGGAACTAAGCTTTAAGAGCTTTCCATCTTCACTCTCCTCCCTCAACTTTTTTCGACTTGCTAGATGGCGGCGATAGAAAAAAACAACCGCTACAGTGAGTTCTTAAAACCTTTTTAGTAAATTCGGTGTACACAAACTATGTGGACAACTTGGATCAAAGTTTAATGTTGTGTCGAGCTTTCTTAGTGTTTAAAAAAAAAAATAGCGATTTTGATGCCATCAATATCATAGTAGTGCCCCCAGCTCTCCCATTCAAAAGGCCATATGACCAAAAAACGAGAATACAGTAAATCTTAAAAGTGGCGTTTCCATCCTAATTATGATTTTATATGAAATGTTTGACTAGGGTACATTCATAAAAAGACCCTAGGTTGCATTTTGGAGAAAGTTATGCTTTAATGAGGATTCCTAGATAAACGTCACCTGACAGCAGAGCAAATATGCAGTGGTAAAATATGTCCCATTAAATCCAATATTTAGGTAATATATTACCATCATATAGTCAAACTATTTTGTCTCCTGTGCCTTGACACCAGTGATATTCTTATGTATTTTGTGGTGGTGATTATTTATTTTCACATCATGCATTCTTGTATTGACTTATATTTAACTTCTGGAAACGTAATGCTACAGGGAAATGATGTATGCTGTTAGTATTTTACTGACATTAAGGTAAATCTATACAATGTTTCCAGAAAGCCCATGACCAAAAACAGACAGAGCACAGTAATGAACTCTTATTAACAATATTCAAATCAAAAAACGTCGTTGGAGCCATTTAACTTATATTAATAAGCAATATTCAGAAGATGACACGTTGTATGTACATACCATTCAATCTTGTTTGCCTGTTTGCTCGAACTCGTAAAAATGTCTGCAAGCAGAGGGGGAAAAAAGAGAGAGGAATTGTGCATTAGATACTAAACAAACAATATAACATGTTTACAAGTATGAATGTAACTTTTCAGAATGGGATTGCTTTGGATGCTGAGACTGGGGCACTGTAAACAAACCTACTTCTCTATTGTTTTCCACATCCTCCATGACTGACACGGTTCACTCATAGCTCCCTCTACAGCCGCCAGAACTCACTGCAGCAAACTAACCGGCCGTGTTTCCAGATACTGAACATCACTGCAAAGTCAAGCTTGTGTCTATATTTTAATACGGATGGGAAAGGATTGAAAGTGGCGCTCGTATCTGCAGATACTGCTCATGTCCGACGCCATGTTGGCTTGTTTTGATCATGTGACGCGCTGAAGACGGAAGTGGGGAAACGTCACATGTTGTTCCAGCGCTCGACCGCTAGGGGGCAGCAACAGGTTTCATCAAACGGTCTCCTCTCAATCAAAGGGAGTGGAGTTTTACATGCAGACTTTAGGCTCCTAGACGCACAACTATTGCACTGTTTCTCCAACTACTACTGTTTATCAAACACAAAGAAGAATAAAGTCATGTCAAAAAAGATGCTTAACAATTTGGTGTTTGTTACCATTCTTTACTTCTTACTTATAAAGTGTAATGTTTTGGTTTCTTGTGTGTGCAGCAGATTACGGTTTTGTAGCCGGTTGAATATCCAACCTACGTTCTTAATATGCAACTGTCAATGGTGGAATAGGTACTCCTATAATTCACTTCTTTCAACTGTGCAATACTGAGTAATGTGTGCAATTTTCTGTGCTAATACTGCAATAAAAATTCAACTGTACCGTACTCTGCAAGGCATTAATAATGCAAATTTATACTGCACAACAGTTCCCATTTTTCAGCAATGGTATTACTGACACTGTTGTTATATATTGTAGTATGCATTCGGTATGTTTGCATATTCCTTATTTTTCCATATATAGTTAGTAGATTGTACATATGTTTATCTATTTTGTATTTGTCCTTATACCTTCTCCATACACTTCTATTCTAGAATGGGAGCAAATGTAACAAAACCCCAAAAGTACACAACACTCGTTACGTTAATACTAACAGCTGGTCAAGAGGTTGGGCCCCCTTCACAGGGTACCAAAAGAAATCTGGGGGGTTGGGAGAAATGTGTGAGAAAAATACGAGAACGTTTTTGCAACACAGATTTATATTTTGGACTTTTCTGGGTGAGGACTCCATGTTACGAGGGGCCCAACAAGACAGCCCTTTTTTTGGTTAGGGTTGAAAAACATAAAGCTTGAGAACCACTGGTTTAATCTTTAATAACTAGATCATGTCCTATCATGTTCTTTTTTAAATGTAAAATCTGCAAGGTGCATTGTGTTGAAAAGCAGTGTAATAGACGTATAAAGTAGCATAAAGTGTGTAACAGCAACTCAAAAGTCTACAGTAAAAGCACAGTATTGTATTGAATGTTGTCAGTTACTTTCCACCAATGGCAACTGGGATGTACAATTATATTTTACATTTATCTAAGTGAATGTGGAACATTTGGGGTCTTGGGTAGTTCAGGATGCCTGGGGTAAATTCCCTGTATCATTATGAATAATAGTCTTAAAAGTACAGCTTTGAGAAATAAATCAAGGGAGGTCAGATCACTTTTGTCTCTTGAAGAATGTGCACCTCGGGTCCTCTGGGATTCAGACCCAGAGGCCTGTATGTCTTTAGCTGTGTGCTGACTAAAGCATCCCCAGTCACAGTCATGGATGCCCTCTCTTTGACACGGCAACAGTGAGTAGGCAGCGGTTCAGTCCTCTAACAGTCAACCCATCATCCATCAATAAGAACCGACAAGCAGTCAGGCCTTCTCCTTCTGTTCCAGACATCCATCCCTCTCCTCACTCCTTCCCTCTTTCCCCCTCCCCTCCTTGCCGCCACTGAAGTTATAGGCCCACTTGCCTCGCGTGGCCGCTACTACCGTATCATTATGATACAGTGAGTGTATGGTTGCGAATAGGTCAGCTTTTTAGAGGAAGGGAAGAGGTAGAGAGAAAAATTGCACTGAGATGGTGTGACAGGCCGAGAGAAGGTGGCAAAGTCGGCCATTAGGCTTCATTTTTAAGGGTGGTAAAAAGAGTCGCCACTGACTTAATCATTTGTATAATATAAGGTGATTTCAGCAGTTTCACTTAATGAGAAAATCTACTTTATCGCTATAAGGTCTTTATGAGCTGTGTCATCCTGAACGTATGGATGTAACGTCTGTGTGGACTTAATAGTTCTTATTTTATGGTGTAAGGGGGAAAACCCACTTAACCCAAAGATACATCATGGCCAGAAGAATTACCCGAACAAAGTTTGATGAATTTAAGAGATAAAAGCAGTCAGGGCGGCGTTCAAGACATCTGAGATTTAAGGAGATTGGCCTGTTGGTCAACGTAAGTGCTGAGAGGGCGTAAAAGCCAAAAAATCTACCATAATCCTCTGCTATACTGTTATACATCAGTCAGAATTATGAAATTTCACAAATCTAAAAAACTAATGGGACCAAGTGACTATTATTTAACCCCTTGTGTGTGTGTGGTGTGTGTGTGTGTGTGTGTGTGTGTGTGTGTGAGAGAGTGAGTGTGACCTGGTATCTGTCAGAGTGGTGGGCATCCTCAGAGGACAGGGGCGAAACCACTGGAGACTCTCCCTCGCGCTTGATGTGCACCGACAACAGCATTGACTAGAGAGAGAGAGAGAGAGAGAAAGAGAGAGAGAGAGAGAGAGAGAGAGAAATAAAATGTCTTCTATATGCAGATAATCTTGTTGCAGCAGAAACTGTCCTCGCAAGTTGCTGCATGGAAATAATCATTAAACATGCACAAGGCACGAGTAATGCTGTTTCAAAAATAAATTTAGATCTAAAGAAAAACAGATACCATTTCACTGTTGGAGCGATAACACCCTTGCATGTCGCCACCTACACATTGGCTTGCCAAAACTGAATGCAACAATTAGAAAAGGATACATTGTTCTGAAGAACACACAGAATGAAGAAACACACAGCTGGCTGCTGAAAGTTGAAGTTGAAGTTAAAATGGCAATCTACAAATAATGAAAGATATTGGAAATGCATTAGGGTTACAGTGCTGGTCATCCCCAAATGCAATCTCGTTTTGGAACAAGATTTGTCTGCTTGGCTATTTGCCTTGCTAAATTTGCGTTTTTTTCCACCATGTTTGCTATTTTTGTAGCTTCCTCTTGCATATGGCTTACTGTCTGGCCCCTGGTCGCTACGTTTTTACAGAGGTTGGCACCCAGCACCCAGTCCCACACACAGAAAGATGAGAAAATACAGGCACAAGGCAGGGTATCTCCAGATACAGACACACACTCTTGTAGGTCATAAGTGATGAATAAGAGGCATTCTTTTTGTACAAGTCTATAGATATCTTTTTATGAAAATCATACTCGTTGTGCCTTTAAATCTAAGTGCTGAAAGAAGTTGAAGATTTAGCTGAAGTTCAAGCAGTTGGAAGGAGTTAAAATGTCAGTCAAAGTGCTGGTGCTTGGTAACATCCTGAAAGAAACAAGTGCCACATCAAGTGTATAAACTGAAAGGGGATGTCAGTGAAAGCGTTTCCTGAAGGGTGAGCATGGAAAGTACTAGTAGTACATTTATAAAAAGAAAAAGAAAAGTAATGACTTGCAGCAGTAGAATTGTCATTTGAAGAGTAGGAGTTGAAGTATCAGTGTCAGTTGACTAAATTTAAAAGCAAAATGTAAAATGACTGTTGACGGTTTGACTTTGTTGTGTGTATCAAATAAAGTCCTTTAAAAAAAGAAAAAAATTACTTAATTTCTAAAAAGGTAAGTTTAGTTCTGTATTGCAATAGATCTCTTACACAGAGAAGAAGAAAAAAACGGAATAGAGAATCTTTACCCTTGGAGAGTGTTATTGCCACAGATGCTGAGAGCGCCACGTCATCGATGATGACTGTAACCTGCCTGACTTTGTCTATAAAGTCCCTTCCACTGATTAGAGTTAATGTTTATGGGATGTTAAGAGGAGTAAGGGAAGAACGAGTGATTGAAAAGAGAGGAAGAAGGAAGAAGAAGGGGAGGAAGGGTAAACATCAAAAAAAGGAAAGAGCGTAACTGTCTGACATTACGGGACACTGCCTGTCCATAAATCTGTCTCACAACACTTTGTACACACAGGCACACACAGACACACACATATGCACAGACACTTTCTCTATAATAGACACGCATTCAAAACTATATCCTCTTCTAACCCACTCTGTGACAAAGGCAGTCCAGGGAATTCCTCAAGTGAACAAGACACTAGTAGATAATGATGTGAAAGAAAGAGAACAAGGGAAGAAAAGAGGAGCAATACCACTGTTTCACCAGGCTTAGTCCTAACAGAGCTCTAGCTGTGTGTTGCTTATGTTTTCATGGGTGTCTGCGCTGCTGCTTTTTTTTTTTTTTTTTTTTTTTTTACAAGGCAAGCCATGAAATATTGTATTTACAGTCGTCTCCTATTAATCAAGCGGAAAGGGGCAGAGCAGAGGCTTAAGTGCTCGACAGCAGTAATCTAATAATAATATGTGAGAAATGACCAACCTCCAGTGCTGCCACAGTAAATTGGACATTATGCATGATGCTTTTATGCCTCTGTGGTGTGTGTGTGTGTGTGTGTGTGTGTGTGTGTGTGTGTGTGGGGTGTGTGTGTGTGTGTGTGTGTGTGTGGGGCCTTACAGATATCACGTTTTTAGTCCAACCAAATCACCTTAACTTAGCGAGGAGTACACAAAGTGGGCCAAACACCCCATAAGGAGGTGCTCCGGGGTTAATCTTCGGTCTAACAGTGGTGGGTGGTGCATACCGGGGAAAAGACGAAAACAACAGGCCCCATGTGCTTCAGACTGGCCGTCTCCATTCTCCATGGCCTGCCGCTGAATACTAAACATCAGCGGTAAGATGCGCAGTCACGGTCAGAGAGGCAGGCCAGCCCTCACCCCTGCTCTGTCTGCCTTTCTCAAGTACAAGCCCACCCACAGTGCTGTGAGTGCAGCTCTCTAAGCCTGGGTCAGCACCTGAGGGTGTGTTGGAATGAAAATGGATCCCCTGAATTATTTTAGAGCTCCTATGTTGCATTCTTGAGCACGTCGGGAGTACTTTTACTTCAGTAGGGCATCTGACTTTTACATGGTCTTTTACATAGTCTTTAGTTGGAAGCAAACAGGGAAATGATGGAGCACTTAATTGCTTTTGGGATACTTCCAGGAAACACTGACATGTAATGTAGAGTGAAGCTACATAGATACTATTCAATTGCATGTTTTCAGCCATGTTGGAAAAAGTCACTACATTGAATCTTTCCCTGACTTTTGTTAAGACATGCTGAAATATTCTAGTGGTACTTCCCAGCACGAATGAAGTGTAAGTGTAAGACACTGGTTAACTGCTCTCCATATTATGATATCCATGTTTAAGGACCTGTTTCTCTATCAGTGAAAGTTATTTATTTGTATTTTTATGTTTTACTGGTTAGCTGTAATGTGTGAAAGTAGGAAAAAGAAAATCAGCATGAAAGAGAAAGCCATGCATGAAAAAATGTTGAATGTCTGTCTTTTAAGATTTTAAGATTTAGGGTTATTTGAATTTCCACATAATAAGTTTTCAAAATCTGACAGTATGGAAGTGAAATGTGGATTAATTACTTGAAAGTTGATTCCCATCATAAAAAAAAAACATCTCTCCATCTTTTTTTCTGTATTTAATCAAGTCCAAAATATTATAAAGCTATCAAGTCCACCCATAGCCCTTGTAGCCTATTAAATCTGTTGTCTATAGATCATGTTAAGGACATAGAAATGTCTTCCTCTTGAGAATTGCTTGAAATTCCATGCTTTTTGGTCTAAACGTCAAACCCAAATTAAAAGTGGTACAGCTCCCATATACTTTGGCCCTCTTGGATGTGCCTGATATCATTGAAAAGGTAACACTCTGTTACAAGTGTTAGGGCAATTCTAGGCCACAGAGTTACAGAGGCTAGAAATTATTAAAATACACCGGTGTAAACACATCTGGTGAGATACAAGCCAAAAGACTCAAAAATGGATTTTATATGAATTGTTTTCCACAGATTTGTCTGTGTGTTTTTTTCCATTTCCATTTGAAAAGTGCAAAATACAAAACTTCTCAAATACACAAACACACCCACATTAATCATCTCAGCGACGAAGTGTGCCGTCCACAGTGCAGTACTAAGAGGATAAGGGAAGGCCTACTTGATAGAATCATGTATCTGTCTTCCCACAATGTGGTGTTATCTGTCTTTTTCTTCCTTGTCTGTCTGTCTGCATCTGGGCCTCTCTAATTGGAACTATCCTGGTGCAGTTCCTCTTGGCTCTGCTGCCTGTTGGAACACAGGAGTCTGGTACTTCTGTGTGTGTGTGTGTGTGTGTGTGTGTGTGTGTGTGTGTGTGTGTGTGTGTGTGTGTGTGGTGTGTCAGATGTTAGACAGTGACCTACAATACAGCAGATTTCCCCTTAGTGCAGCATAGAAGAACAGAGGCATCAAAGTAACAACTGTGATAGACAGTAAAGAAGAAGTGTCATAATGTTGCCGAATCTAACTAGGTTTACTATGCCCACGTCTAATTTTGTATTCAATCATTTAAAACCTATGTTCTTTGCAGGTATGGCATACTTGATTTCAGCCCAAATTAAACGCTAATATTCCAAATATAGACATCATATTACATGTGAAGAAATTGGGGTTCAGCTCACCTTTGGGGTTCCTGGAGTGGCTGCTCCATCCTTGGTTGAAGTGTTCTTACTGCAACCGAGAAAGAAGAAAAAAAAGGATGGAGTGAGTTATGAAGTTCGGTGTTATATCTGTAAGTGTGCTCGTGTGTAAGCCTCTAGCGTGTACTGATATATTTTATTTTTAAAAAACATTTAATTTAGTGGTAATTGAAAACATCACTGCTGATGGCAGGTTTACTAAGAACCAAATCAGGTGGATGCAATCATTCTCCAGATTTGGCTCAACACACACACACACAAAACACACACACACACACACACACACACACACACACACACACACACACACACACACACACACACACACACACCATTTGTTGGGGTGAAAATTTCTGATTTTGTAGTAATTTGATTTTGCGGTTGCTTTGACTCTGAGGTTTCCGGTGGACAATTGGCTGACTTTTAATGTAACAGGGAAGAAGGGAAAGTGAGGAGAAGGGCACAGAGAGAAAGTATTAGGATGTTAGACAGTAAAAAATTACGAAAGAACGACATGTTCCAGCAGATGGGTGTAGCTGGATACTTCGGTGCTTGTGTTTGACATTTTAGATGAGAGGTGAATGATGGAAAGTCTCATATATCAACTAGCCTCTATTGTGCTACGTTGTTACTTTATGATCTCTTCTATCATTTTCTTCCCATCTTTATTATGTCGCCTCATTTTTCTTTTGTTGCCCTCTCCTCCTTCTCTTTCCTCCCCTTTTTCCTCTCTCCATCCTTCCATCCAACCTTCTACCTCTGCTTTTTATCTCTCTGTCTCTCTCTGTGACTTTCACCCGAACACAGAGATACAGTTCTCTGAGCTTCTTGAAGCGTTGCTTGACATTGACAAAGCGAGACTGGGTTGTCATGTTTGCTTTGAGACCCTGTTAGTACTCCAGACCCACTTGGACAGACACACACACACACACACACACACACACGAACACACACCATGGAAAAAAAAATGGGCCTGAAACTGAATTTGCTCGACCTCTAATCTGACAGCATGCCTTGGTAGACAAGGGATTTTCTTTTTCAATGGCTGGGTGGGTGGATAATAAGAATAAAAAGCCTTATTTTTTCACTTATCTGAGAGAAGCTTTTACAAAGTGGTGCACAAGAGCAAGACAAGGGAAATATAAGACAGGGATATAATGCATAGCTGCACACAGATATGAAGAAATGTTTGACGTGATAGAGGGACGTTTAATGAAAGTATTTTTTTCCTCATGCTCATTCTGTGATGGGGAGTGTCAGTCGTGTTTTTACTTTACGTCACTGGGTTTTTCAAACAAACCAGCAGTTGTTTTTTGGGGGAGGACAGTCTCGAAAATACATCAGGAAAATATGTAACCACTGGATATTAGGTTAATGAGTTGTTGGAGTGATAATTAGTTATTTGTTGTCATTTTAGTTTTCATTGGTCCTTAGCTGATGTGATTGATGATCTGAGATTAGTAGCCATTGCAAGTCAGAGAGTGCCAGTGTACAGTATATACAGGTGTCTGTGTATGTATGCACTGAACATGTCTGTGTGTCATTACTGTCGCTGTGCTGTGTGGAAGCTGAATAGCGGGCCTCATCGCCACCAACAAAGAGAATAAGCATGGATGATACAGTCAAGCTGCTGTGTAATGCAGGGGAAACTGCCAACACCACCACCTGTCTTTTTTACCTTTCTCTCATCTATCTCTCTCCCCTTCTCCCTCTATCTCTCTTTTATTCATTACCTGGAACCTCTGCAGAAGCATCAACAATAACAGCCACCTCTACCTGCTTGTTGACAGTGTCAAACAGTGACAAGAGAAGGAGGGAGAGGGAGAGAGGAAGAGAGAGGGAGAGAGGATAGCAGTTGCATGCCTGCCACGATGGGAGAAAATTGCCACAATGACACAGGGGGTGATAGAGATGAAAGGGAGTGAAGAAGGGGAAAGAAAGAAAAGAGGTGGAAGGAGATCAAATGTTAGGTGAGAGAGAGAGAGAGATGTGGTGAGGGAAGAAGAGCGAGCAACATAAAGAGAGAGATTGAGCAAGGGAAAGGTGAAGGAAGGCAGAAAACGAGAGAAAGGAAAGGAGGGATTGATAGGGAAAGTTGGTGTGTCGCCGCCTCTTCTCGCAGTTACACACGTCTGTTTGCCCGGTTCTATGAATTTTTGATAGAGGCGGGGGGGTTATGGGGCTGGAAATTCCAGCTGCCTGCCATGTCAAAACAAGGAGAAGAGTGTGGAAATGAGCAGCACAGCAAAGCGAAACAAACACATAGACGGGAGGCAAAGGAAGGAGGGGAGGAATAAAAGACGGAAGACAAAGCAATTTAACACGTGTTGTGGTAATGAGGCCTGTGTGTGAACAGGGGGGGACAGGTGAGGGCATGTGGGTGCTTCAGACTAGTCTTACAACACACTGTCTCACCAAGTCATACAGTACCCTCTCTGAACTTGTTAGAGGGGTTAAGAACCTGTGAGATGAACAGGAAGTAGTCATAAGAGATCAGGTGGTGCGTCAGGTGGTCCCTTTTTGTTTGTTTGCCATCTTTGATACAAGTAAAGGAGAAAGAAATGGAAGAGATGGACTTTTTGTCCACTGACTTAAACAAGTCATAAAATCCGAGATCATAATCGATTAATAATGGAAAAAAGAATGTATTTACAGTAGACTATGATTTTAGTTGTCTGGGGTCTGCTAACATCTTTCTCATATCGTTATAATATGCAGTTTTTCAAAAGAAAAATGCAAGTTAAAATGTGTTAAACATTTTGTAATTTGGAAGCAATTCCATTCAGTACAACTGCCCGCCTCTATAAGCCTGATTAAAACGGCATCAATCCTGCACAAGTAGAGACAGACTGAGTTTGATTGACAGCTAGTTGGTGTCTCTGCCCCTCCTACCTCCGCTCCCTTTCAAAGGGAGAGAGCAAGAGAGAGGGAGGGAGAGAGGGAGAGAGAGAGAGAGAGAGAGAGAGAGAGAGAGAGAATGAGTCAGTGGGAGTTGGGTGGAAAGGAGGGACGGTGCTAACCTCAAGATGCTGATTGCTTTTTGCCTTTTTGTGCCGTCTGCTGGAGATGTGGGGGTTTGCTTTTGTGAAGGCAAATTGATTATGCAGGAGGAGGAAGAGGAGAAGTAGGGGTATGAAGAGGAGGGGGTGATGGGGGTATGTAGATTACTTTGCCCCCACGAGCCACCTGACGTTTACAGGGCATGATAGATTACCATTTGCTCAACTGTGTGTGTGTGTGTGTGTGTGTGTGTGTGTGTGAGATTTCCATGTCCATACGCGAGAAGCTGTGGCCCATATACAAGCAGGGCACACTGTCACAAGAGAGGACAGGTTGGCAGTTGTAATGAAACACACACACATGCAGAGAAGAGAAATAGAAAACAAATAGAAACCCACAGAAGAGGCCAGGCAGATATGGGACACACACATTTTTCCCACCAACATACTCAAACACACACCTTCGTTTTCATACCCACAGCTCTTTCATTCAGCAAGCGCTGGTCATTAAAGGCAGATTTACTACAAATTGGACCAAATTCCCACTGTCACTTTCAATGATGGCTGCTGCCATGCAGAGAGCCGAGGAGAGGGAGACAGTGCGTGTGTGTGTGATATAGAATGTGGTTTTGCAATATAAGACACACATACACACGCACACGCACACGCACACACACACAGCACTTTCTGCTTTTGTTTTATCTCCTGCTTCCATTCCCTCTGACACACATACAAAATCTGTGTTTGTGTGTATGTAAAGGAAAATGTATCAAAATATCTTAAAAGGTTATCCTTTGCATTCTCCTCTTTTTTTCTTTTCTTGTGGTGTGTGTGTGTCGGATGGGTTAATGGCAAGTAGCTAAATCAGCCAGCTGTGACGTTAGCCACCATCCAATCTCACCCTGGATGACGCTATTTCCTTAAATAACCGTGTGTTTGTGTGCATGTGTGTGTGTGTGTGAGTATCTCAGACCCACAGAGGGAAGGGCAGACTACTAACCTTTATTAATTATTGAAACACCTCACCATATCAGACAATGACAGATGGATGACTCTCATTCAGTGCTCCCATGTAATGTAATCTTTTCTATACGATTCTATTTTATTCTATTCTATTCTCTTCATTAAGAACCACCTTTTTAGCCAGATCTCACAAAAAAAACAACGTAACCATCTCCATAATAAGGGAGTAAACTCTACGGGCTGATGAAGGCCAAGAGATATGGCTGATAGCTCAGGAAAAACCAAGTTGACCTGTGGATAACGCCATTTTTTTTTTAATTCTATTCTTTGTGTCACTGGGTTTGTTAGATGTCTGTCTCTGTAAAGTTATTTTGTAATAACTTTTATCCATTGAGATTTATTTTGATCTCTTAAATTTGTTTCCCATCAACTTCTTTGTCGTTATTCCTTTATCACCACCCTTGCCCAACTTTTCATGAATCTTTTGAGTTGTTTTTGAGATAGGCAGATGTGTTTGTTTTTTCTCCATTACTTCAATAAATTTTCTCTCTAACTGTCATGCTTCTCTTCTTCCTGTCATGCTGTCTCGACGTACATCCTTTCCTACTCACAAAGCCAGGAAGAAATACACTTGTTGACCTGTTCACATTGAGGACAGTGGGTTCATCCCTGGTCACTGCTTTGGTCCTATATGTTAGCGTGCAGCTTTTAGAAACATGGTGAAATCAGGTAATGAAGTAATGACAGGACTGGGTTGGATGAAGACAGATTGAAAAGACTTTAGGAAGAAAACAAGAAAGATAACTAAAGAGGACATGAGTAAGGTCGGATATGGCAAAGAAAAGGAACAGGACGGAAAGGAAAAGGAAGATGAGGGGAACAGGCTGAAAAAAGGAGAGGAATGAGGAGGACCGGTTCAGTATCTTGACATGGGCAGATGGGAGGAGGGGCTTTGGTAGGTGTAAACGGGGGTAAATGAAGTGTGATTTCCATGTGAGGTGACGCTATCTGTTGCCCTGTTCCTCCAGGTTAATGGGTACTATCATAAAGCTGGGCCGCTAAGGTGGACACCGGGTCATACACAAGCACAGCATCACACAGGCCACACTGGTATGTACACAAACACACGCAGCCATACGTGCGGTCAAGGTGAAATATGGATCCTAATGGTTGTGTCCCATCGTTAAAAGGGCTTGAAGTTGATTTATCCACCGTAAAACAGCACGTGTAACTGCCATGAGGAGAAGAAGGAGGCGGCAGTGAACTTGAGGTCACAGGTTTGAATCCAAATCCCTGCGGGAAACACTTAGCGTTACGTCGACGGCATGCCTCTGCCTTTTATGCAGATTTATGGCAGCAAAAGCTGTGCTCGGAAAGAATAGCAGTCAGTGAGCCTGACATAAAAGTTGAGTTAAAGCTCAGCCTTCACCCTACACCTAAAAAATTTATTTATCTTTATGAGCCATCTCAATTTTTTGTCTTAAGGATGGATATCAGTTTGATTTCTCTAGTTACATGATAAAGATATGCAGAGATGTGTTTAGCTTAGCAGGAAGACTGAAAACACAGGGAAAGAGAGCTAGCTTGTGTCAAAGGTTAAAAAAAAGATGTCAGCCACTACAAAACTCTTTACATGTTTTATCTGGTTAGTTCTGTTCATTATTTTAGTCAGGACTAGCTGCCACTGCGCAAGCTAACAGACCCAGTGTGAAAGCTTAATGTTCATTAAACAACAATGTCTCATTTTTCTTTCTTTCTATGTAAAGTTCAAAAGCTACAACACGTAAATAAGATACTTCTGGGGGGGAGGGGGGGGGGGGTGGATGGCACCAATGAAAGGGCTAGGGCCCCCCCCAACTCATTTGTTCTAAGCTAGGCTTAAAATGTCACTGAGCTAACTCTGTATTGGACAGACTCAGATGAAATCTTCTCTTCTAACTCTCAGAAAATGTTCCTAAGATGTATTCACTTAAGACTCACACAGTATACACAGACCTTTGTTTTTTATTTGAACTTTTGAACTTTGACTGAACTTACAGTATTGTGCAAAAGTGTATGGGCGAGCAAGAAACAACGCGTTTCAGGCCTACCTGAAGCATATGGCAGCTAGCCTCTCTATCTCTGTCTCCATGTGCTCCTGTAGTTCTCCGGGCCTGAGCAGCACCTGGCAGATGGGACAGATTGGAGCCTGGCTGTCATACAGGGACATCTTCTTTTTACCTGGGGACAATATAAAAAGCAAGGCAAAGGGAGAAACATCAGTATATGTATATACAAATAAGCGCCAGGCACACCAACAACTGTACTGTTGGATGACATTAAAATGCATCTTAAATGGATCTCATGGACGAGTAATCTGATTTAAACTTGTATCTGTTTCAGCTGTTGGGAATTATCATTAGTGTCACACAAATACATACACAAATTGTGTCAGTACATATAACAAATACATTACAGTAGGTTACTTGTTGGGTATCTCTTTCACAGAGACACAGAGGCCTTGTCTACAGATAAATTTATCCAACTGTGTTTGTTTTTATCGTGCTACACACACTCTACAAATTTGACCAGGCAGCCCTTCAATTTACCAAGGACAATAAAGGAAACTTTGGCATTGCGTTTTCTTGCAAGCACCAAGGCTTGAACCATAGTTTTACTCTCTTAAACCACACACATTAGGTGTTATAATTTTGCTTTACACACAGACAGAAAGGGGACTATAGTGCTTTACAGTCTCCACTGTGTCCTCTCAGGTCAAAGCAGATTTAAAGAAGTGTCAGCCATGGATGAGATAATGCTGTATAGAGTCTGCCAACACTACCTCACTTCATTGTCCTTGATCAGCAGGGCACAGGGTGGGGCCCACCTGTATGTGTGTGTGTGTGTGTTTCATTGTGTGTTTCATTGTGTGTATCGGAAAGTGCGCACTTGGCATGTCATCGTCTGTGTGCCTTTGTGTGCGCGTAAGTATAGTAGTGTACATCCTACTTTCTCAAGTTATATTTGAGACTGCCTGGCTAAAAATAACATCTATTGAAAGTGTCTTGGTGCTTAATGTCGGAGGACACTTCCTGATTTCCTGTATTTAGCCAATGACTTGGGATTTTTTTAGTTTGGGAACATGGGCTCCGCCTCAGCCAGGATATCCCGTTTAGACTTGCTGTCACCACGGCAACAAGAAAACCAGGTACAGGGGGACCCCTTATCTGTGTTGTATTTTTTGTTTCTCAGACACACGCACACGCACGAGCACACGCACGTACACACGCACACACGCGACCCTCTGGGGACGCGTATCCTTGCTCACATATTGGTCTGTCAGAACAGTTTCCTGCAAGAGAACTCATCAAGAGACAACTAGCGGGGAACCACACACACACACACACACAAACACACACACACACACATCACCCCCCGCCCCTTCCCTTTTTCAGAGCGTGTGTGTGCATACCGGCCTCCCATTCTCCTGCACCGCTACTTAACAGAGCCACAGCACTGGACACGTTAAGTGACTTTGAAAAATAGGTAATCGATTACTCTCTATCTATCTCTCTGCTGCTCTATCTCTACCTCTTTTTTTCCACACCTTTCCCTCTCTGTGCTTTCTCTCCAGACTCATCCATTTCTAATTTTCTGCTCCCTACCATCCACTTATTTGTTTCAATTCTTTCTCCTCCTCTCTTCTTTCTCTCATCTCCTCTTTGATTATTTCATTGTTGGCCTCCCGTTTTTCATCTTTCTTGCTTGTTTTTTTTCTGTCTCTCTCTTTCTTTCTTTCCCCCCTTTTTCTGTTGCCCCATCACTTTCTCTTTTCCCTTCAACTCTGTCATTTTCTATGTTGCTCATCCCCTTTCTTTTTTCCTCTTCTCTGCTTTATTGTCTACTCCACCATGCTCCCTTCAGTATATTTCCCTTTCTCTCCTTGTTTCTCCATCTCTTTTTCTCTGCCCCCCCACTCCCTTCCCTTCTCCCCTGTATTGCTTTGACAAGATAATTTGAGTCATGCCGAAGCCGTCGCCATCCGCCACGGCAAACAAAGAAAGATCCAATCCCTGTCTGCAGCTGATGGAGCTTTCTATTTCGCAGACAAACACACACCTGGAGGACGCACACACACACACAGGCATGCACACAAATATATGCCTGCGCTTGATTATTTTTAGGCTTTTGTTATGTCTTGTTTTTTATGTTTTGTCATAAAATGTACTTTTTTTAAAGTAGATGTTTTTTTTTTGCACCGTGTGAGTATACTTTCTTTTAAGAATTCCACTGTGCAGGCATTTTCCTTTGAAGTGACTCATATTTGTATTATGTATTAACAAAAAAGTGATGAAAAGGAAATGCAGATGCCCGGGTGTGACAACAGAATGTCAACAGTAAACAACAGGGAAGACTAAAGTGGAGAAGTATTGTGTCAATTGATTTGAATCGGTTTGAATTCAGCTGCTGTAGACACACTCCTATTGAACTTGCTCTGTGTGATAGAACAGGTGAAAATTTATTTCCTGGTCTTTCTTTTCTTCCTCAAATCCATGTTTTTTTTCCAACTTTGCTGTCACTGTCTCTCATCCTTTTTTTTGTCACTCTCACCCCTTGCGTTTCTTTCCTTTTTCCCCTCTATGTTTCCCTCCCTCCGTCAAGCGCTCCCTGAGGGAAGTGAGTGATGGTGAGAGGCAAAGGGACAGATAAATCCAGTGGAGAAGAAGAAGAGGAGAAGAGAAAAGGGGGAGAAGGGTGTGAGGGGGGGGGGGGGGGGGTGTTGATGTGATGTTGCACACCAGGCTTGTCAGCGCCTTAAAGATGATTAATGTTGGAGCAACACACACACACACACACAAACACACACACACACGCGCGCACACACACACACACACACACCCTGCGGCGCAAC
The DNA here is from genome assembly GCF_008692095.1 of Etheostoma spectabile. Lineage (NCBI taxonomy): Eukaryota > Metazoa > Chordata > Actinopteri > Perciformes > Percidae > Etheostoma > Etheostoma spectabile. Next base: position 18,824,275 of record NC_045744.1, read on the forward strand.
ATGGGTGCGTTTAATCTCTGGGAGAAGAGGGAAGGTATCAGAGTCAGAGAAGGGAGAGGAGGGGTGAGGAGGAAGAAGGAAAGGGCTGGACAATAACATGGAAATAGGCCTGACAGGACTTTTTAGTGTTGAGATTCTTCAGGGAAATGCCGGCTGGCGGAGCGAACGAGGGATGGATAGATGCGTGGATGGAGGAGAGGAGAGAGGAGGTGTGCATCTCTCTGACAACCATGATGGAGTGTAGGCTTGATCCCCCTAATGTGCCAAGATGGATCGTCTCATCTCTCTTTCTCTCACACTTTCCTTTCCTTCTATCTTCCTTTCTCAATCCTTCCATCTGTCTTTCTACTTTGCTCGATTTCTCGCTCCCTCCATCTCCTATTTTCCTGCTTTCACCCTTTTGTTTCTCTTTCCAGATCTCTTTCTTATTCTCTTTGTATTACACCGGACCATTCCTCTAGCACTCTCTCCTCTTTCACTGTCTTCTATCTTTTTCATCTCTGTCACTTGATCCACTTAATGGCTCTCGCTGGTTTTTGTTCATGTCACAAAAGCATAGCCACTGACTTTTTGTATCTTCTGTCTGATTTATTTACTGGCTGCTATAGTCTTGACATGGACACTTTGGCTGGTGTAATTCAATCCAAAGAGGCCCTAATTCCTATTGTAGCTGTGAGATTTAGTCTGAAAAATGTATACAAGAATATGTTTCCAGCAACAATGCACTTGCATATCCTTTATTGTCAAAGCCAATCACAGATATAAAAGCATATGCAACTTGATTGTATTTGAATATGTTTTAGAGCTGAGAAACAAAAGTAAAGAGTCATTTCTGTAGCCGACATCTGAAAGATATCAGTGCAAGATCATCAATAACAATAAACCAGGTTAAGTATATTTTTTTAAGCTATTAATGATTAAAGGAAATTACAAAAAACTAGTTGAACCCACATTTAACATGAAAGAAGATATTTAATAAATAAAATAATGAGGAATACACACACACACACACACACACTCTCTCACACACACACACACACACACACACAAGTAGACAGGTAACTAAAGACACAGATGGTGAGGCGGAGAAAGCTACTGTAGATCATACGCAAGAGTGGAGAGCAAAGAGGAGGAATCTTTCTATTTCCATCCCTTCTTTATTGGCAATTGCATTGTTTGACATTCACCTATACTTTCATCCTAATATTCTCCCTTTCCTTCCTGCTTTCCTTCCTTTAGAACCTTACTTTCTCTGTGGTTTGGTCCTTGTAACCTTTCCTTTGTTTTTAATCTTTAGTTTAGGTTTCAGTAGCTGGGGTGACAGATGACAAATGTGGCAAATGTCAGTCAGTCATAATCATAGACATAATGAAGCAAGTTTAATCCATTTTGACACGTTTTACTTCAATGCTGTGCAAGCACACACACACACACACACACACACACACACACACACACACACACACACACACACACACACACACATTCTCTCCTTCTTACTCTCTCTCTGTCTCTCTATGTCTCTCTACCCTCTCCTGTGTTGCTTTGGTCCAGATGAAGTGGGAATCAATAGATTCTAGATAGCGCAGGCTCCAAGTCCCAGACTACAATGAGCTGAGGTAAAAGGCCACCTCCAGAGAGAACAGGGATTGTCAGCTCAATACTCGCTTTCAATGGGGCCAGAGATAAAAAACCATTTGGGGTGTCCTCATGGCTCAATGGGCTAAGAGGCACACCATGTACTCACAACACTGTTGGTTCAAATCCTATTTAATGACCTGTACTGCGTGTCATCCTTTCGCTTTTATCTCGCCCATCATTCCTTTCTCTCGGGAAACAAGAGATTGTATGTGGGACTGTTCTTGAAATCCAAAAATAAATAAAAATATCTCATGTATGGCTTTGGATTGAATATTGTGCTGCAGCAATCAGCAATTTAAGGAACCTTTTCCTTTCATATGTGTCCTCTTTTTAACTAGTTGGAGGGAATATTTACAAAGAAACACAGAAATGTTGGAATTGCGATGAACTTAACCATTTTCTATCTTTTAAGTCTGTTGCATGGGATTGAATACACTTGTAAAGTATATGCACAATCAGCTAATGAACACTGAGCATGTAAACTGGATTTAAGCACAACAATAAGAGTCAGAAAAGAGGAGAGCCAGATTTATGAGTTGGCACACATACATAATGCTGGTGGACACACAAGTACACACACACACACACACACACTGCAACATCCACACTCGCAAAACACACAAGCACATTTCCCAAATGGAATTATAAAGTGTCTACATGTTGAGGCTGTTTTTCTGTCCTTGAACAACTGTCTTCTCCTTGTTTGTGCACACACACACACACACACACACACACATACACACACACACACACACACACACATACACATACGCATACACATACGCATACACACACACTACCATTCCCCCTCCTTGTTGTTCCCCTAAATGAGTTTTCTGACATGCATCAAGTGTTTATGCCCGCTACCCCTCTTTTCTCCTCTTCTTCCTCCTCCTCCTTTTACCCCCTCCCTTGCCACTCGTCCGGCCAGTTAGGTATAACACCCGCCAACATCGGTAAACAAGGAAATCTCTCAGCCGCGGCCTGGTGTGTAACCGCATTACCGCGCCCGATAACCTCTTCAAATAATGTGCGATAAGGGGAATTTGATTTGATTCACGGGAAGGGAAAGAGGGGCCACTTCTGCTCCCCCTCAATCTATTTCTTTCCGTTATTTCTTTCTTTCTCTTTCTTTCCCGCCCTCCTCCTTCCATTTCATCCCCCCTTATTTTACCCCCTCTCCGGAATGACACCGCCTCGCATCCACAATCAAATAAATCCCACCGAGGTGTCAGCCTTCATTTCGACTCTCCCCTCTCTACTCCCTGACCAACGCAAGGTGAGGTGAGAGGCCCCCGTAAAGCCATCATCTCCATAATGGCAAATATGAGCCCTAAAGCCCCAAACCAGGGGCCGCATTAACACAAATGGGACTAGCAAGGTTTGTGTGTGTCTGCGTCTCCCAGTGAGGTGATATGTTTTTTTCTTAAGTGAGCTGTGATTTAAGCAGGCTAGACACTAGGCTGATCACTACCTCTCTCCTCTTTGTGTGTGTGTGTGTGTGTGTGTGTGTGTGTGTGTGTGTGTGTGTGTGTGTGTGTGTGTGTGAAAAAACAGATGAGGCTGTGCGGCTCATTCAGAGGACATTTGATGAAATGGAACGGGGGTCAACTTCAGTTTGCCACCCGTGTCGCGTTGTGCTTCTCTGTGCATGTGTGTGTTTCCTGTGCTGTCTGACCGAGTGTGTGTGTGTGTGTGTGTGTGTTTGCACATTCTCACTCCCTGACAGTGATGCATGGTGCTTTTAAATAGCACTCCTCCACGCCCTGCTCAAAACTCATCACCAGGCTCTTTCACTATCCCTCCCCTAGCTCCCTGGGGTTGTCAGTTTTAGAAAAGCAAATGAAATGTCGGTGCGGTGGAGAGGAGGGATGAAGAGATGGCTGGATAGAGGGATAGAGAGGGGAAAGGTGTGTGTGTGTGTGTGTGTGCGTGTGTGTGTAGTAGTAGTAGTAGAAGTAGCAGCAGTGTGGATGTGTTTGCTGTCTGTTTAAGTCAAGGGACTATTTCTGTGTACATGTTGCACTGTGAGAAAGAGTGCAATGTAAATCAGATCAGATTAATTTTACATGGACAGGACATTTTGGCAACCTGGGAACACTGTGACTGTTACTATATGTAGGATATTTTTTCATTATGTCATAGGAAAAAGGGTTGGGCCTGGTGGACAGCATTTTCAGGCCCACTTTGCTCTTTAATAGAAACTAAAAATTGAAAGGAATGTACATGAAATTTGGAGGATTTAGGTAATCAAACGGGAAACACCAAGATAACAAGTCATAAATCATCAGCTGCCTGGTTTTAAACGTACTCTGAGAAATGGTCATGTAATGATCCCTGTGTGTGTGTCAGCATGTGTAATGTGGGTTTTACTCCTGGGACCCTACTGCACGTGTGTGTGTGCCTGTCTGAAAGACAGCAGTGTGATGCTGGTGAGGTTATCTCTAACTACTGACAGCTGTTTATTTAATCAATCACCTTGTCAGTGTGTGTGTGTATGTGTGTGAGTGTGTGTGTGGGTGTGATTGTGTTAGAGAGACACAGTGGCGAGGAAGAAAGAAGTAAATTAATGGAGCACTTAACCAGGCACTGACCCACAGAGCAGAGGCACAACTAGCCGCTATAGGCTAAATCTCAATTCAAGAGACCTATTACCCACAACACCCAACACACACACACACAAACACACACCTTTGCAGGAACAAAGGAAGAAAAACAAATATTACTAATTCTTTCTTGTGCTATTTAAAATCTTATGTTATAACTCACTTTAAAATATTTCATAATGATGGTTATTTTGGATTGTGCATTTTTAACCCCAAAGACAGACAAATTGCAGAACTATCAAAAATAGTTTTGTCCCAGCAGCAATCACTCTATTAAACAAATTGGAATTGGAATTACTTGCTCAAAACACAAGAGCATTACGGACATGTGCTGTTTTCTATTCTTTCTATCCATGTTTAACTCTCTGTTTTATATGTTTCAATGTTTCAAATTTAAGAATGTCCTGCCTCTTAGACTGTAAATCTAGTGGGTACCAATAAAGTAACCTGAACCTGAAATTGAAATATCCATTACTTATTTTATTACTCTTAATATCTACTTGTTTGGTATGATTTTTGAGAATCATGCATTTTTCCTTATTGCCGTGTTATTTGTTGGTGTGTAATCAAATTGCCATAGAAAAAGAGATACAATGAAAGAAAAATAATTTTAAGATACATTTTTTATTTTATTTTCACTAACCTATGCCCTCTCTCTTCTCCTCTCTCTGCTCACTGTCTGTACTCCATTTCTCCTTCCTCAGCTGTCCGGAGGAAGGGGGATACCTGACGGAGAGGTGTGGGCGTGAGGCCTGTCGGCAATCATTTCCATCCCAAAGGGGCCCCATCACGACGGGTACGCGCCGCGTCATTTGGCAAAGAGGGGCATCAGCAAGTTTGAAATAGACAGCCTGACTCAGCCCTAATCACCACCCACACACACACACACACACACACACACACACACACACACACACACACACACTCATTTTTGTTTGAATTTACTCTAACACTTCTATCTTCTATTGAAAGGATTACAAATTAATAAATTAATCTTGAGAAGTAAATTTGTTCACCTTTCTCTCTGACAAACAATCTGGCTGCATGTCAGTGCAATAGCCCCGCCACACAAGCACCAACAGAAATAAGGCTGCCCTTCACATTACCTCTCTATGAGTTATCTCTCTCATCTGTTCTCCTTTTTTTATTTTCTGGTCTTTTATCTTTCCCCTCTCCTCTGATTCCACCCTCTTCCATCCTCTCTCTATCTCTCGCTCCCTCTCATTATCTCTCTCCCTGCTGCTTTCATATGGTCTAGCAGCTGAATTAATTACCAAAGCCAATTAACGCTAGATTGGCTGATGTTTTAACTAATTAGCTTTAATGAGGGTGCCATGGCTGCCTGCACTGTGTTAATTGAATCCTAACAGCGGAGGAGGAAGCCTGTGGAGGCAAAATGAAAGGGATGGAGGGATGGATGGATAGATGGATAGATGGATGGATGGATGGATGAATGAATGAATGAATGGATGGATGGATGGATGGATGGATGGATGGATGGATGGATGGATGGATTGAGGCATGTGCACACTTACATTACGTACACAAGCTGTTATTGATAATATTTAGAGCGCATCGCAGGAACACCCACTCTGTTGTTTCTTCTGGTTTGTCATTAACATTAATGGCCTTTATATATTAAACACACTCACACACATTCAGACACTCATAGAGAAATAAAGAGGGGAGGGGGGGAAGGATACAATAAAAAAAAAGCAATATGATTATGTTATGTCACTGTGTGCATCGCCCTCATTTGCTGGGTAAAAGTTTGTCTTAGCTAACTGGGTTTTCTTAATAGAACTCATATCCGCACCTTGGATCTCCTCGTTATACCTAGCTGTATTTGTTATTGCAAAACGTGCCCGGCAAAGAGGAGCAGCAGATTAAAATCTTAGATCAATGTCAATGCTGTCCTTTCTGTGCCAGATTACCTGCTGCGTACCTGCACTTCATCGTCACCTGCCTTGTGATAGCAGGATCATCAGGGATGAGATGTGAAATGTATGCATGTCTGAAAGCTGAAGCAAAATTCCACATGAAAGAATGTCATTTAGAAGATGTGAATATATAATGTAAAAGAAATCTTTTTTCCGTCACATTATCTGAATAGGCTGTCCAAAGGCAGAGAGTGCGCATTTCTAATGGTAGGCCTATCGTGTTTATGTTTGGCAAAGACAATTTCAGGGGTAAAAAAATCAGCCCAAAAAGTAATGAAAACATTACAAAATGGATAGCCTAAAATCTTTTGAGCCCTTTCATATTAAACCTTTATTAAAACCAATCTCTTGTGCTTCCTTACAAAAAATAATTAAACAAAAAAGTAAGATATAAAATGGCATTAGATCTAACCAATTCAAATTGATATTAAATGACTGTAAATCCACAATACAACTATTAAGAGACATGGACCACGTCCTCCCTCTGTGTGCCTGCTCCAATCCTGCTGATCTAAAGACATGAACAAGCGACAGATTGTCTGAGGTGGCCATAAAAATCTGCATGGCCGTGTAAGAGGCTTAATGATTTTAAAGTTACAAGAGAAAAGAGCCTGCAGTTGGTCTCATCCATCAAGTCTAGCACCGGCGTCTTCGCCAAATGGCCCTGCCACCTAACCTGGCGCTTAGCAATGTAGTGCCAAATACACCCTCCCTCTCTTACACATTTTGCCTTTGTCCCACTAGGACTGGATTATTTCTTCCCTTACTCTTTGTATCTCTTTCACCTCCTCTGTCCCCTTGTATTTTTTAACCAGTTTTTCCTTCTTCTCTTGCTGTCTTTTTTTCTATCCAAGCAGCCAAAAAGGATATTTTAGACTCCTGCATAATTTAATTAAAAATAAAAGGGCTATTGTGAAAATCCTTCCATCTTTATCTAAAAATATCCCAAAACGCAAAATTCCTTTATTTATTTATTTTTTTGTATATTTGCGGGAAAAACTCCACAGCTGCTAAATTAATTCAAGATTGGTAAATTCATTTATCAAAATCCACTGCAAGAGCACTCTTTCCCTACATGGATCACACATTTTCAACACATTGTGCGCAATATCTTGAGAAATCAAGTTGAGCTCTTTACAGCCATTGCGAGATTGTGATTGAGTGTATTATGTCATCTCAAAGCCCCCTCCTGTGGACCCTTGGGCACCTCCTTAACCACTTCCCACTGCAGCAACACAACCACACACACGCACACACACACCTCCTCTTGCTCTTCCACTCCTCTTGCACATGTTCACCCTTTGACCTGTTGTTGCAAACTGTAATCAATAGCACAATTTCCTCTGTTTCTCTTACCCACTCGGATATCAGTGGATATGTTTAAGGCAACAGTAAGATGGAAGGACCAAATAAAGAAGAGAGAAGCAACAAGATACGTTCTCTCTCTTCAGTGCTGAGGTTCTATTCATGAGGATAAGACACTTATCAAATCCATGTTAACACTCACTCGTACCTATCCCTCAAGAGATGTGGTCATGTTGAGAAGAGGAGCGGGGATCTTCATGCTTGTGTGTACAAATTCAGAGGCAGAACCTTTGCGGCATTGTATCACCTTTCGCAAAATGACTTCTTCCCTCTAAAATTTCAAGAACAGGCATCCCTTGGACAGAATGGGATTGGACACTGCAAAAATTGCCCCATTTAAACGTCATAATTGATCTTAAGAATCTTGTAAATTCGGGCTAAATGAGAAAGTACGCCCTTGACAAGAAATGAAGACAATTTTCAGCAGTGTCATTGCTCCTTTTTTTTCAATTACATGACAGATTCTTAGAAAGTCAGGTTTTGCTACATAAAAGCTACAAACAAGGACTGTGTTTTCTGGTTCACTCTTAATGAAAATCACTGGTTAACATTTCCTTCTTTTTCATTTCAACAATAAATATGGTAAAAAAAAAAATATATATATATATATATATATATATATATATATATATATATATATATATATATATAATATTGAGATAGCTATCATTAGAACATTTAGATTCATGGTTTCTATTAGTGACACTGATGTCATTCAGACACAATAACAGCTCTAAACACACGTAGATATACAGCCGTGGTGACAACAATAGCCAAATGTAAATCAGATAAATAGATGAAATTGAACAGTCATTCAAACAGCCCTATTCAACTCTGAAGCCCCATGAGCCCTTTGTACAGCAGATGCTATTGTAGGTTAGTGTGTGTTTGCGCGAGTGTGTGTTGGGTTGTCAGCGATTGAGGAAAACCTATTTCCTCTTGCTGAATCCCCGGCTCTAAATGATGGATTGATATCTCTCTCGCTCTGGATTATATGCACATATGTGTGAGTGTGTGTGTGTGTGTGTATGTCACTAGCCCTCTCAGCCTCTTGCTGCCTCTCCTCTCAGGCCCTTATCAGCTCTTGTCACAAACAGAGGATAGGGGATAATCCTTCATACAAGGGGAGCAGTCTGGCCTTCCATCTATCTAGCTGTCTGTCTAGCTCTCTGCTATATTACCCCTCTCACCGGAGTGTCACCGGAATAGAAATCAAACGGACACAAAGCAAACTTCCTGCATCTCAGTAATGTCTGTTAGACATCTGTTAGATGGAAAGTTTAATGAGAACAAAACTCACAGTAAACATTTAAGTTGAGAGTTTGTTGATGGGAAATCTGTGTTTTCCTTGGGTGTCATTAGTCCTAGTTGAAGTATCAGATCTCTTAGGAAAATGACTGCAACCCCAGATCATGAAAACTTTCCTTAGTTCCTGGTCAGGCCTACGCCTTGGGGTGCTGTGTTGTGGTTTGGGTGCTTGCCACGTCTTCATGACAGTGGGTGTTGTGGGTCACCCCGAGTTCCCAGAATCCGAGCGTTCCCTGGCACCACACAGGACCAGACTACAAGACTGTGACTTTCACAACATTTCATAATCATTTATACACAACTCACATAATATAATTTATATGAGCACTTTTGTTCTAAAATGAGATTTAAGAGACCAGTAAAAATAAAAATACAACAACATGAAAACATTAGGACAAATTGTTACCCACACTGACTTGTACCACTTTAGAAAAGGCCTATTCCAGATGGAAAATCTTGTCTTATTATTTTTGGTTTAGCCTAAAATACATGACTACTTTATACCCGCAGTACATTCTTTGTAATGCCTCTGTCTCTCCGTCTGTCGCTGATTCCCAGTATAATAATACAAGCCAGAAATAGGGGGGGGGGCGAATAAAACCGGTTGATAGGAGCAAATCACAAATGTCTATCTGCTGGAGTGGGGTTTTGCACAGGTCACACCTGAGGCTATATGGTCTATGAGTGAGTGTGTGTGTGTGTGTGTGTGTGTGTGTTGTGTGTGACAAATACGATACAGTGCGATTGCATCACACAGCTGCAATTGGACATCATTGTGTGGTTATGAATCTGCTATCTCATCTCATCATCTCTTCCTCCATCCTTCTTGTTCCCGGCCCTTTCCTCTCCGCCCTCTGCCTGGTGATATCACATTGTCCAATAGAGGGGGATGTTTCTCTACACTTTGCTCCGGTCTCCATGTCCATCATTTAGTTTACACCTCTAAAATGCATGACTTCAATTAATATTTAAGTATTTCCAAAACATTTTCACCATTTGTATTTGTGTTACATTTCATTCCCTATAACACAAGAATAAAAATAAAATCAAACTACAGAAAGCGGAAGCAGTTTATCGTTCCTAATTTTTAGAAACTTTGTGGAATTTATTTTGTAGCACATTTTCTATCTTTCTATTTTTCTTCATACTTATTAATTCATGTGATATCAACATCTTGTGATAACGCAATAACCATGTATGTCCAATTGTCAGATAAAATGCAGGATTAAGTGTTGGGTGGGCATTTTGCAGTAAATAAAAAGGCTTTGTCACAAAACAGAGGACGTTGAGTGTGTTTTTCTTCGCTCATGATAAGTTGTTTGGGAGTTACATGGTTATTACTGGACAGCTCTCTTACTCACGAGTTCTGTATACAGACAGTTTGGAGGTTTTGAACTCCACACAGACACACGCACGCACACGCACACACACAAACGCACACACGAAGGGTTGAGAGGACAGGTCTGCAGCTCAGATCAATAGAAAATTAAAGAGGCTGAAATGGTTTCTGCTAACATATTAACCCCTCTTCTCTTTTTCCCTTTCTACTCCTTTATCTTCTATCTTATCCATCATCATTCCCTCCCTTACTCTTTTTCTCTCTGTGTCTCTCGTCCTCCCCTAATAGCCTGTGCCACTGACGGCAAGAGTGTTTCAAGCAACTTGAGTATAGGTTTTAGTGACAGAGAGAGAAGAGATGTGGTTTTTTGGAATTTGAGTTTGAAAAACGGCGAGAGAAGAGAGGGTGAGATGGTCGGCTGAAGGGACGGGTGGAAGGATGGGGGCGGTAATAGCATCGAGACGACAGGGGCTTTGGATACTCTCTCTGGACAACCACACACATATACACACATACCGTCTGGGGACTCAAATCTCAGAGCAATTTTCTGGCCAGATGATTGGCAGCTTGATGCGTATTCTTCCCCTTACAAGACTGGCTGATAACTCCAGCTATCCCATTCCATGCCGGCATCCCTCCCTCTCTTTTTCTCCCACTCTCACCATCTTTTTTTTTTGTGTGGCTGTGACTCTCTCAACACCCCCATGCCCGACCCCCTCCTTCTCCCCTCTCTCATCCCTCTTTCCATCCCTTCTTTTCCCCCTCTCTGTCTCTCTCTCTGGGCCTGTTGTGGGGCTATTACAATGACAGAGGCGATAAGGGACATTTATCACATGTGCGGCGAGGTGAGCGAGAGAAAGCCCTCAACAGGTCTATGGGGAGGAACACACTCACACACACACAAACACACACACACATACACAAATGTCCAGACACAAACACACATTCAGCATTGAGATATACAGAAAACCACACACTGCATGCACGCAAATGTGCAAGTACCCGTGCACATTAATGCTCACAGACAGATAAACAGTCAGAGGTTTTACATGCTTGCACACAAATGCATAAACACACACACACACACACACACACACCACACACACACACACACACACACACACACACACACACACACACACACACACACACACAGAGTGAAACAGTGAATCATCCTCCTTTTCCCCATTTTGTATTTTGCAGTTGACTGAGGCCAATTTCCCATAATTCAATACAGTTGAAAAATGAAACCCCGGTAAATCGCTACAGCGATTTTACAGATCCCCGCTTATCCTCATAATTCATTATTTCCAAACTGTAACAACATTACATTTCATTTGTAATGCTCCGCCTGCCTCAGCCATTTGCCAATTGTTATATCTTATTGTTTTCCCTCTCCAAGGGGGATAAAAGTGAGTTATTGGGGGAGAAATGGCGGCTGGCTGGGTGGCAGGCTGACTGTCCCTGGATCTGGCCCGTCTTCCTCTCCATCTGTCTGTCTGACTGTCTCCCTAACTAGCTGGCTGTAGTGAGAACACACACACTGAAGAGGCACAGGAGAACAGTACAAGTTGTTGTTTTCATTGTGGCGATGTGATAATGAGCCTATTGTTTGCAGCCTTACAGACACACACGTACACAGACTGACTGCACCATTGTTTTTCAGCACCGTGGTACAGTCAGATCCACAGCTGGATCGGTGCAGGGCAGAGACTGGGACAAGGATGGGGTGAGGATGGGGAGGAGATGAAGAGTTAGAAGAGAAACGTTTTACATGTAAAATCTTTATTTGCAAAGTAACTAGTAACTGTGTCTGCCCGAAAAATGTAGCGCAGTAAAAAGTGCACATTTGTTTTTCAAAAGTAGAGGAGTAGAAGTAAGAAGTAGCATAAAATCTAAACACTCAAGTACTTTAAAGTGTAGGTTTCAGCAATTAAATGTACTTGGCTAATTTCCACCACTGATGCAAGAACAGGATATGTTTTTTTTCAAACCTTTTTTGTTCTGTTTTACATCCTGCTTTCAATCACACTGTTTTGTCCCATGTAAATGCTTGTGTTGTATAATGGCTGCTGATAATGATGAGCTTCTTAAGTACTTGGATATGGATGGAAGGTTTGTTTGCCACATGTAAAACATCAAATTATGAACTAATAACAGTTGAACACAGATCTATTTTTGGAATTGCCCATTTTCAAATTTTCAAATTCAAAAGAGAAAAAAAAATGATGCCAATAAATGTCCAGAAAATGCAATCATTTCACTTTACAGGTATAATTCTTTGTAATCACTTTTTAATCTTTTTTTATCAATCTAACTGACTGGTAAAAAACAAGACCAACAATCGAAGAAAAAAAAGAAAAGAAATACATTATACTGCAGCCCATAAGCTTTTTGTCAATACTACAGAGAAATATCCTTTTACACCAGGTACTGTGAGATGACTCCAGAAGGGCGTCTGCAATATTTACAGCTTCAAAAAGAGGTTCTTCAAATAGGAAGAAGAAAAAAAAAAAATTCACACAGATTAAATACTGGAATCGCCATTAATTTGAGAGGTAAAAACATACTTTGATGTCTCTTTCTTTCTCTCTCACACACACACACACACAACACACCACAACACACACACACACACACACACACACCAACACACACACACCACACACACACACACACACACCACACACACCACACACACACAATACCTCCTGCGATGTCCCATTCATCACAGCTGTAGCCACTCTCCAGCCCTGCCCATGCTACTGTACCCTGTCACACTGCTGGCTAAACAAACTGCTCCTTGATGTATGAGGGCCTACACCGGCCATAAACTTATTCACTTTTAACTAGCATGCTACCGGCCTGGCACGGCCAGACATCACCTTTACTGTGAGTGTGTGTGCGTGGCGTATGAAAACTGCCTGTGAGAAATTAACCCCCTGGGTACCGCCTCATAACTCACTCCTCTCTTTCTTTCCTCGCTCCTTCTCCTCCCTAACCATCTATCTTTATTCCTCAGCCCAGGCATTAGTCCTTTATCTATAACCCATTACAGTGTGTATGTGTCTCTGACAATAGAGGAAATGGCTCAGTGGTTGAAGTAGAAGGAGAAGTAGAAGAATAATAGCAGGTCTTATATGTCTTGCTGGACGACAAGCGGTTTCCTGTTAGTGAATGAACGACGAGGGTAAGTGTGGACATCAGTCTTAATGATGTCTCTTCTCCTTCTTCTCTTTTTATTCTCTTCTCTTCTCAGGAAGCAACCATGCTTTCTTGTTTCTCCTTTTAGAGTACATCCAAATAAGACAAGAGAGTAGAAAGTTATAACCAATATCAGGTTTATGGTTGAGCTTGTAATGTTGGAACCCTGGCAGGTGTCAACCCCCTATGTATTTCTCTTTTCTCCCATGATGCTTTGCTGTTTTATTGACTATGTGTATTTATTGTCTCCAGTCAGTCTGGAGTCTATTGGATGACGCGCTAATCTGGCAGAACGAGATTAACTATTAATTGATAGCTGTAGTGTTATCAATAGCAATTGCTTCCTCCCCATTAATGCACAACGCACGCACGCACAGCAGGTAGACTTACACTCATACTGGCACAAACATGTAAACAAGCACAAATGAAATTGCACACACATCTTTCGCCACCGACACACGCACCACATCAAGCAGCACCACCTATGCACACAGCTAGTAAAGGTTAATTACGTAGTTTTTTTCCACTGCTTTATGACTGCAGTAAGTTGGAACAGCATGGGCCTTGTTCTTATCAAGCAATAAATTCATTAGTGGCTAACACACCTCACTGGGGCAGCTCATTTAGTTCTTACAAACAAGATTAGAAAACAGCGTGGGCAAGAGGGTGGATCTGGACAGAGAGCTGTAAGAGCGTAGGACTTGGATGTAGACACGCAGGAAGACACTATCTATTTAGTGTTAGGGCACAGGCTGCTAGCTAGCAGAGTTAGTCAGGTAATCTGGAAAGCAAGCCAGCGACCCAGCCAGCAGAGATAAGCAAATAACAAAGCTAGCATTAAGGGATTTCAGGAATTTAGGGAATACTTAAGTGCCTTAAAGTGTACTAGGTTTCAGCAATTGAGCAAATATACTGGTAATTTCCAACGCCGATGACAAGGACAGCATATGTTTTTTTCTCAACCTGATTTTTGTTTTACATCCAGCTTTTGCCAACACTATTTTGTCACATGTATCTGCTAGTGTTTTATGATGGCTCCTGATAATGTTGAATTTCTTACTGTAGGGTACTTGGATATGAATTAAGAGAAATTTATCAGTAGCCCTAAATTAAGGCATTACTGCCCCGTCGACAGTCAAATTTTACTGCCTATTGGCATAAATGTGTTTTGCACAGGTAACACCATGAGTTGAGTCAGGTGAGATTAAAATGGATTTGTTGAGGGGAACTAGATAGTAGGGGACCAGCCTGATCATTTTATTTAAGTGTAATAACCCTTACAAACTCAGACAAAAGGCGCAGACACACACACACACACACACACAATTTTCTTTAAACACACACTGCTATACCAAATATAGCTGTACTCACCTCTTCTTGTTGAGTTAAATTGGAAAATATCACCTGCTATGTACAGAAGCAGACAGGATCCTCCACACACACGCACGCACGCACGCACACACACACGGACGCACGCACACACACACAAGAAACCTTTTTTATGTTAGATGAAAAGGATGCCAGCTAGATGTCAGCAGGCAAATCAAAAATTCTATCAATCATAAGGTGTCATCATTAGGGCTTATCGTACACGCAGGATGTGACAGACCTGTGTCTTTGTGGGCGTCTGCTGTTGGTAAGTATGCACGCACGCACACACACACACACACACGCACACGCACGCACACACACAACACACACACACAACACACACACGAAGCGTACACCCATATAGGCATATAGTCAGTTTAAGCAGAAATATGCACACAGTTGGCCTCAAACACATAAAAAGAGATGTAAATATGTGTGTACTACCCACCCACTCACAGCACTTAGTACAACCACAGCAATGGGATTTTCAACTGTGTCTCATTTCCATTACAGTTTGCGAGCAGGCAGAGAGAGTAACAAGCTGATAAGTTTTGTTTCCTTTCAATACGCAAATCAGGTACATTGGAGAAATCACTAGATATGAAAGTGTAGCCTTAAGCACGCTGGAAGGCCTCTCATTCTGAGTGGTGTTATCAGCCATATTGGCACTGGATTTAAACACTGTTTTCCCCACTGACTTAAAGGCATTCATGGTGACATGTGACACCAAGTTGATGCAGCTTTTAGCTCCTATTCAAAAGTTAAATTGTAGATGAATATCATGAATGCATAATCAAACAGAAATGCTGTGTACGTTGTATCTGGTTTTGTAAGTCTGAATTTGATTCAGAACTCCATTGACAAAAGTAATACTTTTTTAATGACATGACGTTTGTATTGTGTTGTGCAGCTCAACACATTTCTATGCAAAAATAGTGGTAGATTGTATGTGTTATATGTTTGAATTAAGATCTCCGTTAAAATGTCTGGTTGTTAATAGTAAACCCATTTTTTTTCTAACAGCTGTCATATGCATGTACTTAAATAGTAATTTTATGGACCTTATTAAGGAAGTATGGTAGTCATATTGAGGCTTACATGGTGATTTAGAACAAACAAACAAAAACATAATTTAGGACTCATAAAAATAGTTTAAGGTCATAATAATGATCCTTGTTATCCACAGCATTTTAAGTGAACCAATGCACCCTAATGTACCTGTTAAGTCATACAAAATAATTTGGGAGAGTTATGATGGTGCTCACTCAGATATGCCCATTTAGGTGAACTATAGAGGAAACTTATCATGTTTTTAGGGAGCGGGGGAGCAGTGTTTAGGCCCAGTGTAGGGAACCAGGGAAAAACACAAAACAGCAAGCTTATTTACAGACTGAAATGAGAGGCAGATCTATCAGGGTCAAAAAAATGTTAAACTGTTCTCCTGCACTTAAACTAGGCCTGTGATCAAAGTATATTACTGTCATAATTTGGAGACACATTTTAAAAAACAAATATGTTGCCTATATACAGAGAAAAACTGTATTGAGACTGGAGTGTCATGAGTGATTTATTTTTCTGGAAGCGGCCTTAGTTTTGCAATAGAAGGAAGAGGTTAACCCACTTTGCCCTGACAATCCATACTGCAGTGTAGCTACAGCCTGTCCGTTAGCTCTCCTGAAACCACACGCAGCACACAGCACCTTCTCTTTACTGCAACGGCTCAGCAGGTGCTAGTCCTGTTACAGTGTGTAGTTACAGGAAGTGAGTACAACATACACAGATTAGCTAACATTGTGGTGAAAGGAGGGAGAGAGGAAGGAAAAAAGATAGACAGAAAAGAGGAGGTGTAAAGGCGTGTGTGTGTGTGTGTGTGTGTGTGTGTGTGTGTGTGTGTGTGTGACTGTAAATCAGACCATCATAACATGAATTGCAGGCTCACAGAGTCGTGTTACCCTGTTTCTACTGGTAAAAACACACAGTAAGCACAAACACACACTCTCTAAGTTAGTCTACACTTCCTGAAATGTATAATTAGCATGAATTTTAACCTGAAAATACTGGAAACTGATGTTATAAATGGTACATATCAGTAATTAAATATGATTGTATTTTTTGTTCTATTCTGTTCAATTGTGCCAGATGTGTGAACAAATTTGTTCTCATCAGCTCACAACAGCTCTTATTACACTCATACTACTTCAACAGTCACCAGATGGCATTCATTAACACACACACACTGACACACAGACACACAGATACATGGCACAGAGCATCTTCTGCCCTATTATTCTTATGTCAGTCAACATAGCCCGATATAAATCCAAGCCTTTTAGCCATCTTCCACTCACTGTAATATGGCTATCACCATTAGAATGTGCACACGCGCGCACACACACACACACACACACACACACACACACACACACACACACACACACACACACACACACACACACACACACACACACACACACACACACACACACACATACACACACACACAGCGTTTTCTCTATAATAAGGCCATCAGCATTAAAGCTGTCAGGGCTGGAGTGTTGAGTATTACTGCTGAGAAATTACACCTCACTCACGCAGCATCACCGCGTGACCTGCAAACACACACACACACATACGCACACACACGTGCACCACACACACACACACACACACACACACACACACACACACACACACACACACAAGCATATTGCATGTAGCTGGGAAAGGATGTGGGGGGACACACACACTCTCCATCTGTCCCCACACACCAATGACTCTATGTGCATGTAATGTTGACTACTGCATCTGCATGTGTGTGTTTCTCTGTGCATGCCCATCCTTAACAGAGTGAATTATATCCACCATGTCCCCATGCGCCAGGGGACAGTGTAATCTTTCAACTACTTCAATTGTTCAACTAAGTCCACAGACCACCACTGTTTGATATACACACACACACACACACACACACACACACACACACACACACACACACACACACACACACACACACACACACACACACAAACACAAACACAAACACAAACAAGCATATTGCATGTAGCTGGAAAAGGATGTGGGGGACTTGCACGCTGAAGGAATACGGCCTGAAAATTGAGGCTGGAGGTGAGATTATTTGTGTACCTTAAGACACAGAAAAATGGTAATTTGAAGTGGAAAGAACAGAGGTTGGCAGGCACGCCACGCCCACCATCGGCTGGTAAAATAAGAGAGGTGGGTTTGACAATGTCGGAAGATTGAGGGAGAACAGAGAGGACAGGGACAGAGGCAGAGGGAGGAGGGTGAAAGAAAAGACAGATAGATTGCAAGATTCTCTGATGTTGCAGCTTGTAAAAGCTGCTATCTTTTGCAGTTTCCAACATCAATATATCATAAAAATGCAAAGAAATGTGACAAGTTGGCATCGTTTAAAAAAAATGACAATGGTCAGAACAATTAACTTGTATTTAATTACAGTGGTATCAGCGTCTGTCAAGAGGGAATCAATTCCCATGAGCACAGTTGCTTCTTGTTTTAATCATGGTGGTTGCTTTTGGACATTGCTGTTCATCTAATGTACATTTTAAAATCCTTTATTTATTCTTTTACTTTGAGAATTTTTGTTTTAAACCTAAAATCAAATTATTTTTTTTATGAATGAACATTGCAGTATACCGCGGTGAGCATGAAGAGAAACCTCCCAGCATGCGTCAGGGCAACAGACTCATGAACATAATTCTCCTTTTATGTGGTGTTTATGTGTTCCTGCATTGATACTGGTGTTACTGTGTTTTACGTTGTTTTCTACAAAACTTTCACTTTTTACTCATTTCCATTGTGATTATGCAAATAGTTAATTAGAGTAAATGAGATCAGACCATCAGGTTCCTGGATATGACTGACTTGGGCTCAACAGTATTGGCGAGAGGCAAAGCTAGCCCTAGCTCTTCTTATTGTCGGTAATCACTGAACCTTACAGGGCTCTTGATTACCAGGCCAAACCTTGCAGTGAACGTGAAAATACACTTTCAAATATGATCACGTCCGATACAAGGAAAAGTAATTTTACAATTAAAATAGTTCAAACAGCTTGACTTCCTACACTTTTTAAAGTTTTTAAAGCCCAAATTTCCCTACATTGATGTTAGATGTGAACATCATTGTTTTCATGACAGTAATTCATTTTCTTTTGAATCATTTATGAACAAGGACACGTGGTATTGACATCCATAAACTGGCATCTTTATGAGGGGAAATGTGACAAAATGCTGTCTAAATATGTGTTTGGCTGAAGTGGCGGCTCTAAGCAGATTTCTAAAACCATCAAACACAAACAGAGACACACAATGTGCCTGGAGTGAGTGCTGACGTATTTATCACATAAGTATTAGTCCTTCTCAGTGTCACCACAATCATCACAGCTGGTGTTGACATGCGGGCCCCGCAGCACCCCCGAGGCCCTGCATGTGTCTGTGCTTCTGTATGTGTGTGAGAAATCTTTTTTTTTTTTCTCCTATTCCCTACAGCGATAATTTTCTCTGTGTTAACAAAAAAAGCTCTTCTCAACAAAACATGTGCCACAGAGCAGCATGACAAGGGAAAAAGAGCAACAGATAAATGTAAGAGGGGGACAACAGCAATGAAAAAGGAGACAGAGAACAGGAAGAGAATTAGGATATAAGAGGGGATAGCAGGGTCAGCGAGCGACAAGGGAGAGACAAAGATTGGTGATGCCAGTTTCCATATGACAAGTGGCGACGTTATGAAGATGGACGGGCGGCCGAGATGGAGCGCCTGACCTTTCCCAAAATGCCACATGTCACCGTGCTTTTATGTCACTCCCCGCAAAACAATATGTCAGGGGCATAAAAAATCATTACGCCCTCTCTGAATTATGCTGTTATGGCATACCGCAAAAAAATAATCATTAAGATGACATTATTCCACACTTAACTAGGAGGAGGACGAGGATGGAGAAGGGGGAGGCTCTTTGAATTTACGATTTGTCGTGATTTCACGAGTAACGTAGCCGCCCTGAACCATTGTCTTTTTAGATGTATCGTTATGACTTTTATGCTTTGACGTGGGACTTTGGGGGAAAGCTAAAAGAGCAGCGATGATTGCAGAGAGATCATGGGAGGAGATATAACGTCTCACAATGGAGCTGTGCAGCAGTGATCTTATGAATCGACTGTATATTACAGTCTATTTAAAGTGAGCATCCGAAGCTGAGAAAGGCCTCCGAGGAACATTGACTCAACAGAAATACTAAGAGGCGAGTTGGGACCTCTAAAAAGAATCCCTACCTGATGACTGAGCCATGTAATAGTCATCTTAAAGCTCCATAATATGTCTGTAGGATGTAGCTTCCATTTAAACAAGGATTCTGGTTGGAAAATAAAAGTTCAACACCTACCAGAGAATATTAAAATACATGGGGCATGTCACAGAGGTTTCTCATTTTAAATGCAACTGTGTGGCATCCATCCTATGAAAGGGTGTAGGGTTGTGTGACGAGTATAAGAGTTTGCTTAAAATTGACATTAATATGAAGCATTGGAGCCAGTGATCATCTAGAGAAAGCTTGAGAGACTTTGATGCAAGTTTTTATATCATGTAGAAAATCATGATTTATTGTAACACTACATCCTTTGATTTTAGCAATATTAAAGGGATAGTTCAGATGTTTTGAAGTGAGGTTGTATTAAGCACTAATCCATAATCAGGTATTTCCTACAGTAGATGGCGGTTGACTTGGCCCCAGTTGGGGGTAGCCGGCAGGAGGACAGGGATGGAAGCTAAGCAATGTGCTGTTATATATCACTGCCTCGATCGGTTAGCTTCTTGTGTGTTATTGTGTGAATCCAAACTAACTCTTTATAACAGCAAAGTCACACAATAATACCAAATTTACCTATCAAGGCAACAGGCGATTGACGGCTTCAGTTCCCTGTCAGAAAGGGCTTTCTGACGGCAATGTAACGCAGTGAAAATGTTCTAAAGATAGTTTCCCCTTTACTGATATTGAATTTTTTAGGTTCCTTTTATAGGTAGCTAAAACACGTTTTGCTGCTGCCCTGGTCCACTGCAATACATCGCTAAGCTTCTGTGCTGGTGCTTCTGTCTGCTTCTCCAAACTCGGTGCGTGCCAACCACCATCTACTGCATCTACTACTTACTACCCCCCCACCCCCTTTAAAAAAATCTAACCTATCCCTTTAAAAGGAACTACAAGTTGACACATTCCACAAAACAAAAAAGCAGTTTTAAAACAACTCCTATCCACAGAATAAGAGCAGTATAGGGATCCTACGGTACTGGTTCAAGCTGGTTATGATTCAAACGGTTCAGACAGAAGCTGGCACAATGATATAGCATGTTAGCTCAGTGAATAGAATGATGCCTTTATGTTCAATTGAACTATTGATCTCAGGCGTTGCACAGTGGCAGACTTTGACATTTCGCCTGGTATTTCAGCTGGGAGATGTTCTAGCTTCAGACATTTGACCTATATAACCCTGAACACATACATACAGAGTACACACACACACCCACACACTCCTGTCCTATCGGTGTGTGCATGTCGTCAGTTCTAATAGTGCCTGACATCAGCAGAATTGAGTTTGGAGTCAATGTGGATGTCCTCTATAAGCCAATCATCCAATCAGCGCTCTCCTGACTATGTGGGTCAAAGGGCAGGGTGATGTCATACTTTCTGACAACATGACAAAAAGCCTATGAGGGACAGAGAGAGAGACTTTCCCATAGGTTTGGGGTGCTATCACGACACAGTGGTGGACAGAACACACACACACACACACACACACACACACACACACACTAAGGACCCTTCTCCAAATCTGGCAGCCAACAATAAAGCACTCAGTGAAACATTTATGACTTTCATAAACAAGAGCCAGTGATTAATGTTAGCCCTCTTCTTTGGGATTTCTAATAAAGTATGACACATTTACACCCTCGGTCAACGCAGCCAAAGCCCTATTAAACATGTCTGAGAGGATAGATAGGCCACACGCGACACACACACATTCACACACACACACACACACACACACACACACACACACACACACCACACACACACACACACACTCACTTGCAGAAGAAAAGGAAATTAACCAAACAATGCCTTGCTCATGTTTTTCCATTCAAGTCATAACAATCAAAGCACCCTCATGTGCAATATGCCGCGACGTTTAAGGCTTCTCTGATTGGAGCGTGGTGCTGGCAGCGAATCTCCTCCCCTTCCTGTATAACTGTGATTGTTCTGAAATCGCCTCCTACATCTACTTGTCTCTTAGTTAGGTTTAACAGCTGGACTGCACAGTGAGGCTTGCAACATTTATAATATATTACCTTGAATATCAAGAGACGGCAGAAGAAGAAAAAAAACTCTTCTGGCTGAAGAGCCCAATGTCTTTATTGGACTGTTTCCTTTATGAAAATGACTGCTTTCTCAGTGAAAAACAGTTGTCGCCAGACTTTGCACCTTTGTGATATTAAAATGACGTGCTGCATTAGTATAACAAAGGAAAATTGAAGTTGTGTTATTGTACAATTTCAATTTTACCTTGAAAACTGTGACTTCAAACCAACAGAGTGAAAATTTGAGCAAGGCTATAACAAACAGAAAAAAGTGATTAAAAAGAAACGTGTTTTTTCTTGTTTGATGGCTGATTTGAATGTATAAATCTCAGTTCTGGTAGAGCACTCCCAGCTATCTGAGACAAACACTGTACAGTAGATGTGAGTGCAAGGAAAGGAAAGGAAAATTAAAGAAAAAAGGAAGAAAAGGATTTTGGAATTTTCAACCTGGTCTGATTGCCGTTTTCACAGTGTCTTTTTTAAATCCATAATAAAAGTATTTTCAAGACTCTTCAATTAAACAGGACCTTAGTCTACATATTTAGCTCTCCTGCGAACATAATTTGAGTCGTGTTCAAATTCAAAAGGTCAAAACATACCAAGCTGTCTAAGCATGGAAAACTCAAATTTAATCTTTCTTTTGGACTATTCCTGTTACTAAGTCTCCCTGCGTCCTTAAGGCTATTTGGATGCAAGTATGTGTGTGTGTGTGTGTGTGTGTGTGTGTGTGTGTGTGTGTGTGTGTGTGTGTGTGTGTGTGTGTGTGGCAATAAACTATGCCATGACTCCATCTCTCCATTATACTGTAATCATCTAAAAGTAGAGAGAGACATTAAAGTGGGAATGAGGACATTTTAAGAAGGGAAAAAAAACTTAAGTGCCAATACCACGGTTAGAGTGCCACACAAACTCCCTTTCACTTCACCCCCCCCATCCCAGTTCCACCAGACACACTGGGTGGTTATGGCAAACAATCACTAATATAAATCAAATGGCATTATGTTTTGAGGGAACAGTTAATTGATGCTATAACTGAAATTAAAATACATTTTTAATAAGTAATTACTACATGTCTCAGGTGTGTGTTTTGACTCGTGTTCTTAAATATTATTACTAGAAAGAACAAATTTAAGTTTTATTTAAACTACTGCAAGGATGGCTCTGGGACTTTGGGTAAAACGCTGCACACCCAACTGTCCAATCACAGTGGAGGAGGAGCATTACAAACACCACAAAGCCCAACCAATACACTATCAACATGTACGGGCTATACAGGGCTATGACATACTTCAGTCAGTACTCCACCACAAAATATGACATTGCATTTCATAGCCATGGCAGTTAACCTCCACTACATCCCTACATTCTGGCCTTTCGCCTTACACTATACTGACTTTCCCAGCATGTCTATCCCCCTTTACCCCAGTCCCACCCACTGTAACCATAGCAGCATTTTGTCTCAGACTTTACTAGGAATCCCATCGCCCTCCATACAGTACACCCCAGAGCCACCCATTGTTTTATTGCCCAGTGTTGCTCTCTAAAGGACTGTAATTCACCACTTCATGTGGTAAAATCAAACCAGATATGTGGGGTAAAAGAGGGAGAGGAGGGGGAAAGATTTGTTCTACTATAAGTCCTTTGGTTTTGGAGCTGTTACACTTTATTTTATAGATATTGATAGTTATGAACCATAGGATTGTATTGTTTTCAAAGCATGGAAAATACATGCCCATAAAGCTAATAACTACAACTGAAAGAGCAAGAGTGCAGGAGGGAAGAAGGGCATAGAGGAAGGAGGCAAGGGAGGGTGTGTGTGTATGTGTGAGTGTTTGCTTGAAGGGAGGAAAGGGTTTAAGGAGTGCGAGCCTGCCTGGCTCCCTGCTGGGCCTCCATTCATTGAAGCTGTTATTTTACAAGGGACCCTGGCTGGCAGAAAGGGGCAAACCTGCCAGGGTAAAAAGAAAGGGGTGGGCAAGTCCAGTCAAGTATGCAACTGTTGCTATGTGGGGGAAGAAATACAGTAGTGTGCTTTGGTTGTGGTTCAATTTGGTTCAAGTCAAGCACTAATGCTTGAGTACTGCCAAAGCATCTAAATATAATTGAAATCATAAAAATAAATAACTAGTATATAGCAATAAATATGTGTTCCTCATACTTGTTACTGTATCTTCAGGCTTGAGGCGTGAGGGTAGGTCTAATTTTGACAGTACTATCCATGTGGGAAGTAAGGGTGATGTTAGTGGAGGTGGTGGTGGTGAAAGGGGGAACTCTTATTGTGAAATCCCAGTGAAGGGTAATTGGAATTCAATAGGAGTTAGATCATGGCTGCTGCCTTAGTTCCTTTGAGGGAAAAGCTATAGGGGATTAGCAGTCGTTAGCCCACAGTGATGTGAAGTGGAAAAGAACAGCTGGCTCTCAGCTAGCCACATGGTGTGTGTGTGTGTGTGTGTGCACAATGTTTGTGTGTGAATGTGTGTAAGAAAAGAGATAGTACACAATAAAGGTGTTTTTCAGTCCATCCCCTACGCTCTCAATCTGTGTGTTACAGTGTGTGTGTGTGTGTGTGTGTGTGTTACAGTGCGTGTGTGTGTGTGTGATTGCCACAGAAATCCCTGTACCAGAGGTGTAGCACTCAAATGAGTTGCCTAGACACAATGGCTTGTGGATAGATGTATGGCTCGCGTCTGTACATTTGGATAGCTTATCGTCTTTTGAATGCAGTTCCATTTTATGCCGTTCTATAGCCTTTGGATCCTTGTTGCCGCCTCCACAATGCAAGTTTCTTGACTGCGGGCAGTCTGCTAAACTGTCATTCCTGCAGTGTTTTACAAGCTCTGTACACTTTGTTATTTTATATAAAGCAGGCAGGCAGGTTTGCTGAATACTTTTGCCTTTTTATGTGGGAGGATGAAGGAGGGATAGAGGGAGGCAGTGAAAGAACAGGAGAGGAAAAGTGAAGTAAACAGGACTATTAGACGACCAGCCTGAGGATCAGGCACGTGGCACCCTACTGCAGCAAGCAGCCACCCTGGGCAAAATAATGCGATGCTACTCTTGATTTCCGAACACTGGAGTATACAGAGTTACAGTGACGTGCCGAAATATCACATTATCTACATTTACGTAGCCACACATTATTATTTCATTATTTGTTTCACCGGTGATGTGCATGCATTTCTAACATTTCATTTAAAACCAGCTAGTTATTGCCTCGTCTGTGGCTTATTGATGTTGGTGTTCTACATTTTGACTAGGAGCAAGGCAAAACATTCGGTGTACCTACCAGCTATGTGCATCCAAATAGTCCTTCATCACATACTCAATAAATACATTTGAAATCGTGACGTAGATGAAAATGAAAGAAATATCAGCAAAAAGACACAATCATATGGTAACTTTTATTGGCCCAATTGGTATATAACCTGATATATACTTTTGTTAGACCGATTTCTTCAGAGTACTAAGATACCAGTAGAATTATCTATTCTATTGGGTGAAACTCCTTTACCCCCATCATAACTACTACAGTCACTAAAGGCAGTCCTGCATGTGCTAAACTGACGCATGAAGGCTGTCTGGAGCATCACAGTTCGAGGCATAGGGCCACTGACCAGGCTGCCATATTTGATGGGTTGCAACACTATAGTGATGGTGGAACAGGTTCACTTGAAGTTTACTGTGCATTTCAATTAATTGCCATCTTTACATAGTACATAGTATATCCCCTTTAGCACTTGTATCCAGTACGAGGTATAACAGGTAATTCCCTAAACCCTTACAATGCTTTCACACTCAAGCAGCTCACATCTCCAAGTCACCATAAGTCCAGTTATGTCTCTCAGAGACAGCCAACCAAGTTGCTTGCAGTGAATACATAGTCAGATTTAAAATAAGCCCTGCAGTGGTTTCCCCAATAGGATGGTGAAAAAAAGCACTGCCACGGAAAGCTTTTCAGATGATAGGCAAGGCCCCGGGAGGGACCTCAATTCAAACGCTGTATGGGATATATCAGACCTTTGTCTCACCCCCTCTGGGGTCAAAACGACAAGACCTACTCCTCTCATCAATGTCATGTTCTCTCTCTTCTCCTCTCTCCCTCTCTGTCCCTCTTTCTCTTTCCACCTCTCTATCCAGCCAGGTCAGGCTATTAAATGGTAGAATACATTATAGAGAAGGGGGGCTAATAGATTGGAATATTATAACCACACAATAATTTCATGAAAAAGTCAAGGAGGGATCATCGCTCTTATTAACTCCAAGAGAAATTGAGGCTGAAAAATGTTCAAATAGAAAATGTTAATGCCAGGCTATACTACATGTAATTGTGCCTGCACCATTCCCTGGGCTGGCCCCATTCATGCCACTTTATTGGTGGTAATTGAGGGTATGAATTATAAATGGGGGGGTGATTTCTCTCCTCCTTCTCATTGAAAGTGAAGCGTAATGACCACTGCCATTGTTTAACCTTCATAATCGTGTGTTCTCATTTCTTCCCTTCCCCTTTTCCTTTTTAAATTCTTATCTACTCCCATCTTTTCTTTTTTCTTCTCTTCTATTTTAATTCCCCGTCACTCCCTATTCTCTCCAACTCATCTCCTACATTTCTTTCCTTTCTTATTTCTTTTTTCAGACTTTGGTTCTACAATCCTGGCACCATCGTGGTTTGCTGAATTTAAAACTAAAGGCATTTAAAACTAAAGGCATGTAAAACACACGCATACATGGATACAAACACGCATAATTATACACCCACACACTCAGATGAGGGGGTTGGTGCTGCTTTTTTACCTTGCTGTAATTGCATAATAAGCCCCACCAGTGATGTGAATGCCCCAGGCCAGGGATCCAGCGAAGGGGGCTGGGGGTTTTCTTGGCATCGTTTCTGAGAAGTTTGCTTTTTTTTATTTAGGCTTTTTAAAGATCAGCAGCTCTACACCTACCATCCAACAAAGTCCATTAGCCCCAGCCTCTCACCCACGACCAGTCTGCTTTTTATTTACAACATCAAACGTTTCACTTCATTAAATTACCTTTTCTTTCCCCTCCTTACTTACTCTCTCTCTCTCTCTCTCTCTCTCTCTCTTTCGCTCATAGCTCTTCGATGCATTTAGTTGAAACATGTTTTCTGAAACAAAAGGATGTGGGGTAATGGGAGGAAAAAACAGCCCTCCGATGCAGTCTGCAGTGGTTTTATAGCGGGGAATAATGGGCAATTGGGAGAAGGTATTTAATAGGAAACCGACATGGCAGTGTAATGCAACTGGTGTTAAAGGGAGACTCATTCAGCCGATGTCTCTGATACATCGAGGGCTGCTGTTCACTATTTTCCTTTTGAAGTCATTAACTGCCTTTTAAGTGGTGATGACTGCATGAGTCTGTTCTGGAGACACTTGAGTGTGTGTGTGTCCTGAGCTCCGATGTCAACTTACGCAGCAATGGGACTGCCAGTAAAACACAGTGTAAACGCTGTCTGGCAAAATCGAACCAAACTGTACGTTAGGTTGTAAGTTGTTAAGTAAAATACTATGCTGGTTGATCCTTTTTGACAAAAAAAGTATCAAGCAAGAGCAACTTGAGTAAAATATCTCCTGTTCAAATTGCCTTGTATCAGTGTGTTTAATGAACCCATTTAAAAGTCTGACCTGCCTCCATTGTTTCAAAAGCTTGCCACAATTGATGGTTGTTTACTAATTGTAGCTCCAATCGCCCATCAGATATGCAAGATGTTGTGTGTGAAATCCCTCTGAAACCCAAATCTTTTACTCAGATTTCTTTCTCTCCAGCATTGATTGAGAGTTTGATTTGATCTAGGTCCCTCATGTACTGCCACATCTGCAGCTTGTACTTCTGTGTGAAGCGGGCGTCAGCTGTGTGAGCATATAAATGAAACCAGAGAAGAGTGAAAGCTAAACATTCTCCAAGATCAATATTCCAATATCTAACATCAGGGAACTCCAATAAGTACAACGCCAGGGACACTTCAATGGCAACATCAAGGCAGTGGGGTTTACACACACACACACACACACACACACACACACAAACGATTAGCGGGTTTCAGATAGTGATCAGGCAAGCACCATAAAATCCATCCTACTTAGGAGAAGGGAATAATCCATTTGGGGGACAGGTTTCAATACGGTCCATACTAACCATGTCATGGTGAAGCGCTCACGAAAAGCAATGGGGATAATTTGGGGTTGAGATACATTGGCAAATTTTTTGAAGCAATGAAGTGAGGTCATACTGCCGAAAGCAGAGATAAGAATTAGCAATCAATGTTCATCAAGGTGGTTAACATAATGGTCCTAAGGCCAACAAATGTGACCAAATACTGGTGGTTATTATCACTGCCCAGCTAATGCTTGCTTCTGGTGAGTTTAAACCGTAGGGCCAACGTTGACCAGCTGCTTTCTAATCAGTGCTTAAGCTTTATAAATGACTGACATGTAATTATTTAAACGTGAATATAGGCGTTCCAAAAATGTTTGCAAATGTGACCTATGATGGGAAAATTTAATACAAATAAAAAGAAGGCTGTGGAAAATGGTTACAAATAGTCTATTTGCAATGCCTCATTGTCGCTCATCTTTCACCCAAATTATTAAGTAGCTTTCATTAGTCTTGGACATCTTTGTTTGGACAACAAGCAATGAGGCTGAACTCATGACCCTTACCTGATCACACGTTCCTATGTGTATGTGTATGTGTGTGTCTGTGTGTGTGTGTGTGTGTAAGTGGGTTTTTGCGCAAAGCTATGACCCCAACGACCAGTGGTCATCAAAGCACTGACCACCACTGGTCGATACCCTCCCACCTCACCAACCCAACCAATCCTTCCTCCCCACCATCTCTTCTTCTTCCTTCTCCTCCCCACAAAGCCCATCGCAAGCCAATCACTGTCGAATTATGGGTTATTTATTGAATAATCAAAAAGGTATTATGGGTCCGATTGGCTGACTAGCCTGCAGTGGCTGACAATAGGGAAATAGAAGATGGTGGTGGTAGGGGGTGGGGGGGGGGACTATTTATCAGCGTAGCTGCCATGCATGCATTTAAAATTAGGGTAATCATTTGGCATGTAAACAGCAGGCCCAGCAGCTGGCTGCCAGACAGCTAGGCTATTACTCACTAGCCACTTATCATCGCTGACATCTGAGTTTGTGTGTTTGAATGTGTGCATATATTAATGGTGAGAATGCATTGAGGGATTGATGGTACTTATGTTTGTTTTAAAAGAGTGTGTGTGCCTGTATATTTGAGTTTATTCATGTTATGCAAGTCAGCATTGGATCCCCTTTAACCTGCAGGGGAAGGGTGGATTTCAACTTATGCAGTAAACGGTAGCAGCTTTTTCTGGAGCTTTTAACTGCATCCCATGGTCCTCATCAGCAGATGGAGTTTGCTCAGTTGTCGTGGTCATGTCACTACAACAGAGCTATCTCCATGACAACCGAGGAAACTCCACCTGTCCACCTGTAAACCTTGAGTTTTTTACAACTATTTCTGGTGTTTTGAACAAATGGGCAAAAACGACTGCCCTGTTTCATTGAGGTTTTCATGATATTATGACAACATAGCCATAAAAGACTTTTAAAGGAATTTTAAGCAACCTTGTGCATTTCTCCATCTGTGCACTTTTGCTGTTAGTTTTTACCAAACTAAAAATATTTTGTGACTATATACCAGCACAATTGGTAATATGTGGAAAACATATATGTAGTTATGTGGATACATTGGTATCCACACACACACACACACACACACACACACCACACACAGTATTCATAATCAATGCAGAAAATTTTAGGGGTTAGGATTTGAAACCCAAAGTCCCTAGGCCACTTGTAAACTAATCTGCCAGGGCAGCCTTTGTGTCAAAGGTCAACAGACACCATTACAGCGGGTGTGCATGGGGCAGAGGAGAGGGCAATTCTGCGTATGTGTGTGTGCGTGTATGTGTGAAGGGCAGATGAGAGGGCAGGGTTGGCCGCTGCGGGCAGATCGTCTTTCTCTCCAGAGCTTTGGCCTGTGAGGATTGGCTACGTGCTGCGTGCTGCTGAGTTGAGAGTGGAGGGCTTACTCTGCCAGGCAAACAAGACCTGATCTGTGTTTTAAACAGCAAAACAAGCAAACACGGGAGACTGTATAGGAAAGATAATATGTAAAAATATGTTTGGTTGAGTTTGTATAAGTAATAGATGTTTGTGTGTGTGTGTGTGTGTGTGTCTGTGTGTAAAGGGAGTTTTACAAAAGTCAGTAGACATGGTTGTGACAACAACAATGATTTATTAGGGATTATAAAGAGGGCGATAAGGTTACTTTCTAACAACTTCAAACATTGACCTAGCCTACATTTCCCATAATGCTCCATGTCTACTTTGCTCCAAAGGGGAAATTGTGCGTCCACTCTCCAGCGTCTCTCTTCAGCTATGATTATCTTTTCTTTATGTGTGTTTTTTGGCTCGGCACATGCAAATGAGGATATCTAAATTAAAGGACCAGTTCACCCCATTTTCTCACAAAATGTACTGTATTTTCCCACTTAACGCTGAAAAAAATCTTTGTTCAATTAACATATCTTTTATGGGAGAATAAGTATGTCTACAGATAAATCAGTGCATGTACAATACACACATAATGGCCTACGTGTGTGTGTGTGTGTGTGTGCGTGTGTGTGTGTGTGTGTGTGTGTGTGTGTGTGTGTGTGTGTGTGTGTGTTTTCACGCTGATTGAGGTTAAACCTATATCTTCAGGGTCTGTCTCTATGTATTAAATAAAGTGGCGTCTTGGTGTGCTCCCCTTAAACAGCCCTATCAATCTGGCTCCCTTATGGACTCCATAAATTACAAGCCAATCACAATGCCTCACTAATGCTCCGGCCGGAGCCATGGTGCACAAGAGGCAGGGAGCAAGGAGGTACAAGGGAAGGAAAGGAAAGACAGTTGGAGAGAGGCAGGAAGGTAGCTGAGAGGGAGGGAATAGTGGTGATGCAAAAAATGCAAGGAAAGAAAGCACAAAGGAATACAGCTATATTTATCCATCCATGCCTCTAAGTATCTGTCCATCTATTTGTCTCCCCCTCTTGCTTTTAAGACCTATACTGTTGACACTTATTGCATGTCGCCATATTTTCATCCTTCAAAAAGCATTAGAAAAGCCAATGTTGGGGTGGGGTAAGTGAATTAGGATTGGTTTTTGCCTCCCCTGGCCACAGAGGGAGGTAGGGTTACCCACAATAAGATCAGAATGAGACCAATTTTGTTTCCGTTGCCATTCAAAACAAACAATGGGCACCTAATAGCCCTATAGCATCTGTGGCCTAGCTCAGGCCAAAACACACATGATGGCCCTGGTCGATAGACGCCGACAGCTAGATGGACGAGTCATGCACAAGAGCACACACAAGCACGAAGGCGGCCGCACACTTACGTAGGCAGAAAGGCTCACGTGATGTTCCCTGATAGCCACGAGCTGCCTGGAACACCAGTTTGCGGTTGCTGTAAAAGTGGCCTGAGTGCTTCTGAAGACACCGATCATATCAGCGAAAAGAGGAGAATAGAGGCTTATCGACTCAGAGAGGGTGATGGACAGAGAGGGAAATAGAGAGCCGGGACAGGTGGTCATGTGTAGCCAACACATACTGTAGGTGATCTAATCTCGAGTCGTTACGCTGACAGACAGGCAGCGGTTACTATTTGAGGATGGATACAGATATATGGATGTCAAAGGTTTGCCTCGGTATTGTTTTTATCATAAAGGTTCCTAGGGATTACCTGCAAAACATCCCCCTGGATTCATTTTGTAAACCCAAAATATTTATGTTCTCCAGCATCTTTAGTGCGAGGTTTGGATGGCATTTTCTTTTTAAAATTAATATATTTGGGTTTGAAACAGTTTCTCAGTCAAAACAAGTATTTTGATTATGGCTATAGGAAATTGTAATGGGCAATTCCAAATGATTATTGAAATCCATCCAGCCCTAATCCTTTCAACTTGTTTTTTTTCACCCATTACCTTACCTCCTCTAAAATCATAAACAATTAGTCAAATAACTACTTCAAATACAGCAATTTTGATTTTGGATTAATCTTTTAAAAAGCTAATTTGTTAAACCCTCAAATTTTAAAGGATAGGTAATTGAAAATAAAGTTGCCCTAAATATTTAAGCTTCCAATATCCCAAAGTGATCCATTGCGTTCCCAAGAATTCCCTCTTGTATTCGGACCCGTGGAGATGGTGGAAAGCTAATTTGTTGTTGCACCTTAAAATCTATAGGTAACTCAAGGAAATGCAGGTAATAATTTGTAATAACAAGGAAGCTGTCGTCCACCTCTGTAATATGCCCTCTAGGTTCTACAGTAAGTAAGGAAGCTCTATGTACAGCAGCCTGACCTCACACTGCCCTCAGCTAATGACATTAGGACAGCAGCAGTAACAGGGTCACCCATGGTGCACCTATGCAGACATGAACACACACCAAAAGACCTATGAACATGCATACACACGCACACGCACACGCACACGCACACACACACACGCACACACCACACACACACACACACACACAGTTCCGAGTCCCCTGGGCGAGCCGTTAAAGAAGCTACTCTCTTTGGTTGCCTCTCATTACAGCCCATTAGTCAGGTGCTTCTATCAGTTTTGTATGTATGTGTGTGTGTGTGTGTGTGTGTGTGTGTGTGTGTGTGTGTGTGTGTGTGTGTGTGTGTGTTTGAGAGTGTGTGGGGGTCACCCTTCACTGGCTAACAAGTGGGGTAACGGAGTTAGCAAGAGAGAGGCCAAGGGAGGAGGGGTGCTTGCCACACAAAACACACACACACACACACACACACACACACACACACACACACACCCCGGGGGTAACGATTCCAACCGCTGTTTCACCTTTGCCTCTGTGACCTCCCCAACGATGTGTTTATTTACTCCATTGCCACACACAAACACACACGTTTGACACATGCTGCCTGTCACATACACGAAACCAACAGGGGCATTAAGGAAGCATATAACGAGGCCGCTGTAACATTGGTTTGTATAACCCTAACAACACAGGGCACACTGAGAGTAATGCTTTGGCCTTCCTTAAGTCCTACAGCTTCACCTGAGACTAAGGAGGCAGGAATTAATGGAAGGAGGGAAAGAGCAGGGAGAAGGATGGAAAGAATATGGAGGAAGATGTCACTGTCACTGTTCTGATGGGAGGGCATGCAAACTAATGATATTTCTGCAGTGTACACTCTGTAAATCAGATTTTCATACAATAAAGACACCCTATCACCTGCCAGTCAAAGCTTTTATTAGGCCATATCTAATCTCTGGCTGACTTCCAAAATAATATTACATTCTTAGTTTATTTAGAATAGCTCAGTAACTTCACCATTAGAATCCCATTTACACATAGATTGGTTTTAGTATCTACCTGACAACCTGCTGTAAGTTTTCAGCCTTAGGTCAAGGATGTAGTTTACCAGCAGAGGGAATCTGACATTCCACACTTTTCTTTTACAATGTTTCCTGCTCTTCCCTCTCTCTCACCCCCTTCTCTTCCCTTTGACACTTCAGCTGATAACATTACAACACAACGTGGAAGGTCTTAAGATACGCAACATAGACTTTTATGAGTCTGCCAACCCCTTGATGAACTTTACCTTGATCCACCAGTATGAAAAAGGCGACGCATGAAACTGTTATGAGGCGAGAGATACAGTACAACATGGACCCACACGCAGTATGTTTTCCCTGTACATAACTTAATTATTGTAATGGCCTTGCAACATGAGTTGACACTGCAGACTTTGGTAATTCTAATATATCTGTAATAGTTTCGGTATGGGGGACAAACCATACCACTAATCATCTTAATTTATTTTATGGTGCCATATACGATACAATAAGGACACAGTGGACAGCAAAGTGCTAACTAGAGAGGGAATCCACACACAGGGACACTGTGGTGTAACTGCATGGCTGGGAAGTGTGTGCATGTGCAAATGCGTACCCACAAATTTCTTGTCCAGGCATGCATATTTTTGTGTGTGCATACAGTATGCGAGTGTGTGTGTGCGTGCGTGTTTGAGTCGTCAGCCAGCTAGTAGCCAGGCACGCCATCCATAGTGATTAGTAGTAAAATTTTAATGGGGGATCCATACATATGTCTAGCTGTCAGCTTTACGAGCAAGTCTCACCATGCCAGCCTGGACTACCGACAGCCAGGACACACACGCACGCATGCACACACACACACACACACACACGCAGAGTGTCTCTTTCTCTGACCGTCTCTTTTAGCGGTGCCACAGGGGCCAGTACTGTCACGGTGCTGTCAGCGCCGGGTGCTCAGGGCCCTAAATGAAGGCATCAAGCGCTCTCATCCCCCGCTGTATAAAACCTAGTCAACAAGCCCCCGCCGCAGGCAACACATAATGGGCTTTTTATTTCCGTTTGGTGGCCCCAGCCTACGGAATTAAAGCCCAGTTTGGTGAATGGAGGACAAGGTGGCCTCAAGGTCACTGAGCTGGAGAGTGAGGGGGACACCTTTAGGTTGCAAACCAAGAGCCACAAAATTCACAGATCTCAGTCCTCTGAAGGTAATGTAATGGAACATATATTTAAAAATGCACAACATGTTTTGTTTTTTAAATTGTTTTACAAAAATTCTCATCTGATCAATCTGATAATATAAAATCAATAATGTCAGAACCTCCAACTGTGGTCATCCTGTGCTTGTTATATTTAAGCAATTAGGTCTTCATCATTTAAATTACTTAACAGTTTTGGGGTCTAAATTGGGGACTAAATATCAGCTCCTTGTTTCATAAACATCGTCAAACCACAATATGGATTAAGTGAAATAAAGTAGTGTACTCACAATAAGGTTATCTTGGCTAGATCTTTTAAAGCAAAATTGTTAAGGACATTGTATTTGTGCCATTGAAGCCGCTGTCTCCCTAGACATCTAGAAAGGTAAGCGAGCACTGATATTGTTGCATAGCAATCAGAAGAGAGCAAAAGTTTGTTTGAGCTTGCACCACATCTAGTGAAGAGCTGAAATGAAGCTACAAGTTAGCAGTTCCACTAATGAGGCACCTAGTTTGGCAGCAGCTCAACAAATCGACAGTGACCCCTGGTGATCTCATTTACCCTACCTGCCCCATTTAGGGAGCAACAGGAAGCAAATGATCTCTGCAGAAAAGGTCAAGGGTCAGTCCATGTTGTTTTGTCGGAGCAGACTAACTGGTGGCATGTTGGCCACTAAAGGCATGTTGTGTGCGTGAGAACAGGATACTCCATGTGGTGGTATTCGGTAATGAGAGGAAAAAAACAACAGAGGAACAGACTGTAAACAGCGACAGGTGTCTTGTTAGGTTAGAATTACCAGGGCGAGCGCACTCACACACACACACACACACACACACACACACACACACACACACACACACACACCACACACACACACACACACACACACACCTGCAAGTCACCATCTGGTAAAGCTCTGGAGAAACATTTGAGCGTTTTGTTTTTGTAACTGACAAGAGTATCCAACATGGTTGACTTCCCAATTTCTTCAGTAAACTATTGGCCATCATTTACGTAAATCATTTGAATTCCCCCAGTAAGTAAACTTGAGACAGCAGCAGAAACCAGCAACATGTTGACACCATAAAGGCTTTTTCAATTAAAGTTTAATTTTTTATCAGTAATATTGGTGGTTATTCATATTTTACTGTGTCCACATTTAATGTTTGACTAGGTCTTATTGAGAATTTTTTTGTTTGTTTTCATAGTAGGGATAAACTAGAATAAGTCACACGGTTCATTCTGGTTCTGGACCAATCTGTTGATAGAGCTGAATCATAAGCTTCTGGGTTGTAATTTAAACGACTTACAGCTCCAGAGGAGTGGAGGCTGTTGTAGCAGCATATTAATGCCTATATTTTGGAATAGGATTTTTCAACAATAACATATATAATATGTTGGCGTTCACATACTTTTTGTTTTGTAAAGATTTTTTTGGGGGCATTTTTCAGCCCTTATTTGGACAGGACAGCTGAAGACATAAAAGGGGAGAGAGAGGGGGGGGAACAACATGCAGCAAAGGGCCGCGGGTCGGAGTCCAACCCCTACATATGGACGACCGCTCCACCAACTGAGCCATCCAACCACCCGGCGTTCACATACTTTTGACCACAGTGTACCTTTACAAGTGGAGAGGGAAGGGACAATGCCAATTGGCAGTTAAAGCAACCAATGACAAAAGTTGACATGGCAGGTTTTCTCTTAAACACAAATCGACTTGAAAGACATATGCCATTATGGAAGTACTTAGTGAATGTTTCCTGATAACGCCAGCTAGACTCGCTTTTAGGTGATACTTTACTTAATTGAGTGTGAAACTTTTATCACTATAAAGACAGAGAGGGGAAAGAGAGATGGCTAGATGACAAAAAAAGAGAGGATAGGAAGAGATGGTGGTTGAGGATGAAGGAGAGGACAGGAGAGAGACTTAAGAAGAGGAAAGAAAAGGTGGAGAAAGGAGAAGATGACGGAGGAGGTAAATTTGTGTCCCTCACCAGATGGAGTGGTCATATAGGTAGGTACCCTCCAAATGAACCTCCGCCCCTCCCCTCGTATTAACCCCCATCCCCTCCACCCCCAGTATAGTGAACCCCACCACTCCGTCATGCTATTACCTCCCTGTCTCTTTCATTATCTGCCGTGAACTCTGGGTAACCTCGTCGCGGCCATTCTTTATGTCAGGGCTCGCAACACGAGCAGTGATTTAGGCCCATCCAGTCCACCTAATTTGATTTCATCATCACAGGGCACAGCGAGAATATGGGGGGAGGAGGGTGAAGTTGTGGGAGAGTAAAGGGGGAGATGAGAAGGGAAGAAGAGAAGAAGGTGGAGGTGATGGTGTTGGAGGGTTTGGAGGGAAAGAGGTAAAGGGATCTCAGGGTCACATTGGTAAACGTTAGCCAAACGACTTGAAGAGGCTAATAAAGTAATCAAGGCCTTCGTTACATGGCCATAATATTTGCCCTAAAACACTGATAACTATTACCGCACCCAATCATTGGCCAACATTAATAGCTTTTTCCTCCTCTCCTCTCCTCTCCTCTCCTCTCTCTAAATAGCACTTATCAACTAGACAGAGATATGTTGTTATACCTCTGGAAAAGACTGTCCTCCCAGTAAGAATGGCAGTCGGTCATTTAAGTAAGTGTCCCGAAACATCATACATCAGACCAGAAAAAAAAAAATTGCTTCAATGTGTCGCTTTAGATTGCTGTTGGCATCCTGTTTCCTACCAACAGTCAGCGAAGGTTTCTTTGAACATAACCCTAACCTTGTGACTAAGATCTCTCCATAACCTTCAAGTCACTTTTGTACCTAAAGCTAAAAATTGAAAATATCTTTGCAAAGATCATTTGTAACCTTTTTTTGTAACAGTTTTGAAGACAGTTTCAAATGATGTCATCATGCTGATAGTGGCAGCAGATCTGAAAACATTCGTATTGGTAATGGACATCAATGTGCATTTAGTTTAAAGAACTTCAAATTTTAAATGTATATTGAAATCCATTTTGTATATATACGGTGTAATAGTTTTTGCATGTTTTGCAGTTAATGTATTGTCTATTCATCTTTCTGTTTATATCATTTATCAAAGTCTCTCTGGCCAGCCAGCTCATGTGACAATTAGCTGATACAGAGAAGAAATAAAAGCCTGACACTTCACAGCTGTCGATAGCATGTTTCTACCAGTGAAACATCCTACGCATACACAGTATAATGCGCGCGCACACACATACACACACACACACACACACACATTCAGACAGACAGACAGACAGACAGACAGACAGACCTGTACCCTCGTCTGTTTGACACTCAGACACAGACACTGTCATTGTGCGGTAATCATCAGCCATTAGGATACATGGAGAAAGACAACAAAGCAAAGTGTCTTCATAGCCAAACCGGCTATTATCTTTCACTCAATACACCATAAAGGAAAGGAGGATATTTAGAGAGTCTGCCCTGTTAAGGCCATATATGTAGTTAACTTCGAGTTGAGCTTCAGATGAAATTACGGTATGTCTTTGATAGCCTGTTATGGTTAGCAGAGGGGGGTTGGAAACTGAGAAAAACCGAGATACAAAGAGAGAGTCTAGACAGAGAAAAAAAAATTATACTCTTCTTCCTCCCTGTGTTTTCAGCCGAATTCTTGTCACAGACACAAACTGCCAGCTTGTGTTTGAATTGAAGTCCAAGCGCAATGAGGCATCTAATTTAACTTAAAAGAATATTTTGGATACAAACCAACTTTTGGAGGATACGGATAAAAAACAAACAAAAAAAAAGGCAGAATGAATACGAGACGCTGATAGCATATACAAATCTATAGGTAATGACATCAGATTTTCGCGCTGAGAATAGGAACCATCTATCAAAGTCAGAGCTGAAGTGAACGCCTCTTCACTCTTCAATATAACTGTTTGACGGGAACTACATGGTAATGCATAACGATCGCTTGAATGCAATTATCTTCCAGAGGAGGAAAAATGGACATCTATTTTCAGTGTTGTTTGAGAGCATTTGAGCGTGTGTAACAAAGTCAACCCAGACACTTGTACAAACCTCTCCTGTTCCAGAAAGGGTATTTTATGCTCTACATAAGCGCACACACAAGCACAGACACACACAGTCACACAAACACACACACACATGCACAGTAGCTGGTTGTTACAGAAGCTATTCATCAGACAATCAATCAGCCGCCAATTGTGGTCATTCACTTGTGTTGATGCATGTGCATTTTTGTGTAGATGTGTGCCTGTTGTTCATGTGAATTTTTGAGTCTCAGTGCACGCTGCATCATGTACTTGTGTGTGAGAGCAAATGTCAGCCACGTGGCCATTAGCTTAGGTTAGCTGGTAAAACCTAAGCTAACGTAGTGGACTGGGAGCAAGGAGAAGCAGCTATTCTGCTTTCTACAAAGTTAAATAATACACCTACCAATACCTCTAAAGCTCGCAAACAAGCACTTGAGAGTTATGTGCTGTTTTTACTTTGTGGGTCACACAACAACTGGCTTTAGGGGTGCTGGTAGGCATATTTCTGGTTTACTTTAAGCTAGCTGTTTCCCCTTGTTTCCAGTCTGCATGCTAAAATAAGCTAATCCCCTCCTGGCTATAACTTATTACTGAATGACTTGAGAGTTTTATTGACTTTCTCATCTAGCTAAACTAAAATAAATGTAGCATATTTACGCAAATAAACTCTTTTGAGGAAAAATCCGCTTAATTACAACTTGTCTCTTATTTCCGTAATGTTAGCCATTGTCTGATATGATAACAACGCGTTGTTTAAACTAAACTTACTAGTGTTAAAACTGTAAAGTAAACACCCGCGCAATGTTAGTGTGTCCACGCACAGCAACATGTAGCAAGTCATAGGAGTGAAAACTTGGTCAGTAAAATCGCATTATTACTGATAAGTATGCCTGTAAAATGTATTATAGGTATGCCTGTAACAATTATGAAACACTCAATTTATAATTGGTTTCTTTGCAATTAATTGCTAACATTACCTAAAGTCCTATGAGTGTTGATGGTAATAGATGATTTTGTTTAGATGTGCCAAATTGTAATTACATAAGTAATCATTGGTCGGACTTTTGAGCTAAAGCTATGCTAGTTGTTGTCACTTGACCCTTGACACTTGTCACTTGATACAGAAAATAATGTTTTAGAGGCGTTGTTTAATGTATAGGCTGTGTGCCTGTGTTATTACATTATTTGGCTTACCAAAAGATGTATCCTGGAATTCAAAATTTGTTTGAAAAAGGAATAAATAAATAAATAACTATTTTTAAATTTGATTGAAAGAGACAGTTATATTGTTAATCTCAATTATTTCTGAGACAATTAATTGTACAGCAAAAATGTAGAATTGTTACAGCATCACTATTAGGAATAATGGCAAACACAGAATAAGTTGTAATAAACCATTTCTTTTAAGCCACATCTTACCGGCATGCATTATTAGTTTCAGTGCACATTTCAAATAATTCATCTTTGGCGAGAAGCATCACTGCTGCGGCAGCAGAGCAAACATCCAAAACGTGACACTTCAGTGACGACTAAATATTTAATCAGTGCCAGTTATTTTCTGCCAGGTTATGCCTCCATCTGGGTAGCAGCCGAGTGTTGTGTGTGTGTGTGTGTGTGTGACCTCAAAACGAAGGCTTAAAAGAAAGGAGTGTCTGCATTCCTCCCTGTGTTTCTCACCCACACACACACACACACACACACACTTAGTTCCTGCGCATATACTGGCATCATTACTACAACGCTGCTGTATGCAAAGACCACATGTTCAATTAAGTGAAAGCCAAGATATCATTGATGATTACAGCGATGATGATGTGTGTATGAGATGGGAAACATAGAGGGTGGGGTTCATTGCGTGAGTCATTGTGTAGCATATATGGTGTATAGGTGCACGGCAAAAAAACTGAGTACAATGTCCATGTATTCCATTTCATTTAAAAGGGGATTATATGGGCAATATGTGTTCATTTAGAGGGTGTCAGGGTCATTGTGGCATGCTTTCAGTATGTGCATATTTCAAATCAAGTTTCTGTTCTTTTTTTTTTAAATCTTTGACTCTGAGAGCATTCCTATTCAAAACAGACATGTAATGTTTATTTGATTATAGGACAAATGAGAGACAAAAAGAGGGACTTACCTGGGAGAAGCAGCCAAAAAGAAGGAGAACAAGGCACATGGAAAACAAAGAAAGAGACAATATAAGAAACGTTACTTGGCAACATATGGCCTGTATTTCCACATCCAGCCTCTCTGAAACCATGTAATGATCTTTATATGAAAAAGGACTTATTTCACAGTACCGCAAGATGACCATAAATTCAAAGTCACATTATTCCCCACCACAGTAATTATGTGAATAGCATGCATGTCAACAGTGTAATGCATGTCCTGTTTCAGAGTGTGTATGTGTGTGTGTCTGTTGTGAGGGTGTACAGTTTTTTAATGCCATCCAGCAACACAGAAAAACCTTGTTAAATTCAAGTCGGGAACAGACGTACTCCACGCGACCGCAACCTCCCTCCTCCCTCTGCGTCACCCTCCCTCTACCTCCCCTCCCTCCTTACTGTGGTGTAAACACAGATTGTTAGGTTAGGGGTTAAAAGTGTTGTGCTTAGATTCTCTCAGCACTAATCTGATTTCTCCTCTCTTTGCGCATCTATATTTATTTGGTTTTGTCAACACTCACGTCTCTCTCTTTTTCTCTCTCTTTCTCTCTCTCCCCTCTGCCAGTGTATTGATCGTTGCTAATGGATTGGCTCTCATTCCGGAGACGTCTAACATGCTTTCCTATCCTCTTATTTTCACCCGGGGAAATCAATGAGGAAAGGCCTGCAAATTTAGACAGGATCAGGTTTTAAGGAATCTACAGCGAGACTCAGCCCACCAGAGTGTGAGGAGAAAGTGAGTGTGTGTGTGTGTGTGTGTGGGTGGGTGGGTGTTTTAGCTGATTTGGTATTCAGGAAACAATATGTGGCTTTATGTTAAAGATGTACATGTTTGCAGTGATTTTGTGGTAAACTATGACCTACATTTGGTGATCACAATGAAGTAAACAGCCATCGATATGAACACAGTCAGTGATTGTATTACCCTTTAACATCCAATTCCCCCCTTTAATTCCTCCTTAAGCTTTTAAATTAGAAGTAGTATAATGAAAATACATGACATGGTACATAAATATGGTACATCAAACCCAAGACACCATGTTTTATTTAAGGACCGTACCATTCTGTTCTATAAGTCTTTGCATCATTTTATTACACAAAATTCAGCCTGAAATATTTGGTATCTTTGGAGACTTTGGGATCTCCATTACAATTAAAAATGCATTTGCATCACAGCGTGTGTTTGTACATACATGTCAGTAAGGTTTAAGAGGTTGTGATTTAAAAAAAAAGTTGCTTACACACCATTAAGTGACGTTAGTTACTTTGCAGATTCAAATTTTATATTCAAAACATTTTATCTATTAAAAAATATATATGCTTAAACCACCCAAGAGTAGGCTGCATAAAGTAGCCTAGTTCCAATTAGATACACCTTGATTAAAATGCTTCTTACATATTATTGCATCAATAATAATTCCAGTAACATAATATATAATATATAATAAAACACTGACAGGGGCCATCCTGCATAATTACTACTTTTACCTTTGATATTTTAAGTAGTATTTGTATTTGTTTATAATACCCTTGCACTTTTAATTGTATAAATTGTAAATTTAGTAGTATTTTTACTTTGAGGTATTGGTATTTTTACAGAATTTGAGTACTTCCATCCACCACACTCCATCTTAATAAAGACACAAAGGTAAAGAATTTGGAATTTGGAACTCGAGTGTAATGTTTCTGGCCATGCACTGACTGCAGGGCCCTACATGTCAATGTGCTATGAAACTATGAATCAGTTTGACAATAATCTATGAATAGATCATCCACATAGATACACCAGAAAGTATCTCTCTCTCTTTCCCTCTTATTTCTCTCGTTTCTTGGTGCAAACAGAATGGTTAACAGGAGGGTGTGATCTTGCTCTACTCCTTTGACCTTCATTCCCTGTGTGGTTAAATTTGCCTGCACAAATGCACACACGCATGCACGCACACACGCACACACACAGACACACACGCACGCACACACACACACACACACACACAGAACCTCAGAGGGATGAACATGGACAGAGACAGAGGTCCCCACTGCTGCTCAAACAACGGATGAAGCTGTGTTAAATCTGAGAAGGCAATCAATGACCAATGAGGAGCGCGACTGTGTGTTTGTGTGCGTGTGTGTGTATGTGTGTGTGTGTCTATGTATGTGTGTGTGACATGCAGGGGGCAGAAAGGCCCAGCAGGTTTGAAACTCTATCCCAGGGCCAGATCATTTATAAATGGGAGGATATTGATGACTTCAGTGTGTGTGTGTGTGTGTGTGTGTGTGTGTGTGTGTGTGTGTGTGTGTGTGTGTGTGTGTGTGTGTGTGTGTGTGCAAGGGAGAGATTGTGCCTAAGTGTGCGTGTGTGTGTGTAGGTGGGAAGATATCAATGTGCTCCCTGCCTCTTCACACAGCAGAGCAAATTGGAGAAGTTGTCAGGAGTCACAACATAAGGGGCCAACCAGGGGACGGAAAGAGAAGCAGGCAGGATGGCGCTGAGCTGATGGCTGAAAATGAGGAAGGCCTGGGGCATGATGGGATGTGAATGGAGGAGAAAGGAATGGATGTATAATTTAATCTAGTATTCAGATGTTTTTCAAGATGCATTAAAAAAGTCTGCAAGTAAGGTTCTTCTTAACACATGAACTTGTGTGAAGCATTTTGTGACTATATTGGGGGGGGGGGGGGAGATTAGCCTTATTTTGTGGTTTTCTGCTGATACATCCACTAAAAAAATCCATTGGAAGCAAGCATAGCTGCCACACACCATGATACTCAAGTTGTACGAATGAAAGTGAGGCTAAATGATTTGAAGATGTTTCTTTTCTTCTTTTTTTGCAGCTGCAGGAATGATGTATACTTGGTAGATGTGGCACGCATCGACTTGTTGCTGACCAGATTGTGTGACTCAATATGTGAGCTACGTGGTGGATCCATGGTGGCCTGGTCTCCAAGTTTGAACGTGCATTGTGATATGATACATGACTGGAGGCAAAAGATGTGACCCGAGCAAATAGATGGACTGCTACCGTTATCATTATCATGTACAGGGCAATATTGAGGAAGAACTCTCTGAAAGTTCTTATTGGTGTTGATGTTCAAACAGTAAATTTAAACAAACATTGTGAGCAAACTGGGATATCATGAAAAGGATAGTGGGATAGCTTGTTTCATTCAATAACATTATCTTTTGAGAAATCGTGTATGTGTTGTATAAATAAGAAATGATGCAACAATATACAGGAAATACGACCTACAGGAGCGATATATCCTCATATCGATAGAACATAGCGGTTGCGGTACACGTGGTTAATGTTGTGAAATGGTCTCAGTTTGTTTACAAAAACTACTTGGTTAGATTAAAATACTAAAAATACCTAGTTACGTTTATAAAAAGATGGTGGTTTGGGTTCAAATCATGTTACGTTACTTCTGGTAACGCATGTGACGCAGAATGGGACGTAGTACTGTTTCTTCAAGTAAAAAAAACTTGCTATTTAAGTTTGTTTTCAAACTGGTCCTCCCGGGTAAAAGTCCAGTGTTTTTTTGACCCATTCATCACCCCAACCTGCTGTCTTTTACTTTATAAGCTTTCTTCCTGCTATGCTCCCGTAATAATTACAGGTGGCCACTAGAAGGTGCCGCCACTAAAAACGTTAATATGGGTTGTAATTGCTGCTTTGGACAAATGGCCTATGGGAGCGTTTTTCAGTGGAGGTCAGTCTCATAAGATACAGTATGATTTGCCAGGTATCCATTTGAAGCCATAGGTATACG
Source organism: Etheostoma spectabile (assembly GCF_008692095.1). Classification (NCBI taxonomy): domain Eukaryota; kingdom Metazoa; phylum Chordata; class Actinopteri; order Perciformes; family Percidae; genus Etheostoma; species Etheostoma spectabile. The sequence continues at coordinate 18,869,008 of NC_045744.1, forward strand.
ACAACAGTGATGGACACTTTCAGTGGAAGTAGAGGTTGCTCCTTCCTCCACTGAAAGCAGCTTTAACAACCCCCACCCCCCCACATCCCCCCGACCCATCCCTTTACCCTACACTTTCACTCTCCCACACACTGCAACAGAGTGGCTGCTGCTTTGTTCTCTTACACAAACATTCCCACAGAAAAGAGGCAGAAAACCTTACTTACTATCCTCCGCCCCCCCTTCCTGCCCCCTCAGAGGTTGTATTGGGGAAGAAAAGGGTATCCCGCCTCACTTTCTCCCTCTTTGCCTCCTCCGTGCTTTTCCTCCCCCCGATTTCACACAATCTCACACACACACGCACACATGCACACACACGAACATATGCGCACATACAAACTGAACCCACCCGGTCAACAGCTGTACATGAGGGAAAAATTTGGGGTCTTTGTCTGCTAAAAGGGGGGTGGGGGAACCCTACTTTGCGCACACACACACACACACACACACACACACACACACACACACACACCACACACACACACACACACACACATTAAGCCATCCACTTCTATTGTAGGCAAGTTCCATTGCATACCAGACAATGCACTTTGCCCCCAATGTTTAAGAGGAGAAATATGGTGCTGCCTTTGTGGGAGGTAGATAGCTTCAGTTCATTGAGGGAGTGATATAGAGACAGACAGATTAACAGAGAGAAAGACAGAGAGTGCATAAGACAGAAAAAGAGAGGAAGAGAGGAGGGAAAGATGGATCAGCCACTCACTTGGAATGGATGGAACTGGAAGAGATAAATAGATCAAATATAGCACAGAAAGTGGTTTGAAGACAATGTTGCCACAGGGAAAATAAGGGGAAAAAAATCGTAAAAGTTTAAAACCCTGTGATAATTAACTTTAATTAAAAAAAATTTCTTCTGAACATACATACATTGAATACATAAATCTGCTTGCATCAAGGCCTCAAATAAATACATTAAATAAATGTGTGAGAGTGGTTAAGATCTTAGTAAAGACAGGAATTTCAATTTCACTCATTTTTTCCTGTTACTGTGGCAGGCTCAGTTACAAATGAGTCTCGTCAAACCTCAAAGACACCCAGAACAGACCGAACTTCTCACCGCACCGATTAATACACCACTGGCGTTTCAGCAAAACATGAACACACACATTCAAAATAGTATACTGTACTACAAATACCACTGATATCATACTTTCACAGCTTTTATTTAGATTATTTCATTTCAGTGAATAAATAATACATTCCACTTCACTTTCCTTTTAACTGAAAATTTAAGGACATATGCTCATTAATCTACTTATTTACTGTGAATAAGATTGTGATATATGATAATATGATCTGATTTATAGATTAGATTTTTTAATCTAATCATATAATTAAGATTGATACCCCTCTCAGAGCGTGGTGTCAATCATCTCCTCTAACTTTTGGCAAAAATGTGAATAACCGTATACTCGTATACTATATTGTATACTAATGTAATGTATTCTTTTAACTTCACCTCCTTTTCAATAATCACTTCTGTGCAGTTATTAATAAGCTACTTTTTCCTTCATCCCAGATGCAATGGCTCTCTTCACTAAAAGACTAAAATGGACACGTTTCTATAGAAAAAAATACTAATAGTAATTATTAAAATAATATTAAATCTTTATCAATTATTGGTCAATCATTATTCTCACACACTAAACAAAGGTGCTCAGAAGCTCTGAAATGAGGCTTGTGATGGACCCCGTTTACCACACACACACACACACACACACACACACACACACACACACACACACACACACACACAGCGGTGGTGGGCTGACCCTCGGGGTGAAAGAGCTAAGCGTTTGACAGACTCCACCTCTTAACTTGTTAACTTGCTAATTAGACCTCACAGTCACTTCATGGGACTGGACAATAGACTGCTGGCTGAGCGATGAGCAAGCTGTGACGCGCACACACACACACACACACACACACACACACACACACACACACACACACACACACACACGCATACAAACTAACCCTAAAAGCTAACAACCCCCCATACATACTCCACCGATGTGACCACCTGACCCCTCTTGCTCTCTAAAGGATGGTGTGTGTGTTTGCCTTTGTGTGTGCATGTGTGTGTGCATGTGTGTGCGTGGTGGGAAGGTTGGTGATTTGGGGTCTGGTTGTTATGTGTGGGGTCTTGTTGCCACGGGAACAGGGGGAAAGAGTCAGGACTTATATATAGGGTGAAGGATGTTGTTCCCCCTCTCCTATATCTGTCTCTCTGTCCCTACACACTCTCCCTCTGTGTGTGTGTGTGTATGTTTGTGTGTGTGTTTGTGTGGTGTTTGCCCATTGGTCTCCAGATCGGGGCTAAACGGGGTTAAACATCTATCCATGTTAGAGTCCCGTACTCTGAGTTCTGTCATTAGCCTGCAGCTTACAGAGCTATTACTGACACAGCTGCTGCTTGCTGCATAAACACACATACACACACACACACACACACCACACACACACACACACACACACACACACACACACACACACACACACGGTATAGCAAGCTGCCCACAAGGACTCTGTGTCTGTTTGGGGAACAAGGTTGCCAAATATCACAAGGCTAAAACAGTAAACGTCCAACTGGCACCCAAATACTGTTTTTGTTCATATGTGTATGGGTGTGCGTGTGTGTGTGTAAGTGTGTTGGCGTGTGCGCGTGTAGAATGGAAAGAATTAACCAACCCTGTGATAAAGCATGCATTTGCTGTGTTTTGCATTGGTTTTAATGTAGAGCTAAAACGATTAGTTGTTTAATCAATTACTCAAAAATGTATCAGCAACACTTTTGATCATTTTTCAACCAAAAATGAAAAACTGGCTGCTCTTCTTTTTTTTCTATGATAGGAAATATTTGGGTTATGGACTGTCAATTGGAAAAAGCAAGCTATATGTGTATGTACTGTATATATGTATAACGGCGCTCTGGGAAACTGTAGGGAGTACTGGTCAGTTCTAGAGGTGCCTGCTTTGTGGACTTGGAGATGAGAGGTATCCTACATCAACTATACAAGCGGAGAAGATCGATATTGAACCTGGATTTCATTCAAAAACAACATTGTATATGTTCCAAAGCAATGGTTTTAAAATGTTCACTTTCTTCAATGTCTTCTCATGGCATCTATGCCACGTTTAAGGTCAGAGAAGGATTGTGGTTAGGGTATTAAACAAGCAAACATCAATTGCTGGTCTGTAATGGGACATATACCCCAGTTTCCTGCATGAAAGTCTGATGTGCTACGTGCCCACCCACCTCCTTGACCTCCAGACCTTTACTTTCTGCACTGTTAGATAAACTATTTTCTGCATTGGCACTGAATGTTGGCTGTAGACGTAAATTGTCGGACGCAGAATTGTTCAATATTGACATAATTCCTTGGGAAACAGGGCTGTTTGGCTCCATCTCCTGTGGTTATGCTCCAAAATCTAGTTTTAAGACCCTTGATATCTTCCATTATATTGTGCATATTCCTTACTAAAAATGTGTTAAATTGCTTTTAACTAAGTGAAAGAAAACCAGGTGCCTGATAATATAATACCTATATGAGTGCTGGATGGTTCTGTATATTGAGCAAATAATGAAGCTGCATGTAGTCTGCTTTGTGCTCTGTACTGTGAGGGATCATTATGGGTCTAACAACAAACATCTGCCCCAGGGCCCCCTAACAGATTAATCCACCCATGGTTGTAGAGCTAGAAACTTGAAAATAGTTATAACAGCTCAGAATATCATGTCAGCGGGGAAGCGCTGCACCTTCACCTTCATGTCCAGAGCAACCTGCAGACATTTAATGGAAATAACTGGATAAAAAAGCACATGAGAAAAAGAGACAAAAGCAACAAGCTGCCCTGTAGAGTCGGCCTCACATGAGGTGTTTGTAGCTCCCTTTAGCCTTGTGGCATCTGGGAGCGCCGTGGGGAGTCTGTGTGTTAAATAAATGACTGGGGAGTTTAGCCCATGTGCTAACCATGTTAGAATAACACAGGCAGCGCTGGCCCCGCCGGGCAGCGCTCAAGCCTAACGCAGGGCTCTTCCGCTGGGTCGCCTCCCCCGGGTGAAGCCCAGGCTCCACCTGGGGCCTTGTATATTTTTCCCTGGCTGCCTCTTTATTTTCCCTTGGCTGAAACTGATCACATCAAAGAGTGCCTTGACCTTCCGTCCTCCCATCCCTTTATAGGCCAGCTTTTTTTAAGAGCCACCAAGGTAGAGAAAAGAAGAATGGATGCCATGGAAGGTGTAAAGTGTTTGTCTACTCATCTGAAACAACCAGCTGTACCACTGAGGGCTTTGAGTTTTATGACTGCAGGGGAGAGGAGGAAAAAGATGGAAAAAGAAGGAGAGGACAAAAGAATGGAGGAAGAGGGAAAAACAGGTCAGGCTTGCCGTCATTTCCAGGAGCTCAGTTTGAGTTTTGATACCATGGGAACAGAGATCAAGATTCATCCAAAGGCTAAATTCTTTGTGGAACATCAGTGTTTGCTAAAGGGCTTGGCTGTACTTTATTTCACAAGCATTTTAACTTGATGATGTACAATTTGCACAGAAATATCTGAGGGAAATAAATGTGTCTTTAATTAAGCAATGTCTGTATTTGTGTGTGCATGTGTGTCCTAATTTGTCCTCCCACCAAGCACTCGTCGCATACAGCAGCCAATTTTTTAGCTTATACGGCCCTTATAGCTTTATACCCCCCCCAGCAAAGCTTCAAACCCACCCATGGTCTGCGCCGTTTGTTACACACTCTCTTTAGCGTGTGTGTGTGTGTGTGTGTGTGTGTGTGGTGTGTGTGCGGCTAACGAGGCACTAGGTATTGTTACGGGGACTCACTCCAACCGCACCATGAGCAAGCCATTACACCAATAAGCCTGCATCATTTCCAAAGAATCCAATTAAATTTCAGTCTTACAGTGCTGCACTCTGAAAACACAGATTTTCTTCATGGAGAATGTGCAAACACACACACTAACAGGCACACACACAATGTCTCGGACATGGTGCAGTCGCCTACCCCTCGGTTTTCCTCGTCTTAGCTTGCTTAGAATTTGTGTGTGCGTTCCAACAAGGGCAGAATAAACATCCAGCCAGCTGTCCATGGCCATGATATCTCTGTATTGTGGTGAAGAACCTGCATGAATCTCTCTCTCGCACTCTTTCTGCACCTGTTGGTCTGTGTCGATCATCCTTTCCCTCTCTTTGTCTGTCTCTTTAGAAGTACTCAATATCATTTTTTCTTTCTCCTTTTTACCTTTTTCCTTCCACCAGATTGTCTCCCCTCTTCTATCCTTCCCCTCCCTTTCCTCTCCACCAATTCTTGCTGGCATCTGTTAAGCCGCTAAACAGAAAGTGTGTATGCATGCGCGTGTGTGTGTGTGTGTGTGTGTTGGTCTTGCTGGGTATGGATTTGAACAAGCCCATGCCTGTTCTGCCCCGGTGGCCTATGAAATGAGAAAGGCAGCCACTGTGTTGCAGACCTCCACTGATAAATCTACCAGGGTTACCCCTCCATGTGTGCATCTGCATGGTCGTGTATGTGTGTGTGTGTGTGTGTGTGTGTAAAATGTATGTGTTTGCATATGTGTAAGCGTGCATGCATGTAATGTGCGCGTGTGTATGTGCGAGTAGTGATCATCTGTGTTTGCGTCTTCAGCTCCGTGACGCCCGAATAGAGATTTGGAAAGATTTGATTTTACACACCCCAAAGACAAATGTGTGTATGAGTGTGTATGTGTGTGAATGACTGTGTATGGGTGTGCCTGTGTGTGAATGTGTGTGTGTGCGTGCACCATGTTGTGTAATCTCCCATCATTGCCTTAAATGCGTGACATTAAAACACCACCGAGTCGATTCTTCTACAGACATTTGGGCTTTTTTCCCCCTTCTTCTTGTCGTATGTCTCGTTTTTATCCATGGGCACATATTTGTCTCGGGAGAATTAGAGGTCATGTTACCAAGCAAAGGAGCACTCAAAGACAGGGTAGAGCGAGGTAGACGGTGATAGAGTCAGAGAGAGAGAGAGAGAGGTATACTAAGAGAACTGAAAGCCTGGGAGTTACCTTGCTTATGACAGCGAGGTCAGATATTATATATATATATATATATATATATATATATATATATATATATATATATATATATATATAAGAGGTGAAGTCAATACTACATACCATTTAGCAGCCATATTCATGTGGGTAATCTAGATAATTTCCATGAAAGAAAGAAAGATAAAGAAAGAAACTACCTAGGTTTTATCTTGTCTTGCTTGTAAATACAACAGAAGACCAATCTGAAGTAATCTATAACTAAGTGTAGTGCTGCATTGGATTAGTGTATACATGAGTTTTGTTTTACCATTTTAGGAAAAACACAAAGTTTAGAATTTCACAATGTTCCGTATTATATGCCAACAATTGATATGTGCATTACAATATCAAAAGGCCAATGCAGTCTTGGTAGACACACAGGAGCTGTTGCTCCCTCACTCTCCTTTTTGTTTTGTTACACCTGTAATATTCCCATTGGATCATGCATTTTAGTGACCTAACATAACTCCCAGCATAGCTCCACCTATCACCTGAGCTGATCTCTGACTGGCCAGAAAGAGTAGAATCAACCTGTGTGGGTGTGAAGGGTTTTTAATTAAAACATTTTGACGATGAGCTTGCAAGAAAAGATCATATATTAAATTTTCCGATCATATTGGTAGTTTTCTCATACAGTATGGTTAATGGGTGTATTCCATTTGTCATTCAACAGCAAATTGTGATTCTTTGGTTCCTGCAAAATGAGTGATTCCCTAGGAATGCTGTTTTCCCACGAGACATTCAACATTTTGTGTCCAAGCATTCAGACTATGTGAACTTTGTGACTATGTGTGAATGTAAAACTAAGACAGAGGGAACTGCAGTAGTCAATGATGTTGCATGCAAGCATGTCACATCGCTGCAGGACATATTTACAGAAAACAGGTCTTGGAGCAGGTCTAAGTGTGCAGCTGTTACAGTGTTTTTACATCAATGGAGCAACTCTACTGCTGCATGAGGGATGCTACAACCACCCTGACTCTCACCTAGGGGCTCGTTCAACAAAGCAAATATTGTCACACACACACACATACACACAAGCATAAATCTACGCAAATTATAATAATTCATGAGCAGAGACATAGCACATAGTCATCTTGCATCCGTTTTGTGCCCCCCCCCCACACACACACGCACACACACGCTCACACATACACACACACACACAGACAGACACAGACACAACACACACACACACACACGCACACACACACACACACCACACACACCACACACAGGGATGGAGGTCGTTGAGGCATTTTTTATGAGCAAGGGCCTGTTCCTTGTCTACCATATTTCACCTTTTTAGTATGTGTGTGTGTGTGTGTGTGTGTGTGTTGTGTGTGTGTGTGTGTGTGTGTGTGTGTGTGTGTGTGTGTAGAAAAACGGGAAAAAAAAACAACCCAAGACATTATCTTCAAGTCATGACAGCTGTAATTGTGGAGCACATTAAAATGGGTGCAGGGTGACACCTCTAACCACCTTCCATTAAGAAACACACACTCTCACACACAGCACCCCTCCCCTACTGATGTCTCTCTCCTCTATTCACACACACACACACACACACACACACACACACACACACACACACACACACACACACCACACACACCACACACACACACACACACACCACACACACACACACACACCACACACACACACACACCACGGGATTAATTGTGGTCAAACAAGGAAATGAACATCTCAAAGCCCGTCAAAGCTGAGTGCTTTGAGGAGGGCCAGTCTGGCTAATGTGTACATGTTGATGTCTTGATTATATGTGTCAAATATCTGTCCTTATTCTTCAATGGACAGGTCGGCACGGTAAGAAAAAGGAGAGAATAAACCTTTTACATAGAAAATAAGTGGAGAATAGAAAGGAAGAAGCAGCCCTGACAGTCCCCGCTGTACAGATTCTGGTCCTTTTGGCTGTCATCCCATGCGCTTAAGTTTTTCATCATTGTTGTTTTGACCCCATTGCACATTATAGACCTTAAAGGTGAAACAGTTTTCAGAGTTGTGCTCTTAAATCAATTCCAAAGTAGAGTACACAAGACCCAAGGCCAGAGTAACTTGCTGAGCAAATTCAAATTGTGCTCTCGCAAGAACTCTGGATTTCCAGGGTAGCACTTTCCCCCGATTCATGAAAATCAGCAATTTTTGATATATACAGGTTCATCAGTACAAATGATATGTAGATCAAACCTTGACATCATTATCAACATTGGCAAGGTTTCTGTGTGTAAATGTAAATGTTGACAGTGTGAAAATCTTCTATTTTGACAGACTGACTTTGACTCAACAATGTATGCTATTGTTAAAAATGGGTTTCAATCAAGTCATGCCACGGCCGTTCAGGCTTGGATAAAGTTAAGAAAATCAGAGTTGAGAATGATCAGGTTAAAAAAGAACAGCTTTAAGAAAGAACAGGATTCAGAATGATTTGGGCAAAGACTTTTCAGGCGTCCAAACTGATATTCTCAATGGGAGAGAAAAGAAAGGAAGTGTAGAGGCTAACAACTTAAAACTACTAGATTATTGATGTGATGCTTCATTTTTGGTCTAGAAGTGACATTTTGATCTAGACGCACCTTAGCTAGGGTCAGTCCAGCAACTCTCCGTTGGCTTACGAGTTGGAAAAACAAAATTCTGGTCATTGGGCAGGCTTAATGTAATGACGGCAGAGTTGCGGCGGTTCCGCTTGAATTCCCTGTTACTTGAAAACAAAGAAGATGGCTGGTGCAGCAGGCGAACATCTTTTTTTTTTTTTTTTTTTAATCGGCTTTGGCAGCAACTCTGGAATACTTTGATTTAAGCACGGAAGTCATTCTTAAAAAAAGAAGATGTGTTTGGAGTTCTGACGACCGGATCCGGCAAGAGTCAACTAGTGTTGATCTGACTGGTTGTAGCGCTATCCTATTGCGTGCAGAGGGAATCTGAAAGACAATTGTTTATCCCGCCCCTCGGATTGGGGGTTGCCAATGGTGGGTTCCCAGACCCAACATCTTGACGTGGGTCTGGCTTGTCTGGCTAACATTCTGAGTCTTAACCACCAAGAACGTACATTGGCACAACATGCCTATCTGTCTACATTTTTTTTCTTTTCTTTCTAGTCTTGTTTATATAAAGAGACAGACCCAAACACATACTCATAGGAGGTGCCATCGATGCACCAGTAATCTGTGCAACCGATAAGCTCCGGCTTTGGTGGTGAACAAAGGCGAGGGCAGCATGGCCGTTATAGATCCTCCCTCTGCTCTGTTCTCACTAAATCACTTCACCTTTCAGGATCACACACACATAGCCACAGACATACACACATGTCTACACACAGGGATCAAGACACACACAGGGATCAAGACACACACACACACACACACACACATACATATACTGTAGGAATTCACACACACACACTGAGCGATTTAACATGGACAAGTGGACACTTGGTAGAAGAATTCAATTGGCCTCTCTCTCTTCCTTTCTCTCTCTAGGTTGCTCTGCCTCTCAGGGTGTCACAGGACATGCCAGGCCTTAATGCCTTCCAATCTTCTCCCCAACACACACTGTCGCCTTTCATTTAAAGGCTTGCTGACAGGAATGACCAGCATCTCCACTCCTCCAGCCCTCCCACTCTCCTCTCTCTCGTCCTTTCTCTCTCTCTCTGTCTGTCTCTGCCTTTCTCCCAACTCGTTACAGCTCTTTCTGTCTGTTACTTAGTCCATCTGCCTTTTTCCATCCATCACTCAACTATGTCTTTGGATGGGTTGGGGAGGGGGGGGGGGCTCTTATTAGCTTATATTTACTATCTTTCAGTACTTTGTCTTTCTTTTTCCTTCTTTACCATCTCTTCCTTTTCATTTTTCTACTTCTCTCTGTTACTGAAATCAAATCTAATGCTTGCTTTCAGTGTAGTCTGTGTCTGGCTCTTCCTCCCTCCCTCCCACCGTGTCATCTCCTCTCTAACAGCTTTCTATCTATTTGTCTCCATGTCAGTGTTCAGCACCTCACACTGCCACTTTAGCTCCTCTCCCCATTGTGCTTTCCCAGCCTGCCACGCTGGGTTTTCAATTGACCAACAAGAGTAAACACCGGTTGCCGAGCATCAATCACATCACACACACCGGCAGAGCGAGTGAGAGAGTCTCCAATTTCACTGTTGCTTTTTCCCCACACCAATTTTACACAGAATATGGACAGAACAATCTACGAGATAATACACACTGTGTGTGTGTATGTGTGTGATTACAACTTGACTAGCTCTTAAATGATTCCTATGAAATTGTATATTTGCAGCGGTAATAACAGGATAAAAAATAACATTCATGATAATTTAGCAATTTTTTTTTTGAACTGATTCAAATAAAATATCAGTTCAGATCAATTTGAAATGCAGCATCTATTTAAAGTGCAAATACAAAAATATGAAAACATTACACAATAATTTATGCACATTAAGTCAGAATATAGCGTGACAATATAATGAAAAACTTGTGAAAATCTTCTCCAACTAACTATGTAACAGACTATTGCAAATGCAAGATATGCTTGTGTAACATTAACGGTACCTAACAGCAATTCCTTCCAGTTTACTGTAACTCTTATGTGTGGTGAATCTCTTGCTGGAAACTTCCTTTGGTGCATTTTATACTTATTCAAAAGATGCATTAAAGGAAAATTCAGTTTTTTAGTGTGTGTTTGAGTGTTGCCCCCTTATGTATACCTTACAGTAGATTGTTTGGAATATAAAGGACAAGCCATCCAAAAGAACATGGAGGCAAAATTTGAATAAAAGTGTAATGTTCCTTTAGAGATAACTCAGTCAGCATGAGGGTGACACAGGAAAAGCAACATGAGTGGGAGGAAAAACAAGTAGCTACAATTGTCTGCAGCAATCAAAACACAGCGCAGAGGTGTTTCTTTTACACACATGCACGCACACACACACAGACACACACACACACAGACACACACACACACACACACACACACACACAACACACAACAGGACTGAAGTGCAGCTTAGAGGAGCCTTGTTAAAGCACCTAACTGAGCAGCATAACATGATGATTGGCTGTTGGTGAGTTTGCTCTTATCTACTCCCCCCCACACTATCTTTGCAACTCTCTATTCACAAACACACACAAATACACAAACATACATGGACTCATTCTAGTCGTACTGTAATAAGGAATTATTCCTTCATTATTCCTGTCCCCTCTGTCCAGCCTTTTGCCATGCCAAACAATACATACATCCGCATGTATTTGTTAGTGTGTGTGTGATGCATTTGTGATTTGTACGATTGTGTTCTCCCCTGAGCAGTAAATCAGTGCTGTGTTAATTGGTAGGAACAACAGCAACACTTTGGCAGTATATAATGTTTTATGTTTGTTTCTTTATTACCATCTTTAATGTTCATCGCCGTATGTGTGTGTAGGTGTGTGTGTGCGCGTGTTCCACCAGTGTGTGTATGTACTGCATCACAATCCTAATGAGACACCGTAGATGAGAGGGGACTGAAAAATGCGCAGAGGAACAAGAGCATGATAAGCTTCTTAACGATGATCCCTCTGTGTGTGTGTGTGTGTATGACAGTGTGTACGTGTGTGCGATGCATATGTGAGTATGTTTATGTGTGTGTGCGTGTGCGTGTCTCTCTCTCTCTCGGCTCTCCACTCACAGGCGGAACACAATCAACGCAGCTCTCATTTGCAATCAGTAATTAGAATGCTAATTAGCCCCTGGGAGCTAACTGGAACTAGTGTATTACAAGGGCTTGATTAGGACTCCTCTATTCCTACGGGAGGGATTTACACCTGCACGCTATTGGCTCAAACACCTGTCAGTCATGACCTCTCATCCAGTTAGGTGTGATTACGACTGAATTTGAATGAATTAGTCACTGGGATAACACTTACTGAGCAGTGGTTGGCTACAACCTCAGTGATGGTGAAGGAAAGTAAAGATTAACAATCATGTTACAAGATGCCTCACCACCGAAAGCTATCTTTTGAGTATCAAATAATCACCCTCAGGATTATCATTCCATTTTATGTTTGCTACCATGTTTTTTTTCCCCATTTGATCTTATCTATGTGCAGACATGCAGGTGAAACACATCGCAAACCACAACAAAGCTTAGATCCATCACGATATTCCACTTTTGACACTTAGACATTGCCACCTGCTATGTGTCTAAGCCACAAACATGTTCATTTTATCGTTCAACACAAGACTAAATTACTCATTTTCACATAGTGTGTACATGTATTATATAATAAAAGGCATAAACCTCCATTTCCTATTGAACGCACTTAGATGTAAGAGAATTCTAGAATATGCCTTTAAAAAAAGTCTGTCCTTGCCAAGTTAGTTCTCTTTTGTTTATTGTTTTGGTGATCTCTGTCAATCTATATATGTGTAGTCTAGCTTTCATTTCCCTGTTTCCCTCTGCCTCTGCTTTTATCCTCCGCTCTCTGAGTTTCCGTCCTCTGACCGGAGAACCAACCACAGTGTTGTCTGTTCTCCTTGGACATTGTGTCTATTTGGCTAATCACTGACTGCTCAGGTCCATTATCCTGTCTCGTTTAACATCAAATTAAGTTGATAATAGGCAGAAGGTCATTAAACCTTCTCTGGATTGTTTCTCTAGCTGCTCCCAAAAGTCTAATCTAAGTGGACGGAGAGAAATGATGATGGACTTGACCAAAGCTCCTGCAACTTCTTCATCCTGGGACTGAAAGTGAGAAAATGTGTCACCCTGAGAAAAAGACTCGTTGAAGCACACTAGGGCTGTAAAAGATTAGACCTTAAAAGTCAGGTAAAAGAAACAACAGCACGTAGTAAAACAACGCTTTTTTTGTTGTTAATTTGGCGAATGTACAGTACATGGATATAAAACTCAACTTTAGCCACAATGCAAAGTGAGTCTAGCAGGTGCAAGTACACAGTCTAGATGTGAAAGTCTAAATGCCTGTGTGAAGTAAGACCACGCCCACACAGACAGAGCTCCTTTGGCGGATTAATATGAATACTTCAGCATTTTGGGAAATACTCTTTATCCGCTTTCTTACCAAGACTTTTGAGAAAATTGATTCCACTCACACGTTTGTAAGGTAAATATAAAGCCTGAGTCAGCGGGCTAGCGTAGTTTAGCATACAAAGGTAGGAAACAGCTTGCCTGGCTCTGTGCAAAGGTAAAAAGAAATCTGCCTGTCACAATTTCTTGTCGGAGCCGGGTGACTTCTTAAAGTCTCCAGTAGTTGCCTAGAAATGTCTAAACTCCAGTATGTCACTGCCCCCAGTCAAGAAATAGTTCCAGCACAACAGTCTTAAGCCCCCAAACTTTTTTCGTTTTTACACACACTTTGTACGGATAATCAAATTTACAGTAAGGTGTTAATAAATGAGCTTTAGAGGTGCTGATAGGTGGATTTTGTTATTATTGGACCAAACCCGGCTAACTGTTCCCCCCTGCTTCCAGTCTTTATGCTAAGCTTAGTGCCTGCTGGTTCCAGCTACATGTTTAGAATACTAACTTGAGAATGGTATTATTATTCTGATTTAAATAGTGGCAAATAAGTGCATTTTCTAAAATGCTGAGCCATTCCTTTAATGCATTGTTATCTTACTACCAAACGCGTACTAAAACATGTTGGACCGCCACTCTTTTTATCTCAGCAACAAGAAATGGTGAATTAGAAATTCATATCAGCAAACAACAAAATGTAACAATTCTCAGTATCTTAAGTGCTTATATCTGGGCCTTGTCATTCTGCCGACTATCAAAAGATTGTTGATATTCTGCTGTCTTTGTGTACTACTGGCTCCAGTGACCGTCATCACACACTCCACACAGACACACACACACACACACACACACACACACACACACACACACACACACACACACACACAGATACACACACACAGACAGACAGTGTGAAGCGGGGACTATCATATCAGGTATAATTTTCTCCTCCATTCAGCCAGCAACCTTAGACACTGGTAGAATACACACACACACACACACACACACACACACACAACACACACACACACACAGCGTACATCACAAAGGCGTTGTTACTCCCCTTCTCTTGCTGTGAGACAGATGTGAGTGGGGTGTCATTGTGGAGTGAACAGACAGAGTACTGGGTGATGAAGAGCAGTGTTAAAAACCTTGTGTGTGCTTTGTGCCTCCAGGCCATGCTAACTGCATCGTGAACCCACACTTGGGAAACACACACACACACACACACACACACCACACCACACACACACACAACACACACACACACACACACACACACACACACACCTTACCAGCCTATTCATTATTTGCATTGGAACTCTTCAATATTTCAGGAGACCCCTCTAATCCCATTACACCATAAGTGTGTGTGTGTGTTCATATTTGCAAGCTACACTGACTGTATTGGAGAGCACAGGAAAGGGCTGAGTGAGATACTGAGAAAGGAAATCAATCTTGGCAGATGTAAAGACAAAATGAGAGAATAAAGACAGAGGTGATGAAAGGTTACAGGCAAAGAAAGAGAGAAGGAGAAAGAGACAGAGAGAAGAAGAATGAAAAATGGAATAGAATGGAAAAATTAGGAGATACAGTAGTTTGGGGTCTTTATGGTCAGCATCTTTTGAGGATAAGAAAGGGTGGAAACAAACTGCCTTGTAGTGCTTGTGTTTTGTGTGTGTGAGTGTGTTTCCTGAGTGGCCACAGCTGTGGAATAGCTGTGAAGTCATCCTAGCAACCAAATAACAGTCCACCAAGGTTTGCATATGCTGGTAAACCAATGGGAATGAACATCTCTTATCATACTGAGAACTCAAAATATCACTTGAAATATCGCTTGGTCACTGATATTTAAGTGAAACGTATGGAGTGGAAAACTGATGCATATTTAAAATAAATATCAGGTGCATTTTTGGGATTAGAAATTGAGAGAAATTCCGTGGGCGGGATGGGTATAGATGGCAGCGCCTTTGGTTTATGTGTGTGTGTCTCCGGACATACTGGAGGAATGGGGTGGGGTGATCACCAGCCCATCTACTTCCCCTCTACCCCCCCAGACACACGTAAAATCTGCAAGTATGCGTGTGTGTCTATCTGACTAATTACTGTGCAGAACAAGCCACACACCTGTCTGTTGAGGAGGGATACAAAATAATTGAGACAGAGAGGGAGGGAATGGGCTGAGAAAGAAAGACATAAAGAAAGAAAGAAAAACAGAAAGAAAGAAAGAGAAAAGAAAGAAAGAAAGAAAGAAAGAAAAACAGAAAGAAAGAAAGAGAAAAGAAAGAAAGAAAGAAAGAAAGAAAGAAAGAAAGAAAGAAAGAAAGAAAGAAAGAAGTCATGTCAACATCTCAACTGTGAGTGTGTGTGTCTGTTTGTGTGTCTAACAAGCCACCTCTGTCCACCATTTCCAACCTGCTGTTACATATTTAATATCCTGCCAACCCTGCATAT
Organism: Etheostoma spectabile; assembly: GCF_008692095.1. NCBI lineage: Eukaryota > Metazoa > Chordata > Actinopteri > Perciformes > Percidae > Etheostoma > Etheostoma spectabile. The sequence goes on from NC_045744.1 coordinate 18,884,648, forward strand.
AGACCCCTCATTATCTAAGGAGGGACACACACACACACGTTTCACATTTAGGGTCGTAACAGGAAATGTCACCTTGGTCCCACCAGACGACAAGCGATCAGTAAAAACCTCTGACATGACTACTGCCACCCGGAGGAATTACAACCACTATGTGTGCGTGGGTGCGTGCGAGAGAGAATAGAGAGAGAGAGAGAGAGAGGGAGAGAGAGAGAGAGAGAGAGAGAGAGACAGGCAGAGATGGAGAGCTAGATGATTAAAAGAAACAAAAATCAAAGTCAAAGTCAGAAAGAGAAAGAGGAGAAATGTGTGACAAATGCAGATTAGATGCCTGCAAAAGAGTGTGTATGAATGTTTGTTTGTGTCTGTGTGTAATTTGCATTTCAGTGGTCACAGTAATGTACTCAGGGATCAAGACCCCTTATTTTTCTTTGCCTCTGATGTTTCTGATCCACTAATTGGAGCTACTGAGGCGCTGAGGTTAAGTCACTCTGAATAACAACATGAGCTTAACCTGTGAATGAGATGTGAGTGTGTGCGTGTGTGTGTGTGTGTGTGTGTGTGTGTGTGTGCGCGCGTGTGAGTCAAATGAGTCAGTGTGTGTGTATACTAAGAGCCATTATCATTAGGGGTGAGTGTGAGGCTAGCTGATTTCCCATTCAGCAGCGGCTGACTGATACTCTGTAACACTGCTCTGCTGAATGGCCCGGGACCGTTTTAACAGCCAGCCACACAAGTCGAGGCCATTTCTCATAGTGACTTCATAAAAGTCTGAACCCCCACTTTACCCCTAAACCCACCGCGCCCCCTCTCCATCCCCCTCTATCATTTCCATCCCTATGCTCTCTCCCTCCTATGAACTCCCCGTTGGGTGGTTTCAGGCAGTGTTTGAATATGTGTGAAAGAGATAAATCTGACTTACCTGATTTGGCGAGATGAACAAGGTGGGAATAAGCAGCATACAGCACCAAAAAAAAAGAGAGGAGAAAGGAAAGAAAGTTAGAAACATTCTTTTGGTTGACAACAAAAACCATGTCATGTAAAATTTTAAACCCGACAAAAAAGACGATCATTAAAACTTTAAAAACATTTGTTTTGCCGCCGCTGTTGAGACGCACACATAGAAACAAGCGGACCATTTCTCTGTTATGTCATTCTCAGGATTAAGTAGCTTCTTGGTTTTGTCTTGCTATAAAATGATAAATTTTGGTTTAGTACAACTTGGATTTTTATATTTTGGGCATTGTTTAGATAATTTATAATATCACTGTTGGAAAACCCCCAAAACAAATCTGTGAACATGACCACATTGCTAGAGAAAAGTCACATGGTGCAAAAACAATTAGTTTGGGAAACTTTGATGGAAGTTTACAATGGACAGTTCACCTTCATCTTCTCAGCCGAATAAGTTAGTTATTATATTTTGTATAAGTTAGAAATAAACTTAGAGTAGAATGTTAGTACTGATTATCAAAACAACAAAATTCAATATGAATGTTGAAGGATTTTAATATACTGAAACAAAGACTAAATATCATATACAGTACATGTACCCTTTGTTCGTTTATATGCGTAAGTATATGTAATTGTGTTCCTGTGTGTGAATGACCAGCTTTACTTCCTATTCTGTTGCTCCATTCTGTGGCTATTTGACTGGCTACTGTGGGAAGGCGGATCAGACCACCAAAGAGTGAACAGCCTTTTGTTATGAAAGGAACTCAAAACCCTCCGTGATGATGTAAGTCAAGTGGAGGGTTTCTGTATGTGTGTATGTAAGAAGCTAAGGACAAATTTAATTTAAAAATGTATCAGTCTTCATCATCTAATAGTCTTTTATTCTGACATCTTTCACTAAATTCGGCTCCAGTTTAACATTTCGGTGTATCTATCAACCCAAGACAAATGCACAGCGGGGAGGACACACTACATAAATGATATAACCATGTAGTGAGTGAGCTGACTGAAACGGCCGAGTGTGAAAAACAGTACAACACATGTGCTGGTTTAAAAAGTGGAGCCCACCACTGGCTAACTGCTCCTTGTAGACCAATAAAAAACAAATGCTAGATGGAGCAATATAAAAAAAGAAGACAAAAAAAACCCCAGCCACTCATCAGGAGTATGATAGAGCAAGGCAGGAACCAAAGGGGAAAGCAGGAAGAGAACAGGGATGCTCATTAGTAGATAATGGGAGGTGGGAGTGCACCATCATGTTTAATGTGTGGTGATGGAAATAACCCAGTATGCCCACTATGCCGTTTCTGTTCCATGTGGAGGGTGAAGCCTTGTTGTGGTTTGAGCAGCGGAGGCCACCTCCAGCTTACAGCTCCTGGTAGACCTATAAATTTACCTTCATAAACAGGAGAGACTGGGAGAGAAGGGTAGAGGGAAGGAGGTGGAGGAGTGTAAAGACAGAGAGGGGGAGAGGGTGTGAGGTGAGGACAAAGGAAGGAGGGTGGGAAGGAGGCATGTGGAAATGTAGGATACATCGATGAATGGAGAGAATAGGGAAGGAAGGTTGGAATAGATGACAACATGTGAAAATGAATATATGTAGATATGAAGGAAATATGTCCTCTTGATTCCTCGTTTCTCATTGCCTTTTATCTTTTGTGGTCTCCTCTCTTTTCCTCCTTCTTATCCTATTTTCTCCTTCCTTTAACATTTTCTTTTCATTTCACCCTCCTCAAAATACCATAAACAGATTGAAATCTTTGAAATGCAGGAAGGTGAAAATGTTCGTGACTAGGCTGGTTTGATCATTACCAGGGGCTCTACGACTCATTGGAGTGACAGGCCTCAGAGGGGTTACCCGTGGCAACCCCGCTCAACCTTACTCAAGAGGCTTCTTCTTCTCAACCTATCACTTCCCCAGATGGTGCCGGGTCATCCAGGAAGTAGGAAGTAGGGGTCGACCAATGAAAAAGCAGGCTTGGCCTTTTACCGCTGACCCGTGGCACCTTCTACCCACAAAAACAGACAGAACCTGTCCATGTGTCTGTCTATGTGTGAGTGTATGTGTGTGTGTGTGTGTGTGTGTGTGTGTGTGAGTGTCTGTGCAGGGGAATTGAAGAGTAGACTGGTGTCCAGCCCACCCCACCGGAGCCAGACAAAGACAAAAACCTTGACAATTACTGTTTAGTCGTGGGACAAACAAAGAAACACACACACACACACACACACACACACACACACACACACACACACACACACACACACACACACACACACACACACACACACACACACACACACCAAATGACTGTCTGCATGTTTTAGTGGCCAACTGTGCATTTAACCTTTACAGCTTCAAACTTTATGACCAAGACAAACAACACATAGACAGCTAAGCAGACATGAGTGACGCAGGATTTGATGGTGAGTGTCTTTGCAAAATTAACTATAAATAAAGAAACTACAAGCCTAAATGAAATAAAATGAAAGGAAATGGACTTAAACAGCGGGCCATAAAATTGCAATAATCTACAAACTGCAGCAAACTAAGGCGTAAATTTCTCCAAATTGTTTTCCCTTGCGTCTCCTGTCTCTGTCCCTCTACTCCATCCATCATAACAAACCCCAGAGATCTCTGAAAACAAAGATGACTCACATCGATGAGAAAAAACAAAATACTGTGTGTGACGCCATCCTGCCACATCGCATTGTCTTTTTCCTGTTCTACTTTAACTTTTTTTATCCCAACTTCTATGGCTTTATGTTAGACTTTCCAAAAAATGTTGGTGAGTGTGTGTCTGTGTTACATTTTCTATGTGTGCTGTGCGTGTCTTTTGAAAGCAGCTGGAAACTTCTCAGAGAAGTGAGCCTCCAGCTAGGGCAGTCATCCACTATTAGTTTTACTGTTAAGACCATCAGACTCTTCCTCACTGACTCACACACACACACACACACACACACACACACACACACACACACCCACAACACACACACACACACACACACACACACACACACAGAGTGGGGTAACAGTACTGTTTCTGAATTTTAGGCCTTAACTTCTCAAGGGTTTGTACCACAGCTTATTTTACCTCCTTTGACTTTCAAAGGCACCAATTGTTATTCCACTAATGCTCTTTTGTGAGCTAACTTCAAATTTAGATCTGGCAGAGGAAGAATCCTTGTGTTGGGGTGTAGACAAACAAAATATGGCTTTATTTCACCATTTCTAGACTTCCTGGATCTTTGCTGTAGATTCGAGACCTGGATCTTCCATATAAATCAAGAAATTCTCTAATATTTTTGTAATCTTGGAAAACTGATTTGACGGTAGATTTCTTTCTCGAATTACCATATTGGATTTTTCTCACCAATAATTTTTGCATCATCTCCCGATTGTGAAACAACCGCTACAAGTGCCAAAAACATATCAGAGGTCAAATACACTAAAACATGATGAAATTTGAGATCAAAAAGAGGATTTTCAACCCACATATCCATCTGTGCTCTGAATGATTTGCCAGCCCTGGGGAATCTTTGTCTCATCTATCTCCCACTCTCCTTGACTGTTTTTTCTTTGTGTCATTTCCCATTCCTTCTTTTACCTCCTTCCCTCCATCTCTCCCCTAGACCCAGAATGCATAGAGCCTCTTCCCAGCTGCCTTTGAACCAAGATCAGAGGAAGCATTTTGGCTCAAACACACACACACACACACACACACACGAGCACTGCTGCTCGTTCAGGTGCAAGAGATCGTCTGCTGTTTTGATTGTCAAGCTCTCTCACTGTGTCTCTCTATCCAGGACATTTACTCTTTCACTGTTGAGTCTTGCAAATGCACAAAAGACATTACTGACCCCCTGTTGACTATCAAAGTCATCTCAGTGTGATGAAAAAGAATCCAATGCAGCTAGAATAAATAAAAAATATAATTTAGTCACTTTGTTGGAGAACTGAAATTCATTTTAGGTGAGAGACAACATTTCCTTTCAGTCATGGACCTTCGTCAGGCCTACCAAAAGTAGATCCTTAACCTTTTTGTACAACTAGAAATGTATTTTCTATTCTCTAATTTTCCTTCACACCTGTCTTCCAGGTGTGCATTAGACAGCAGATGTAAATGTTGTCACTATTATGCATCAGATGGCTTCCTTACTCCTTTCTTTGTATCACTACTGCCCCGTTTCACTGCTTCTATGCAGATTCCTTCAATTGAAACAGTAAAACCAGTGTCAGTATTGTGCAATAATTGTACAATATGTCATTTTCACTTATACCACTGCTGTCGTCATGACCTATGGCAGTTACATAATTTAGTAAAGATCAAAAATCTGCTTTGAAAAAAAGAATAGGTGACAAATGGATAGAGACTATTGTAGATGGATGAGCAGCTAGAGGTTTAATTTCAATTTTGAACAAGTCACAATAAAAGGCAGCTGCCGCTTTTTGAACAGCAACATTGTCATTGGTTTGTGTGTGTGTGTGTGTCTGTGTGTGTGTGTTTAAGCAACGTTAAAAAGAGCAAAAACAGGTAGGAGGGGAGCAAGCTTAACTGCTACCTTTTACACCTGTCAGGAGCCAACTCAAGTGTGTTTATACTATATTTATATCTGACTGACACACACACGCGCACACACACACACACACACACACAAATAAAGAGAAACAGTCAGCTGTTGCAAACAAGCAGTTCAACAACGTAGCTGCAATTTTGTGTAAATTTTTCCTTAAAGAAACACACACCTACACAGTCAGAGTTGTGTGTATTGTGGAGCTATCATATAGTTGCTGTCAAAGCCACCGCCAATTATGACCATTAGGAGTCCCATCATGTCACTAGCTGTCCCTGTGCCGCTACCCCCCTGAGCCTCCCTGCACCACCCTCTCAGAGCCCAGACCCTATAATCTAACCTCACTTTGCTCCCATCAAACACACACACACACATACACACACACACACACACACACACACACACACACACACACACACACACACACACACACACACACACACACACAAAACAGATTGTTACGTGTGGTGTTTTATCTTTTCCTTTTTTCCTCCCATGTCATTTTTTTTCTGAAAGAGGCGAATGGATGTTTGAGGTTTAGAAATAAACGTTCTTCCTGTATAGATAAAGAGCCAGAAACAGCAAAGTACTAATGGTGAAAATGTAATCCCTTGGTTCTGCCTCTCTGTGGTTTTTATTTCACATAAAAAGGTTAGTGCTACAGACAGACAGAAGTGCTTGTTCGTTCACCTCACATTTTTGTTGCTTTCTGCCCATCATCTCCCCCAACACCGGTACCTCGGTGATGTTGGAATTGTGTGCATTGGATTCAAAAGGAAATGGCCATTAAAGTATGGAGAGCAGAGGGAGAAGTGCACTTCATTTCACACACAGTCTGAAAGCTCCGGTGCTGTACGTTGGGACCTGTCATTGAGGGAGATATACACATTTCCTGTGGGTAAAAACATGTGTTTACACTGAGTCAGACTGTGTAAGTGTGTGTGTGTGTGTGTGTGTGTGGTGTGTGTGTGTGTGTGTGTGTGTGTGTGTGTGTGTTGTGCAGGAAGCCATTAGCTTGGTAGCCAGAGGCTAGACAGTAGTTAAACCACCTGTTTAAGTTAACAGGTAGCTCTTAGTTTACGAGTCTAAGTAGTCTGTTTTCTGTGGAGAGAGACAGTGGCTTAGTGGCTTCTGTTCTACAGAGTTCCTTCCGTTGTGTCAGCCTGGTCACCAGGTTACTATTATGGTAAATAAACCATGTAATATTTCTATTGGTTGCTAAAAAAAAAAAAATGGAAATGGTCATATTTAATAAACATTAAATTACAGAACTTTTTGGGTGAAAGGTGGAGTGAGCTGAGTGAAAAGGATCACAACTCAAGCACAACTCTCTGTGGGGTGATGTCCCCTTCACTCTCACACACACACACACACACACACCACACAACACACACACACACACACACACACACACACACACACACACACACACACACACACACACACACCACTTTCTTTGTCTGCATCTGGGAATGGCAGAGTCACCAACATGTTGCTGCCTCTGCAGTGCCAGGAGCCGACACTTCCCTTACACAGTCTGAAGTTGTTTCTGCAGCCAGAGAGGGACCCAAACTGGGGTCACTGCAAGATTTAATTGGATGTCCGAACAATTCTGTGGGTGCGAGTGCCCAGAAAAGGTCACAATTCACATTTATGAACACATGTCAAATATACAAACGTCATATAGCATTTAATGCTTGAAGGAGAAAGGCTTGAATTCAACATTAGAAAAAAACAGGAGAAGGATGAAAAAGTATCATGTTTAAGTGTCACATCAAGTGGTAATAGCCCCAACGGGCACGCAAGTACGCGCACGCACGCACACACACACACGCGCACGCACACACACACACACACACACACACACACACACACACACACACACACACAGGTGCAGCACCCTGTAGTGTCCCAATGTGTGTCATTAGGCCTATCAGGGCCACTCTAGAAGGATTAGAGGACTGTTAGGAACAAGGCTTCACACACACACACACACACACACACACACACACACACACACACACACACACACACCTCACCACTGGTTTGTCTCCACGCTGCTGGAAATCAAATCCTTGCTGATATATGTGTGTGTGTGTGTGTGTGAGATCGCACGTGCCAGAATCTGGTGTATCATGCAGGGAGCACTGACCAAAGATATCAGTATACCGCTGAGCCCGTCACAGAGCTAATCCATCACACACGAGAGCGTGCGTGCGCGTGCATACACACACACATTTTTTAAATGGTTGTGTTTTTTTTCTTAGTGAATTTGTGACACTTGAGATGCTTTTGAAACATTCAACACAGACAACAAATGCATTCCCATATGTTCTTAAATTAACAGCGCTAGAGAAGAGAAATGGAAATTACAAAAAGAGAAGAGAAAGAAGCAGGAAGAGGGGACAAAAGGAGCTCTCTTAACTTTCTATTGATGCTGCTTTTGAATAAAAACTATCACAGATGGTTCTTTAAATATATAAGAGTGGGGTACCTCACCCAACATATGCATTGACAGTCTGTCTGTCTTTATTCACCCCCTTTTTCCATTCCACCTCTCTCTAGTAGGACTTTCTAACCACTTTGGGAGGGGAAGAGGACAGGCAGGGGAGAAAGAGAAGGATGGATAGATGGAGAAGGTAGAGAAAGGCTGGAGGGATGGTGTAGAGGGGATGGAGGAGGGTGTAAATGCAGCAGCAGTGAGTCAGTCAGTCAATGGTTTGGAGAAGAAACCAACACAAAAGGAGTTGATGTGTGTGGCTCTTTTCAAGGTTGGTGTTTTGTGTGAGTGTGTGTGTGTGTGTGTGTGTGTGTGTGTGTGTGCGCATTGGTAATGTGTATGTGTGTGTTGGTGGAGGGACCTTCCCCTTTTTAAGGGGTAGCTTGGGGGGTTGACAATGGGGTGGAGGGTTGGGTGCATTAAGCTCCCTTATAGCAAGCTGAGTGCAGTCACCGAGCCAAGGGGCTGGTCATTTTGCTGTTTTCACTGAGGGGGAAAAAAGGAGGGGAAGGGGGGGGGGGGGGGGGGGGGGGTCTCTCTGTGGTGACAACATCCACCTCTTCTTTTCTCGAACCATTCTTGTGCTTCTCCATAGGCTTTTCTTCAGGGTTAATACAGCCTGCAGCAGAGAATGGGATGGGGTGGCTTGGTGAAGGGGAGCGCTTTGAGGCCAAAACGAAAACCCCTCCAACCCCAAAGGCTTTTATTACGATCAACAACTGTTGGAGCACTCAACACTGGAGAAGTTAGACAGACAGAAACACAGGGCTGGATACAATTTGTTCTTTTTTTCTTAGCACTTGATATACAATATGACATTAAAAGAGATGTATGACGTCATATAGGGAAGTGAACAGGACAAAGCGACAGATGCTATGACACTTTTTGCCAACATCAAGGTAGCGAAGCATACTTATTACCAGTGTGGTACTTGATGAGGAGCACAATCATGCACTTAAAGATTGAGATACTGTTATGAAGACAGAAGCATGGTGTCCCTGAACTTAAAGCTAAAGTTGTTAGCGTTAGCTTGCTAGCTAAAATGCCTACGTGGTTGTAAACAAAAGAATCTTATGCTAATGTCAGGCTAATATTTTCTTTGCTAACAACCTGTTTATTTGTTTATTATTCAGGAGATTTACAATGTATCTATTTCTCACAAACAGCAGATTTAAGATGCACTAATGGTAGTGTGGTAACACTCACTCCTGTTAAAAAAAATAAAAATTAAATGTTACTTGTAAATATTAAAAGTTTAAACCGTTCGGACAACTTATGTTACGGTATGTTCAAAGCACCGGTGGAAGAGAAGAAAGTGACAAAAGAAAGGGAAGCAGCAACAGTGAGTGAATGAGAGAAAGGGAAAGGATGGAAGCTGTCTCCACTTTAAAGTGGATTAGGGGCACACAGTGCTGAAACAATAGGAGGTAAAAAATCTAATTAGGCCTCCCGAAACATCAAACGAGGGAGGCCAGTAATAGCTGAGCTTCCTCTGTCGCTAATCTGTTGACTCAATGTGAACGATACACACTGTTATTCACCACTGAAGACAAGCTGTTCTGCTGCTCTCTGCCTCTGTGTGCTGTGTTTGACTTATTTTCTCATTTGCTGCTTTTTACTGCTTTTCTGCTTCTGTCCACTTTTGAGTCTTTGGCTTCAAAGGCCTCAGTGCAAAGGTACGGCTGAAGTCAAGCTAGGAAATGTTGACTGCTGAAGGTAATATTACGTGGTTTCTGGTCTATCCTGTCCTGTGTGGTCTTGTCCTGTCCTTTCTTCTGCCCTGCTCTGGTCTTTTTTTTAAGGTCCCGCAATTCTTTGACTATGTGCCTCCTCAGCTCTGTTCTGGTCTTCGCTTCCCTGCTGTCATTTTGTTCTTGACAGCTTACCTCGCTGTACATATTCCATATTTATGTTCTCTACCCTGTCATCTCATTTCTTCTCATCTCCTACTGTCAGTTCGTTCTACCCCACCCTGTGATCTGACTTCAGAGGAATGAAACTTACATACAAACATTCATATGAAGTCCATGCAAAAAACACTGATCTGAGTTCTGTGGGCCATAACGTATCTTGGGCTGAACACCCCTCAGGGAAAGAAAAGAGGCGATAGAACGACAGGCGACATAGAACCAGAAAACCGACGAAAAATAATGATGTCCTAACTTTGAAATCCGTACCCCTGCTTTTGCCACTTATTGCTAATCCTATGCTTACTATTGGTTTCCTCTACGTCATGCATACTTTACTCTCATTCTTCCAAAATAAAACTGTATTTTCTATCCAACAACATCCCTAAAATAAGTAAAGAAAGTCAGTAATAAGTCAAAACTATATACTTTATTATTAGCTGGTGTATATCCAGTATCAAAACAATCCTTTGTTGCACAGTCACTGTCTACATCTGGATGTCTATAGCACTGGAGTTTCCTCACAAAATGACTTTCTCTCCCTCTACCCCTCCCACAGTTCCCAGTAACGGAGAAGAATGCCCCAGCAGCGATGCATGTTCCATTGTTCACGCTCTGCCTCCAATTTGCTCTTCACATTCTGCGGCCTCGGACGAGACGTTACGCCGGCTTAAGGGACAAATCGCACACACAAAAAGGGAGAGAAAGACAGAGGTGGGGGGTGTTGAGTAAAAGATATGGAGAAACGAGAAGGGGTGGGGGGGGGATAGGGCTAACCCTCTTCACAGCAATGCAATTATGGTCTGCATTTGAAGCCGGCTGGGTTTTGTGGCAGCCTCTCTCACTCTTTCTCTCGCCGTCACTCTCTGTACTTTAGCGGCGCAGCTAATAGCCATAGCCGCAGCAATTTCTACGGTACATGACATTAACATGGTAGCGTGTCGCCGACAAAGGGAGGCATTCAAAGGGACTTAGAAAAGAGCAGCGGTCTCGCCTGGTTAAGTAGGCCTCAACCTGCCAAGACAGAAAGACAGAAAGACAGCTAGTGTGTTTATTACCAGAACCACCTAGGGAGAGCAGAGGAAAGGATGAGCGACCAGAGAGCAAAGACAAATTAGTCAGACAGACAGAGAAAAGCAATAACACCCTCTTTGCCATAGTGTCCCTGCTCTTCCCCTTTAGCTCTGTTACAAGTGGCCCTTAAAATATGCACCGCTAAAAAGACGGAAGCAGCCGCATGAGTCAATGAAATCTTACCGCTCACATGTCCAAAAAGAATGCAGACACTTTAAATGACGCTATTAAACAACGCGGTACGAGGAATAGCAGGCCAAATATGATTGGGTTTCATTTTACATATGTGTAAAATTCAACACGAAACTGGGACCACCAACCAAGACAGCTGCTCGCTCTGTAACGACTAAGAGTATTAATACATGCAGAAAGATCATACATGTTATGGGAGTGACCAGGAGTGTCTATGTGCTAGTGTGTGTGAGAAACAGGTGGTCAATTTAATAATTTGACACACAGTAGCAATGATTTTGTTCCCTCTTTATCGGAGTGTTACCCTGACTAATTTGAGTGAGCATGTGTTTGCTTTAATGCCAGATTCTCCACGGGCCTTGAAATGAAAATACAATGAGAACATTGTGCCACTGTATGATAATCCCTAACACATTATACATGCAAACATACAGAAACTTTCAAATTTCAGTATACACATTATCTAAGCTTAATGCAAACATGATGTCTTGCATGTTGCTGATGTAGATGGCATATACATAACATAAAGGATAAACAGCTGCTGAAGGGATTGCCAATGTAGTTCTTCTTCATTAAAAATGATCTTCTTCACTTTCCCCTTTCAACACATCCTCATGTAATATTTCTATAGTGGGTCTAATAGTACAAAAAGTAACCTTATTGTGATTGTGTACTTTGTATGGCATTGTTCTAAAGATCCATTGCAGGATTACTATCATTGGGTCTGTATCTGTAGTAGTAATGGTCTCTATCTTTGAAACACTCACATATACGTATATACACACACACCCGGTGCAGGATGTGTGAGGTTAAAATGGGGGGAGATGAGCAGAAGGCAGAGTGAGTCAGTGGCCGTGGGTTTGACACAAAAGACGTTTCTAAAAGAAAAAGTTGGGAGGCACAAAGAGAGAAAGAAACGAAGGAGCAAAACGGCTGCCTGGGCACAGAAGGAGGAGGAGGAGGCTAAAGTGAGGGTAAACTCCCACATTTATACACACATACACAACAAGGGAACCCCCGCTCCATTCAAAAGACCATCTGTGGCTTGAAATGGATGAGTGTTGTGTGTGTGTTCAAAAACATTTTGGTTTTAATTCTGGTGCCTCCAGAGCAGGCGGAGCAGAGAGGGGAGGGAGGGAGGAGAAAAGGGAGGCAGGCGTGAAAGGTCCTGCATCCTATCACTTCCCTTAAAAAAGAGGGAAGACCGTATACAAATGAATGAGAGATACAGAGAGGGACTGTGTGTGGTGTGTGTGTGTGTGTGTGTGTGTGTGTGTGGTGTGTGTGTGTGTGTGTGGTGTGTGTGTGTGTGTGTGTGTGTGTGTGCGGGCCCCTACGTAACATAGGGCCAACTACACAAACCAAATTACACGGGGCGAGCTGGACAGACACAGCTATTTTGTTAACAAAACCACTCTGAAATCTGGCATTAGGGACACAGAGAGTGACTAACTGGGACAGACGTTAAGGGCCAGTTTAGGAAATCCACCATGTCCCACTTGTTAGAAAAATACACAATCAATGCTTTTAATGCCAAATTAGCCCAAAATCATTTCAGCCATATCCTTGCCACAAAGTATTCCTATTAACTTAATCATGTACAGACCTAAATATGTGAGTTATCTTGAATATATAGCATAATGTTTCTTTCTTTTTTGTCTTTATTGTAGTTTGTTGTTTTATTACTAAGCCATTCCTACAGAGATTTACACTGTGTTGATGGTCCTTACTACTGGGATTAAATGATCTTTATTATATATTTTATTATGTTTATTGTTAGTTGTCTTATGAGAATGTTGCCACATAATATTAGTGTATTCATAATTCCTAATCCTGATTTGTTTTTGGTTCATTTTGGTTCATTTTGAGATTTTGAAAAATCTGTTAGATAACTGTTAGATTTCAAATCCATGCATTTTTTTTCCAATTGATTTATTGTAAATGCACTGATAAAAAAACAACACATTAAGGTATTTTCTAAAAGAAGAAATTTATTTAGAAAAAAAGGAGGATACTTCTCAAAATGATTTAACTAAACTTGTTGTTGCCTTTTGCGGAGTCTCCATCCCCCCCACTCTCCCCTCTCCCTGTTGTCTCGCTCTCTCCAGATTGAGTGCCTCCAATTCATTTCCACCCCCCTCCATGTCAATTAATTAAGTGCACGCTTTTCTTTAGCCGTGCACGCCAATTAGCATGAGATAAATATGCATTAGTCAAATTATCTCATCTTGTCGTTTACCACCCTGCACCCCTGTTCGGATGTTAACGGTAATTTGCATCATGAGTATTTTTAAATGCGTGTTAATTAGGCCCAGGTATTAGGTCCTACCTTGATACGGGACCTAAGGAACGTGTTTAAGTGCTTTTACAGCAAATGGGAACCTGACATATTTTAATTAAAGGGTACAAATGAGTCAGAAGGGAGGGGTTTGCATGCTGTGGCATATGGGACAAAGTAAAAGCTTAATTATATAAATATATATGTTTAAAAAATCTGATGCTGATATCATTATTAGATAGCAGTGTGTTTGTTAAAATGTGTTATTTCTAAAATAATATTCCAAGGACATGTGGCTTTTTCAGTCATACATTTCAAAGCAGTAGACTACTATCAGCCCACTTGTAAAAATGAAAAATATATTCCCTTCCAATAACATGATGCCAATGGCCTCCTCAATCTCCAAACTTCCTGCAAGATAATCAAATAATGGGCCCAGAAGTCGATTTTCTCTAATAGGCGTAGGGGCAATTCAAACGATAGACTTCATAGCATTACATCACTCAGAGAGCACTCTGACAAGCCATTTACTGACAATGAATTACCTCACTGCCCATAAAAACTAAACTAATGTGAAATATCACATATTTTAATCAACTTGGAGGAGGGGGCAAAAGTATTGCACTTCTCAAAAATTTGGACCAAGGCCGGACATTTTGGTGGCAAGCCTTAATTAAATTAACGTAGGACCATAGTTGATCTGCGCACATTAAAAACTCTGAGCTTTATGGCTCAATTCCTAAAAAGTATCACGAGAGGTTAACGACTTGTAGAAAAGGACCGTGCAGTTTTCTTTTAAATTTTTATTACGTGTGGACAGTGTTTTATTGTCCAAAACTAAATCCAGGAAAGTGATTTTTCAACAGGTTCTCCTGCTGCACCTCAGCATTAAATCAGAAGAGGATCATCTAAAGGACACATTTCTTCATTTAGTGTTTCTGTAAAGCTAAGCGAGGAGAGGAAGAGAAGGATGGATCGGGTGTTTGCACCTAATGCATTCTCTCTCACACATACTGGACATATACACGCAGTAGAGAGTAGTCTCAATGGGAACTTACTCTTAAAGAAATCTGTTATCTCTGGAAGGAACTAATAACATTTATGAACGCTAGATACTGCAGAAATAAGTTTATAAAGGAGCGTTATTATAATACAGTATAATTACAACACTCCTATAGAAACTTATTTTGTGTCATGTCATTAAGCACCGTCATACAATTCGAGCGTTTAGCTCTATTCCTTCTCAATTCTTTGCTAGATTTGGTCTTTTTGTGGGAATATTGACGATAGGTAAAATTTAGAATATTGTCAGCTTTCATTTCTCTGCTGCTATCTTTAAAACGCATAGTTTTTTGGGGATTTTTTGTGAACTGAGACAAGATGGAATATACAGTATGTGTGCATATGATGTATATGTATGGGTATGAGTGGGATATGCGTATATACATACGTACGTATCTCCACATTTGTCATATATTTAAAATGCTAGCTATCTTATTTATATACAGTATTTTAACATTATCTAAAATTGCATTTTTTTAGCTGCTGATCGGTTTCTATGTTTGTTTTTATGATGATCCGATGCAACGTAATTTTGTTTTACACTGCAATTCCCAAAGTGTTTTTGGAATGACAATAAAAATAATCTTGAATCTGTTAAAGTGGGGTTGGGAAGTATTTATCTATAGTCAGTGGATTACCAACAGTAGATGGCGGTCGGAGTGTCGGCACGGAAACTACGCAATGTACTGCTGTTTACGGTGGAACACAGCAAAACGTATTTTAGCCACTGAAAAAAAAAAGCCTACCAAAAAAAAACAGTATGTGGATGCTGTATTTATATTAATCAAAAAATAATATAGTCACCTCTTTGCCTTGCCGTCAGTTATAAATCAGTTAGTTAGTTTGTGTTATTGTGTGTTATAAGGGTTAGTTTGGATTCTACGCATCTGTTGTCATAGGAAGAATCTGTAAGTGATGAAGAGCTTCATGAAGTCCAAAAAAAGTAAAGGATCTGCTCCTGACGGAGCTGGTTTACTGAGCCCTAAATTCTCTCACATAAAGCCTGAATGGCTGAGAAAGAAAGTGCAGCGTGGTGTCAGTGTGCGTGTGTGCGTGTGTGCGTGTGTGTGTGTGTCTCTATGAGACCTCTTGTTTCCTGACCTCCGGACTCAGTCCAAGCCGACCTACTCAGACACAAGCTGACAGGACCTCCCACCCTCTCTCTCTCTTTATCTCTCTCTCTCTATCAATTATCATTTGTCCAAATTGAGCATGAATCATCTGCCTCAACTTTCCTCAAAATGCTAATTTTCAGTCCACCATTTTTCTTGATGAGCTACTTGTCACTTGGGTTGTGTGTGGGAGTGTGTGTGTTGGGAAAGCAGGGGGCCTGTCTTGGCCATTCAGTGAAAGGAAAGCTTGTCAGCATTATCAGCTTTCCCTCTGAAAACCTAGAGGTCTTTTAGTGCCTTTTGCACAGGGGGATTGGAGCTTGGACACTGCAGAATCAGTGCCTTGCTCAACTGACTTTTTATTTTTTATTTTTATTTTTTTACAGATAATGGCTTTGGTTAAATAAGTAAAAACATGGCACCACGTACATTGTTTTATACAGTAGTTCCTGATCATTCATAATCATGAAATGTGTACAGTACTACAGAAGTAAAATTGTATTAATTGTAGAACTCCAGATTGTAGAAGAGGTGACAAAATAAGATAAAAAGTGGAAATTGGGAGGTGCTGGGTGGACAGAGCAGAGGGGATGGGCCAGTGTGTGTGTGTGTGTGTGCGTGAGTCTGAAAGACTGAAAGAGGGGTGCCTGATAGAAGCTGAATGCCACCACCCAGTAGGCCGTGAAATCAGAAACCCTTGCCAACAAGACAGCCACCCGCACACCAGCCGTCGCTCAGTGTGTGTGTGTGTGTGTGTGTGTGTGGGGGGGGGGGGGGGGGGGGGGCATGGTCCCTCTAGGGAAAGCGCAGTCATGCAAGGTATTACCCGGCTCCTCCTCCGGCTATCTCCTGTCGCTTCCTGTCCTTCTTTCTCTTCCTGCTCTCCACTGCAATTCATATCCATCTTCCATATCAGTCTGTCTGTTTTACAGCTCTGTTATTTCTCGGCCTTTTGCTAACCTTGGCCTTTTTCTAGAACCTGAACCTTTCACACATAAGAGCCTTGTCATCAGGAGATATAAGGAAATGTTTATGATATAAATGTATATAGTTAAAGGTTCTGAAGGAAGGTGCTTTCCCTAAAAGAAGGCTTGTTTTTGAGTGTTTTGCCCACTTATAATGTACTTTAAGGAAGTATACCCAATCTAAAATTGCCTTTGAAGAACATATTTTTTTGTGTAAGTGAGTATATTTTATATATGCCTTAAAAAGGCTTTGGCAATGTTCTAAAAATGTCATTGCAAGTTTTAGCGACAGAGAAAAACAACTTCCATTATATGAAATGATTCATTGAAACCTGATGTCGAAAATGGTGTATAGCAGAACACTGACTTTACAGTGTGCAAAGAGATAAAAGAGCAAAAAGAAAAGATGTCAGTGTGTTGCAAAAAAAAACACCTGTTTCTTACACTTTTTCTTTTTTCATTCTCTCAAAGAAAACTGTTTTTGCTCACATGTAAACTCGGTTTTCCCTTTTACAAAAAAAAAGGAAAGTGTTTTGAAAAGCCTTCTGAACCCCACCCCCACGCCCCCGTCTTTCGCTCTCTCTCTCTCTCTCTCTCTCTCTCTCTTTCGCTCGCTCTCTCTCTCTCTGTCTTTTCTTTTCTCCTTTAACAAACTCTCTTCTTTTCTTGGTGTCTCGGTTAGCAGGCCTGATTACCATGCTGCCGGTGACTTTTCCCCTCTTGTCTCACACTCACTCTTTCTAAAGGGTACTTAATAAAATTCTGAGTCTGGCCTTCGTGCGTGTGTGTGTGAGTGTGAAAGAGAGAGAGAGAGAGAGAGAGAGGAAAAGAGAGAAAGACTTCTCGCTTGTTATGTTTCTCACTCTTTCTCCAAAGGGTACTTAATAAAATCTAAGTCCTGCAAGGCCCTGTCACAAAAGCACACACACACACACACGCACGCACAAAAACACACACATACAAGGCCCTTAATTTCCATTAGAGAAGAGGAACGCAGAGTTTTCACAAACTGGTGTCTGGGGCTGCAGTTCATTCTCACTCCAATCCAAAGTACATAGTTTGGCCAGACAGACATAGAAGAGAGAGAGAGAGAGAGAGAGAGAGAGAGAGAGAGAGAGAGGAGAGAGAGAGAGAGAAGAGAAGAAAGAGAGAGAGAAACATGTTTTAGACACATAGAAATAGAAACAAATGGAAATGTGTGTCCACAAAAAAACTAACTTTAACTGCTGATCATAACACTAAAGGTCAATATCAATCAGTCTAATACATACACACACTTTCAATGTGTGTGATATGAATGGCTGCCAATAAGGGATTCCCCATTACACAAACAAGGAGGAAAGATTTGGATCATTAAAAAAAATTCAGGGGGCCAGACACGTTCCCCAGATTGGGCAGAAAGAAGAAAAATGTTTATCCTGTAGCTCTCTAATCATTTAGGGGGTTAGGGATTCATCTGTAACGACCAAATATGGGCAAGCTTCCTGCTGGAAGACTAATGGCTTTAGTATTAATGAAAGTCTTTCTTTCCCAGGATGAGAAATTAATCAAAGATAGAGAGGGAGAAGGAAGATATTAAAAGTTTAACTGGGGCTAAGTAATTAATTACCATCTCAGAGAGCCTTTGACAAAGATAAACTCCTCCAGATTAAGATTTATGTATACACTGTCCAGATGAGTACATCACAAAAGGCAGGATCATATGTGGAAGAAGGATGGAAGAAAAGAAAGAGAGATAGAAAACAGGAGAAGAAGGGTGGAAGGATGGGAAAGAGGAAGATAAATGAATGAATGGAGGAGAAGAGGAACAAAAGAAAGGAAAAACAGAATATCAAATGAATGCGTAGGGACGAAGAGAGAAAGGAGAAATGACATAAGTAGCAAACAAAAAAGTAATGATGGGAGGAAAACCAACAGAAAATGTAAGATGAAAAGAAGGGAAAATGAAAGGAAGCAGGGCAGAAAGTAGTAGAAAACCTAAACGAGAAGTGGAAAAAGGGAAGAAATGGTGGGAGATAAAAGATAAAGCAAATAAAATGTGAAATAAAGAAAGGACAGTAAAAAAAATGAGGGTAGGAATAAAAGTACAGATAGTAGAGGAAAGAAACAACTCTCCCCATCTACCAACACCTTCCTCTCCCCGTTGACAACCCTCCTCCTTCCTTTCATCTCTCTCTCTTCCCCCCCCCCACCCCCCCAAACTCGCTCATTCTCCCCTCACTGTTAAATTATTCACGGGCCACTTCTGCACCACGCTTGATTAAGTTTTCATTTCTGCAAATTACCATTCGGAAACGCGCCGCGCTACTAAATCACATAACCACTACAAGCTACAAGACTGTTTACCTGCTGTTACACAGAGAAGGGGAAGATATGCAAAGAGAAACAAAGGCGGCATCAATGATTGCATTATACCTTAATCATTTCTTTGTATTGTTTTGATCATTATGTATTGTAAACCTCTTTGTCAACACTGTTAGTCCTTCGACAGTCATGCCAGAAAAGCACCTTTTGATTCAAGTGGAAATTACAAGCTGAAAAAGAGATAACAAAACAGAAACGTAGAAAAAGATAAACAGATGTAAAGAGAGTGTGAGGCTGCTGTTCTTGTCTCTAATCTACTGTACATACATAGTGATGAACTCTGATTGCACAAACCCTCAGTAGGTTCCATTAGGAAGAACAATGAAAGGGAGACCACACATTTCACACCCGGTTAAATCCCTATTAGTGGGGATGCATTGTAGTCATTTTTTAAGCATTTGAAGTGTCCAGCACCAGAAAACGTCACAGCAACTGAGAAGAATGGCTTTACCTCACTAATTGAGATCCAACCTGTTTGCACAAGTGGAATTGTAATAGCAGCTTTGTACGCTTCTCCATGCATAGGAAGTTCAAAATCTAAACTTAAAGCTGCACTAAGGATTTTCTTTTTAAATACTTACAAAGGAAAAAATTAATATAAATGATGTGAAAAGGGTCGCTACTAGTGATAAACCTACAGAGAATTATCATCCAACTCTGCCACCCTAAGCGCAGCACAGTGCTTTAGTGTCTTCTTTGCTAATTGTTTTGGATTTAAAGCACCCAACTTTACTATTTTGGTTCACTCTCACCACTCTCATCAACCTTGTTTCCAGCTGCAGCTATCATTAGCAAAGAAAAACTATGATAAAAGACAATTGCAGTTCTAATAACAGACTATCTCAGTAAAGAGCTTGCACGTTGTCACCAATAATATACTTTCCTTCATATCACACATTATAAGATTACACTTTAAAAGAGGCTAGCTGATGCAAAAGAAAGTTTACGTTCACAGTGAGAGTGACTGATATGTCAAAGGCGTCCTCTCCAAACATTAGGGCTGGGACGATGTGCTGTTGTCCCAATTCAATTCTTTCACAACACATGGGTGCCGATTTGATTTGAATTATGATTATCGTTTATTGCCATTCTAGAAGTATTGTGATTCAATAGTTTGTGATTTTCTTTTCCTTCTTCAAACAAAAAAAGTAAAGTTGAATAATACACTTCTAAAGACAATATATCATGAACATTAACAGAACATATTAAGGTGAACCACTGGTATAAAAAAATTGGATTCTAGGAAAGGAGTCCATATTAAAAATCATTGCAAAAAAGAATTGCGATTTTATTTCCAATTTCTTTTCCCCACCCCTACCAATCCATTCAAATGAAATATAAAAAGTACACGTTCATTGTTGGAGATTTAACATGACAACAAAAATCACTAAAAAAATGATTGCAGTGAGCAAAAATTCTTTTCATCACCCCATTGAAAAATACAGTTGAATACAGTCTGAGCAATTGTCTTCTTGATCCAAAACTTCTGGAGCGTCCTGCCTGGCGTCCTCCATGCCTAACAGCCCATCATGTCTATGATCTACAGCTAAAAGGGATCCACTGGGGCGACGTAAGCGGCAGTTAGGGAAATGACCGGTGGTTAGGATGAAGAACATGCATGTTTAGGCCTGGGAGAGGCAGTGGGAGGTGGAGCCCTGATTTGTGTATGCCTGTGTCTGCAGGTGTGCAAGACAGTGGGAACTCCATACATTTCTGGATGTATGGTATGATTAGGGAAGGGCAAGGTCCTCGCAGGGGCGAGGACTATGGCTGTGCGTAATGCATATGTTGCCAGTATGCAACAACGTCTGTGCTGTGTGTGTAACATAGTAGTCTCTGAGGCCCTGTAAGGCAGCAGGTATCCCGCTCTTGTGAACCAACCTCATGCATTTCTTAGAAAATCTGGACTAGACCCCCTGTGGAAATTACACAGGAATTATTAGGACACACACCCACAGACTGGAGCACACACATGCACTCTTCCTTTTCTAACGCCTCATTACCGCTAATTGGTTCACATAGGTAGATTTATGGTTGGACATGTGTACAGACAGCAAATCAGCGACAGAATACAAAGGGCTCCTCTGTGGCTACAAGATAAAGATAAGCATCAGACCATATACACACACGCACATACACCTGTAGCTAGCAGATAAGCGCTGGCCTTTCATTGTAGAAACAACAGGTTCTGATTTACTACTTTGGATAACTGCAGCAAAATGCCTGCGATTATACTTTTCTCACTGTGTGTGTGTGTGTGAGAGAGAGAGAGAGAGTGGCAGACAGTTGATTTGTGTGGTCTCTCTGATGAAAGCAATCTGTCACTGGGTGGCTACACTTGTGTCAGGCGGTATCATGTACGGCTGCATCTGTGCGTATTGTGAGCATGGTGTGTTAAGGTTGCATCGCAGATTTACGGTCGTCTCCCATGGCGAAACAACCAACACGGTTCCTCCTGTAACGACTGACAATGGACGGTGGATTAACGGTCTGCCTTCAGCCTTCCTCCCGTCTCCTCCTCTCCCTCCCTTCTTCTTTCTCTGCCTTGCTGTGTCACTCTGCTTGTTAAAAGCTGGCCTCCTAATTAGTGCTTGTGGAGCCTGGTGATATACTATCTGCTATCTTTCTTACACATGCTGAAGAAAAGGAGACATTTGTTTTAGTGGTCCTTTGGTCTTTCTCTTTCCTTGTCTGTTTTGCTGGATAGTGTTCGATTCCTTATCTGCTCTGCTGCCTCTCTCACCGTCCATTGTTTTGCAAATCACACTTTTTCTTTCTGCTTGACTGTCGCTATGTCAAATTAGGCCGTGTTCAGTCCGGCATTAACACTGTGTCTGAAAAATGTAGCCTCCTCATTCATTTCAGTTAGACCATTGTGTTGACACAGCAGGGATCCCCATGTGCCAAAGAATCCAAGGTCTTCCAGGATAAGTTGTTGCCTTTTTTTTGTTTACCTGACTCAACATTTGTAATAGCAACCAGCAAGACACTACACCAGAGGAAATATCATTTCTTACATGTTTGTACTCTTCGTAATAGAAACAAAGTTTTGTTTCACTTGGGAACATCTTTGGTTACTTGTGGCAATGCTAAGAACATCTTTTTTAACAATAAGTACTTACATTCTGTTCAAAATGTCATACTGAAACAAACAAACTGTGGGCTGGGAGGATTCATGGTATTACGTTAGAAAAGTAGACTACGGAAGCCGGCCAACAAAATGAAAGAGTTTGCGCATGCACACAAGTGCGTGCAATGGACCTATTCCAACTTGTGTCCAGTATGTTAAAGTATTGTTTCCTGGGAATTCTTGTGCATGTGAATGCCATACAAGTCCAGCGAGTAAATAGTGGACCCTGCCAGTGACATCGCAAAAAATAATATAAAGAGGCAACTAATGAGTGTTAATACATTTACTTGTAATAACAGAATACATTGCATTCACACGCACTTTGGAAAAATGTAACCAAACGTCTGACATTTTGACCCCACACAAATCTTTCTATTGCTGTTGTAGTTATTGTAATTTGTGGATAAGAAAATGTCCATAGGGTTTTCTATAACATATAAGCATTTCAGTATTATACTGGAATCTGCACTTTATTCAAAAGGGTTGCTCACATTAGATTTAGCATTGTGCTAAAAAATATGTAAAACTGGTTAAAACCTCACTGGGATAGTTCTTGGATATCAAAACATCAAGAAAAGTACCCATATATATGACATATAACAGATATATAACAGAAAAGTACCCATCAAAAGTCACAGTACTTTTTAAACATTGGTCTGTGTTAATCATACAAGTGTTAAATGTAATATGAAAATGTGTTAAAGAGAAATTTTGCACACAGCAGGTTTCATCTTTGCTTTTCATTCTCTTGTCGTTTTTACTGTGTATATCTGCATCTCTCTTCTCTGCTCTCTCTCTTTCTCCCCTTCTGTCTCTCTCTCAGCGCTGAGGCCGTAGATCTCTCTAACAGGCACTATCTGCAGCCCTAAGCCCTAATGAGGCATCATAAGGCGAACAGTTTGCAGCAGCGCCGCGCTCCTCTTTTATTTGCCAAACCATATCTCTTCCTCTAACCCCCTCCCGACTGCCCCCTCCTCGTCTCTCAATTGCTCCATCAGTCTGCCCTGCTCACCATATCTCTCCCTCTCTGTCTCTTTCCTCCCCTCATTCTCTCCATCTCCTCCTTTTCTCGCGCCCTCTCTCTCACTCTCTCTCTCTCTCTTGCGCTTCCATTGTGTTTTATCTCTCTTCTCATTCACCCGTTGAGCTCCCTTCTCCCTGTCGTGGTGGTTTGAATCATATCTGGCCGTCTACATATGCTAAAGCCTGTGTAATTACAGCAGCTCTTAAATAAAGACACACTCCTAAAGCTGTCGACTGGAATCACGGCCAAACAAGGCAGGAGGGGCCTCCCAGCAGCAACAAAGCTGTCATAGATAGCTATGGATTTATCACCGGTGAGGATGAGGGGAGAAGGAAGGCGTGAAAAAAAATATTTCCCATATTGTAAGAGATAGCCGAGGGTAAATCCACCTACTCTAAAGTTTAATCATGTTTTCATTGAGGGGAAAATGTGAGAAAATGAAATAAGATGGGTGGACACAGAAGATACTTGATAAAAATGGAGATTGAGAGGAAGAAGGCAGGGAAAACAATCAGAGTATAACAGAACATTGTGGACAAAACTCATATGTATATTCGGGTTTCACCTGTATTGTTATATTATATTGTTATTGTTATGGTCAACCCATTGAAGGGATTTATTGAAATTAATCATTAATCCGTGATATGCTCTGGAAAAAAAGATGCTTCAATGTGGACCAATTCATGCTTTGTGAATGCATCAACATGATAAAGTCATGAAAAACAATCTGAAACGCAACGCTTGGATAAATTTGTTCAGAACGGTAAACTTTAAAAAGACATTTTCTATTAGTTTTATTAAGGAAAGAAAGAAATAACCCAAAAATTACACAGTTTGAATCAGAGCCATGGTTTTGTGATGGAAAAAAAAAGTATTGAGGGGCATAGCGAAATTAATCTGCATATCTTTTAGAAATATTTGGCTGGTTGGTGACCAACTGTTGCTGGCCGGTAACATGCCAGCAATAGTAAGTCACAATATATTTCGGAGCTTCTTTGTATTTTCTCTGTACGGGGCAATTTACTTCCCAGGCATTTTGTATGATGATTGTACATGATTCCACTCAATACAGTTTTATTGAAGACAGGGGAAAAAGCCCTCTGATCAAACAAGCGTGCCCGGTCGCTAACAGGACCATAAGTTTGCACCGTTTAATCAAAAGACTTATTTGTACCATTGACTCCTCTAGCATAAAGCAGATGGTGCAACACAGCTAATAAGATACAAGAGCTTTCTCCATTTTGGATCCTCTAGGAACTTGACATTAAAGATTCGCTGCCATGGATTTATTTTGCTCCACAAACAAATCCACTAATGGCAGTTTCTATTGGAAAGAAAAAACAGGCCTACCTGTGAAGATACTGAGAACGAACTGAGAGACGTCTGTATGACCGAATGAGCATCAGAACCATATATCTTGATACAATACTGCTCACTTGACCCCAGTTCTTGGCAAGAGTGCCTGAAAACAGTGCATGCATTATCAATCTCGAACCCCTTTGACGAGCTCTTTAAAACAACATAATGTCAGAAAGTCTCCAATCCGTAAAACTATTTATCTCTCTGCCAAACAAAGATATCTATTCAAGCCTGACATGTCTCTGCTGTGTCTTGGACATAAAGTTTGCCTGTTTGTCAAAATGTAACCGCTAAAGTCAATATTATGCATGCGTCCCTGGTTCAGGGACGGACTTTCATTCAAGTTCTTGGCTCCTGTTTATCATCTATCTGTCTATCCTTGAATATTTATATATACACATATAGACACACACACATATGTACACACACACACACAATTTCGTAAACCACCTTCTCCAAATATTCCATCTCATATTTAATGCAGAGATATCCAACTTCTTCTATTCTTCTTATATGATTTCTTTTCGACACCCATCATCCCACCTATTGCTGCTCTCTCTCTTCATTGTTGTCCTGAACTCCTCCACTTAGCCTCTATGTCTTCTCTTCTCTTCCTCATCCCTGTTCTCCCTCCCTCCTTCCATTTCTCCCTCTTTCTTTCTGTCTTGCCTTCTGTAATTCATCAGCGCGAGCAGCAGTACAGATTGATCAGCCTCTAAAGGCAGTTCAGTGTGTGCTGCTGATGTTGCAGTAACCTCAGCTGAATAGTGAGCAGTGTGTGTGTGTGTGTGTGTGTGTGTGTGTGTGTGTGTGTGTGTGTGTGTGTGTGTGTGTGTGTGTGTGTTTGTGTGTGTGAGAGAGACCGGCACCGAAGGAAAGTGGAGGGGACATTTTTTTTAAATGTATTAATCGTCGTGGTAACAGGGGATGAGAGTGGTTGAGACAGGCCCATCTTTTGAGAGAGAGACCATATGTGACACATACAAACACATGCCTACACAACACACACACACACACACACACACACACACACACACTTCTAATATCCCGAGGGTTCAGCCCAAGTGCTTTACACCCTTGTATCAGCCACCACACACACATACTGATACCTAAGATGCAATCCTCACCACACACACAAACACACACCACCTATGGGGAAATACAAAGCAATTTATCACTAATCACTAGACTCCCGTATTTATAACTTCGTATTCATCTGGATTTTCCTATGATTAATAGCTTTCCACAGCTAACTTTGTCTCTGAAAACCGTGTTGGAGTGTGTGAACGGGTGTGTTTGGAAGTCAGTGCTCTACAGTGTAAGCAGACATAAACCAGTGTTTGTTTGGGGAGAGAATTTTGGATTAGCCATAAGATTACTCCTTCAATTGCATATTTGTCTGTCTTTTCCTTACTCTACCTCTTTTACTTCTTTCTCTTTACTCTTTTGTGTTTTGCATTCCATCCGGCAGGATATGGGACACACGGGGGCGTGGAGGAAAGAGAGGAAGGAGATATTGAAAGAGGTCTTTAGCGTTTTTCAATGCCATCTCTTTCTCTTTAATCCTTCTGTCATTTGCTTCCTCATTGTAATAGATGAGTCAGACATTAACGTACATCATGAGGACTTAACAGATTCCTGCAGAAATAAAGGAAAGCACCATAACGTAACTGAAAGCTGTTTCAATCAATCCTGCCATAGAAAAATAGTTTAGCCTCCATTAAAGGGATGACATTCTGTTTTAAGAAAAAAAACATTTTCTCATCCTTAAAACTTGTAGCCCAAAAAATATTTTGAGGAATCTTGAGCAATTTTAAGAACATCACGTCCACCTGCCATCACCTCCAAGCTGCTGGAATAATTTCAAATCTTTATCAACTCATACCTCTTTGGTTTTTGATGGCAGGTCGTGTGTGGTTGAGCTTTCTGCAAGACTAGAGGAAGAGGAAGACGAGGAAGAGGAATTGGAGGAGGAGGAGGAGGAGGAAGTGGAGCGGAGGGAAGAGAAGATGAGAGGAGGCAAGAGAGGGAGGAAGGTATGAAGGCAACAGAGGAGAGGAAGCAGAGGAGCCGGCGAGTGGAGAAGAGGTGACAAGGCTTTGGGGACAGACAGAGGCATGAATAATTTATCAACACTTCTGATGGACAGATTAGGGGAAAAAATGAAGAGAGACGAAGCGAGAGAGAGAGAGAGAGAAGAGGGAGGGAGGGAGGGAGGGGAGAGAGGAAGTGAAATTGAAAGCAGAGGAAGGGGAGGAATAAAATGACAAACAGAAAGAGAAAGAGAAGAAGAAAGCAAGTGAAGGGTGGAGGGGCCACACACTGGAGCTCTTTGATCCTAACAAACCCCTCTCACCCTGACACCACCATGCCATCTGTGGCCCGCACTGTGTGTGTGTGTGTGTGTGTGTGTGTGTGTGTGTGTGTGTGTGTGTGTGAGAGAGAGAGAGAGAAGACAGTGACAAAGGAACAAGGAGATATAGAGGGAAACCAATACAGACAAGGTGTGTGTGTGTATATATAATATATATATATATATATATTATATATATATATATGTGTTTATATGATCTTAATCAAGTTCAGTCACAAATTCAAATCCATGCTTTCATTTGTGTTGTTTCAGAATGCCAGATTGTGTCAACCACAAATTGTAAGAATGTAAGTTTACCATAACTCATTTCCTCATTTTTGTTCTATTCTGTGGTGCAATCCTAATGTAATGGCATTTAGTGGAACACAACAGAGACAAAGTCAAATAATAAAGATGCTACACATGCTGATACCTAGTAATTCATAGAAGAAATCCTCCTAATAATTGATTCAAAATATATATACTACATGTGATTTTAAAACAGATCAATTTTCCATTGATCTTTCAGGTTTGAATAGCCGAGTCTGATTCATCTAATTAACATGACCAGCATCCCTTGATGCCATCTAGTACAGGTTTCTAGGCCACAGACCAAACAACACATTACATTGCAGATTATCACATGTATTGTGCACAGTGTTGCCAGTTATACACCATTTAACTTAAGCCTCCAGCCACCATGATGCTTTGTTTAGGTAATAAAAAAGAATTACCATAATTTGGGTGACATACACCTTTTAGTCTGCAGGAGTCTGAATATTAAAATAGGGCCTTGGTTAATTTATCAACCCTCTGGTCAAATGCTACAATTAGCATTCTGACCACTTATTGATATGTGTGTGTGTGTGTGTGTGTGTGTGTGTGTGTGTGTGTGTGTGTGTGTGTGTGTGTGTGTGTGTGTGTGTGTGTGTGTAAGAAGGTGATGGATGCCTGATGCCAGACATCTCACATCAGCCACCTCAGTGTGCGATGTGTGTATTGATGGGTAATTATGAATGCAGTGACGACAGGGGCGGTTAATGTGCCCTCAGGTGGTATAACACATTATCCAGATCACATATACATATACACACACACACACACACACACACACTTTCTGCCTGTCCTCTGGTCTTTTATGTCTTGCTTGTCTCTGTCCGAGTCACACAAACACATTAAACATCATCGTCCACATGAAGTCCATCAGCCGTTCTTTACCCACCTGCTTTGACTTTCACTTGTTCTTTTTGTCCCCTCTCATTTTCTCTTCCTATTACTCTGTCAGCCTCCCAGTGCACCTGCCTTTCATTACTGCAGCCAGCACTTTTCAGCTTATACCACTGACCGTGTGTGTGTGTGTGTGTGTGTGTGTGTGTGTGTGTGTGCGCGCTAGCAGGAGCAGGGTCAGGATTCAACCACGACCCTTCCATGCTGTAGACAACAACCCCGCCATGTCGGAGCCTTTTCCTCCCACCTCACACTAGCCTCCAACACACACACTGCCATGACCGGTTGCCCCCAGCGAC
The DNA here is from genome assembly GCF_008692095.1 of Etheostoma spectabile. NCBI lineage: Eukaryota > Metazoa > Chordata > Actinopteri > Perciformes > Percidae > Etheostoma > Etheostoma spectabile. The sequence goes on from NC_045744.1 coordinate 18,913,017, forward strand.
CAGCTATTACCAGAGACCTCGCGCTGTGCTTCTGTGCCAGGTCGCAAGACATGTGACCCAACAGCGAGCACACACACAATCACACAAACATGCAACGAGCCTTCACGACATTGACACAAAGTCAATGTGTTATTTTTTCTGTGCAGGTTAAATCCATTTATTCCTACTGTTTGTTTTTTTAAAGCTGCACAGATGACTATTTTTATGAAACATGCATTAAATGACTGTGTGTAATGTCATGAACGCTTAGATGATTATCACCCAACTCTGCCCTTCCCCTCAGCTCTATGGAATTTGCATCATTCATTAGTTTTAGTGTGCAACTTGACTGTGTTGATAAACCCACTCTACCTTTCCAGCACCTAGCGGTGCACAGACCAAGTTGGCACCTAGCTGGTGAAGCATTTAGCCACTAATGCGCCAGATGGAATTCTCTCAGGAGACCAAAACAGAGCTAAAAGGAGAGTGAAAATTGGACTTAAACATTCATTAGGTTAACAGCACAATAGTTGGGCAGGAAAGTGAAAAAGTGATTTTTACTTTGTTTCCTCTGCAGAATACTGTTGTGGAGTATACAGAGACCATGTCCGAGTATTCATTATCCTGTGGTGGACCGACCCCGCAGTCACTTCAGTCTTTGGCAACCCACAACAAGAAGCTTTTGTCAACAGCGTTTTCAGTGTGATGGGGGGGGGGGGTTAATCTTCCCACCACTGGCCTTAAGGCCCTGACCCAGTCTTTGCGCGACACTGCTCTGACAATTACATGTAAGTACACATAGGGTCCCTAACAGACTGCAGAGACCCGACTGGTGACGTCCCATAGGTCATTAGGCTTCGGCTTCTATCTGGAAACAAGGCAGAGCTAACAAGTGCACCACTAGGTTTAATATGGTGTTAGTGCTAAGATAAGAGAAAAGCTGAAAGCTCGTCTCTGTGGCTGGCTCAGTTTGTGTTTTTCGCCCACTGACTTTATTTCTTTATGTATGTAAGAGAGGAAACAGAGCAAGACAGATAAAAGCCCTGAAGAACCGCAAACTAGGTCAGGCTGTGTTTTTTAAGATCTGTGGTTTTACTTGTTGAAATAATCTCCATCTTTCATGGTGTCTATGTGTGTGGAGTCACAAATAAAGTATTAAAAAAGGGATTACACAATTCAAAATGTTTATTACTTATTTACACGTTGCTGGTGCAGGAACAAGGCTCTGTGCTTATGAAGGAAGCAAGGAGGACCGATCAGCAATTGTGCATCCCCCCCACCCCACACACCCGCCCCTGTTGGGCGTAGAGGAGAATCAATATGTCTTTGAATGAGGGTCAGAAGGGTTGTCTGCCCAGGGAGAGCTGACAGATTTGCTCTCTTTTGCTCTGCTAAGCCCTTGCCTGCTTCTACACACACACACACACACACACACACACATAAACAGATGGAAAGAGACACACAAAGATGTGACGCTTCTCCAGGAGAGCAGAATTCCGAGCATTTTGCCACAGGGATGTGATATTAAGCGTTCCACATCGAAATGAACCCTGCTGCGTAACCCGCTGAGTGTGTGTACGCTTACACTGTATGTGTGTGTGAGTGTGCGAGAGAAGGATGGTGGAGAAGCCCAGTTTGGACAGCAGAACACAGCTTTGGCGAGTGTTGTGATTGAGGGTAGGACACACAACACAAAGAAGAAAGAGTGCAATGCGTTTGGGTAAAAACAGACACGTACAACAACCAGATTGGCCTCTAGCTCTTGACTTTTACCTCTCATCAAAGCAAACTACTGCAACTCTTTACACCCACCTGACTCCACTTTTTCTTTGCTTGCACAATAACCACTAAAAGAGACAAATATCAAGCAGAGATGCAAGAAACTAAAAGTGATCAATATAAATGGTTAGAATCCAAGCTGGGACTTTTACTTCTGGCATAGCAGAGTGAACTATATTGTCATCTTCTAAAAGTGGACAGGACAAGAGAGGAGCAGAAAAACAAGAGGTTGACTCAATAGTCAGGAAAGGGAAGAGTGTAGATAAGGATAGCAAAAGCAAAAACCAAGGGAGAATGAAGTCAGTGTGGAGGTGCTCTACAGAAAAGACCAAAATACACTCTAGGCTTCCCTGTAATACCTTGTCCATTCTCTTAATTCGCTAATGTCCCTTTAAGTCTAGTGAGTATTAATAGTCTCACAGTGTTCTTTCTTAAAATGTCATTCTGCTCTACAGTTTGTGCAGTCTTGCTTGATTTGGTAAAAAATTCCAAACATTCAAAAAGCACATACAATCAATCATTATATTTCCCAGACTGCATTGTGGTTTATTGCCCTTATTACAACAAAAAGAAGCCTAAGATTTGAAATGTGAACATTTTAAGCTGAGCATGAAATAAAGGTTGAAAGAAGTTTTTCTGTCCGGACAAACAAATAAACATGAGTCTCTAAAGAATGATTGTTGAATGTAAATCATCACTGTGACTGCTTTTATTGTCGAGCAGCTGTAAAGTGGGCTGTGAGGTCTGACAGCACAAAAACACCACAGGGTTAAGTAGATAATAGTCTTAAACGCTGGATATTTCTGCTCGGGATAATTCAAAATTACGTCTAATGGATGTGATTACTAAGCTGATCAAAGGACCCGAGGCCATTTGAAATGGATCATATGGATTATAAGAATGAAGTGATGGTGAGAGATAATGTTAAAAAAAAAATACATGTTAACAGGCCTTGCGTACATACTTCTCTCTTTCTCTCCTCTACTTCAGCTCTTCACATTATTTCATTTTGCTGTGTCCGTCGATCTCTCATCCTTCCAATAATAATCAGAAAAGATGTATGACTGTGTCGGTGTTTGATGAATGCTTTTATGTGTGTGTGTGTGTGTGTGTGGTGTGTGTGTGTGTGTGTGTGTGGTTAACAGCAATTAGTAATCACTCATGGAGCTAATGACATCAATCAATGAGCTTTTAAAACCAGCCATTTGATAATTACAACCATCAATGGTCACACATGGATTCATTATAGTACTGCGCTCCGTGTCTCCCACTGTCTCTCTATATTTATGCAAACGATTTGTTTTTATCTCTGTCCTTAATATTCAGCCTTTAAAAAAATCTAAGTCATTTTGTGAAGTATATGCATTATTATTTACTCCCTTGTCAGTTAAAATGTCTAAATACATGATCATTTAATGAGCCATCGTAAAGTGAAAACCATAAGGGATAAAATATAGCTGCTTAAACGTTTAATTATTCTATAAAAGAAAGATACTGAAGCCCCATCATTTTGAGGCAAATGTTTAGAAGGCCACAAATTGTGTTTAGGTGACAAGATAAATCCAGAGGTGACAAAGTCTTCAGTAAACTCTTACTACATAGAAGTCTGACGGCTTGAATATAAAAATAATAAAAAGCAACAAGATGAAGGGAGAAAGAAGGAATTCAAAGACCAAGAGGGAGGATTAAGTGAGTGATGTATAAAAGAGGGAATTTGGAACCGAAACAACAAAGATGAGATGAAGATGTGTTATTCTTTGCCTTAGTTTTACGCACTTCTCCCTTTCACTGTCAGATTTGAGATGTTATTTAGAATCGATGCAGCCACTGCATCTCCCATCTGAACAACAGCTAAGGGTACTTTTCACTCAAGTCACTATTTTTGTCATACAAAGTAGTTGTCTTTTTGTCCTATTTTCCATATCTAAAACTAATAGATGCATCCAGGTTTTTGTAATGTCATATATCAAAGTGTTTTTATTCCACTCCAACAAGCTCGTGTCTCCAAATTGTGGGTGTTATGGACATTTGCAGGTGCGTTTTATATTATTAAGTGCATTTGCTTGGTCTTTAGATGAAAGCATGAACCATGACCAACATTAGCTGATAATTTAAAGAAACCACAAACGCATATGTCTGTAATAAAATCCTGGACTCAACTGAAGCCAATTTCATTTTATTTTGTGTGACCTTGACCCTAAAATTAGTTTCACTCAGTGCAAATGAAGTGTCCGGGTGGCCAGCTGACAACTACAGGATCGGAATATGAGCTAACATGCACATCATATAGTTGCACGAGTGTGCGCACACGTCTGGCAAACGCATGGGTGTGTTTGTGTATGCGCATATATGTGTGCGTGTGGCGCGGATGCACAATTACCAGGCAGGCGCAAATCGATAGGTGCCTGCTGACAGATGGATAGCACGGTAAACAGATGATACACACACCGCTAAATTATTCATCTGCTGAACAGTGGGCTGGGTTTCCACACACACCCGGTGACGGGGGAGAAGAAGAAGAAGAAGAAGAAGAAGAAGAAGAAGAAGAAGAGAGAGGTAAGGGGGAGGGATAGAGGGAATGAGTGATAGGGTGAGGGTGTGAAAGAGGATGAAGAGGAGAGCCTGAAGAGGCAACTTGTGTTTCTTGAGTTTCACTAAAACTAGTCTTTTCTTCCTTTAAAAATTCACCTGCAACAAAGGTCCCTCCCTCAACCCTGAGTGCAGCGTGTGTGCCTCAGCTCTGCTGAGAGACTCAACCACAAGGGGGAAAAAACACCTTGGACAGACCGTCTCTACGTCCCTCTAATGCCTTTTAGATATGCAGAGGCACCACAGGGTCAACGTGGAGTGCCTTGTGAGGCATTTGAGATAACGAACACACGCACGTGCGCAAACATCGACACACTCATCCTTTCTTTATCCGCGTCTTTTTCTGAAGTGCTGGCAAATCCGTGATCATCGACTGTTTATGCCTTTAACTAAACCTGCAGCATGAATGCAATTTCACACGCATACAAACACACTAGAGGTGCGGGGGAGTATTGTGGATAAACCTGATCATGCCGTAAGAGAGACATGCGCCATTATGTTTGGAGTTGAAGTGTCTCACAAGCAGGGAACATTCCATGGAAGGGACACCCCCATTTAAATCAATGTTCTCAGATGGCCTTTTGGTTGGAGCACTTCATCCGTCATTAAATTGTTAGCATGGGAATTAGCATTTCCCAAGAATTTGCTATGACAAATGGAAAACATTCTAAGGATGTGAAGGTGATAAAACAGCTCGTTTCTACACACACTTCAATGAGACCTTTGTTGCTACAGGGTGCACTCCCAATATTGAATAGTGTAGAATCTGATGCATGCAAATCATATGAGAATGCACACACACTCGGGCATGCATATAAAACACCCATTATTGATTTGTTTCACCTTTCTAAGGGACTTTAAAGGCCTTTATTTGCAGAAGATGCTAAGCTTTGTTCCATCTGGTAAATTTTTAGTTGCAAAGAGGAAGAAGTCGAATGTGACGATACACTCTGATGTTCTGATCACTAACTGCAACTTTCAATTTCAGGGAAAGAATAGTTTGCTGTCAGATAATAACACAAACAAGATCCTTCTTCCTCGTTTGAAGATGTGTTTCACTTCCAAAAGAAAATACAGGTGCAAGTGGTTAAGTCACTTTTGTAAAAAAGAAAATGTGTGTGTGCATGTGTGTGTGCTGCGTAACGGGCCAGTCCAGCTTTGTGAAGCGACAGTGCGTTAAGTACAGCTAACGATCTCAAACCCACAACTCCCCCTCCTAGCTCTCACACACACACACACGCACACGCACACGCACACGCACACGCACACGCACACCACACACCACACACACACACACACAAACTGTTCGTTCGCATCATGGCCGCCATCAGCAGGAACCAATCAGATTTGATGAATAATTCAATATTAAAGAGGGTGTGACCAAGACAGGGAGGGGTGGGCTCTGCCAAGCAAATGGGCTTTTTTGGAAACAGGCCTGTCTGTTTTTGTGTGTGTGTGTGTGTGTGTGTGTGTGTGTGTGTGTGTGGTGTGTGTGTGTGTGTGTGTGTGTGGTGTGTGTGTGTGTGTGAGAGAGAGAAAGTGAGAGAAGCAAAGGGGGGAGGCCTGTCACACTAGACTGCATCCACAAACTGGGTGCAGATTAGATTACTGAGGAGAGAAGAGGAGAGGAGAAAAGGGGGGGGGGATGAGACAGAATGGATTGAAAAAGAGAAAGATGGAGGAAGAGGTAGGCTAGAAAAAGAGAAGAGGAAGAAATAAGAAGACAAACAGAGACAATGCCAGACTAATAATAAGAGAATCTTTTAACACACCTCTATTAGGAGGTGTCTAAATGCTGGAGATCTCCTGAGAAATAAGATTCCCTTCTGCCAGACTTGCAGGAACACTTGCAAACATAAAGGTACACTATGTAACTTTATACAGTAGAATCACGTTAACACACACAATTTTACATTTATTTGGGAGCCTTTGTTCAAGTTAAACCTCGACTTAGTGGGTTTTCACATCAGCTTCACTGATAAACATGCACAACCTATTTACTCTTTTCACCACTACTGGAAACTCAGAATGTAAAGGACAGTTCAGGGCTGTGGTATGCCATGACCTTATGTGAGCGTGTGTGTGTGTGTGTGTGTGTGTGTGTGTTGTGTGTGTGTGTGTGTGTGTGTGTGTGTGTGTACGCATAATAAAAGCTAAATGTGTGTTGTGTTGCCAGGTGTGCTGTGCTGTGGTTGTATGAGGCTCAGTGGAGTTTTAACGCAGGGTTTTTATTGGCCAATGCTGACATCACCAGGGGAACAAAGTGGAATTCCGTAAATGGGGACGTTACAGACCTGGGCCTGTGTGTGTGTGTTTGTGTGTGTGTGTGTGTGTGTTTGTGTGTGTGTGTGTGAGAGCAAGAGAGAGAGACACTATCCCTGTACAATGGGATTTTCCCTTTAAAGCAACCTTCTACGAGAACTCCCTGAATGTAAAGTGACATCCTGTCCTTAGAGTGGTCTACCTGAATTTTTACACGTTTCCGTTGCTTCTAAAAAAATTCCCAAGTAAACAGCAATGGGAACAAGGGTTATGTATTATGACCCCCATATTGACAGGTCATTAGAAGAAAAAAAAAGTCCCATTTAAAGAGTGAAAGAAAATGAAAATGACTTTTGAGGCCAGCAAATATTTTGCAGGGCGCCACAGATGGAATCTTCTCATCTCATCTGCTCTCCTTCATTTGCCTTACACCAGCTCTAGCGGCTCACTTGTGTAACCTACTCCTCCACGCACACGCATGCATGCGCGCACACACACACACACACACACACACACACACACACACAGACAGTGATCTGTGTCCAAATGAGTGAGTGGCTGGGTCGACAAAAGGCTCGACAGGAAGCGACTAATCCTTGATCTGCGCAGCGTCGCAACAATGACCGCAAGACGACTCACACCAAGTGACACACACACACACACACACACACACGCACACACACACACACACACACACACACAGACAATTGCTGCCTTCTTCCAGTTGCCACCCAGTGAGAGGGAAGGGGAGGAGAAAGGAATGGCTTGAAAGAGAGATACTCTCAGATTCCAATAACTGTTTCATTTAAAAAAATAAATGTTTCTAAGAGCAAAAAGTCCCACTAAATACAAACCAAAAACTATCATTACCCCCTTTAGGTTGACTGTATGGATCAGATGCATGAAGGCTGGTATTGATAAGGAAACAGACGCACACTCCTCACCCTGGGGGAGCTGCAAGAAGGGCAGAAGGGCACACACTTGGGGGTAAACAAAGCCACCATAAGTAGGACAGTAGCCAGTGTGTGTGTGTGTGTGAGAGAGTGAGAGTGAGTGTGTGTGGCACACAGTGGAACTGACAGGGAGGCAACATGAGAGGGACAAGCCTTTTAACATCTGGCTAAGCACTGACAGGAAGACACACACCACACACACCACACACACACACAGTCCCAGTCTAATTATTAGAACCATCTCTTAACTACTTAACCCTGCACTAGACCGTGACAGGCAGAGATGGAGGGGGAGAGGAGGAGGAGGAGGAGGAGGAGGGAGGAGGAGGAGGAGGGAGGAGGAGGAGGGAGGGGGGGGATTTTTGTGAGGACAAGTGAGAAAGATGAGCGTTCTGTCTCCTTGGCTGGTTATTAACTCCTTACATGCCATGCAGGGAAGAAAGGATTGGAAATGAATTAATAAATAAATAAAAACTGAGACATAACAGTCTAAGGTTGCCCCTTGCAGACGCCCCACCCACAGAGTTTGATTGACAGTTGTCAGTGGGACGTGTAGTGCAGAGATCCCACAGTAATGACTGCTAAGAACTAAAGATGGAAACAAAATTCAAAACAAAATCTGGTTGTCATCTATCAACATCAGTATCAGTATCATCCATCTTCCATTCGTGAGAAGAGAGGTTTATTCTCTTTCTCCACTTTTTTTTTTTTTTAGCTACAACAATTCCAACCCCAGAAAGAAACAATACACAAGACATTTGCTCTGTGGAAGAGGGGAAAAAAAAGCTGAAGATAAACAAAGAAAAGAGGCAACACCAAAAAAAGAACAGAACAAAAGTGAAGAGGAGGCCTCTCGCTGTGTGTTTTAACAGCTGTGTGTGATGCACTCTGGTAAATGTTTAAACTGCTATTGATGTTGATGAGAATATGAGAAATAGGTCACCCCTGCACATTTTGAGTTCTAGTTTTTTGGATTGTGACTATTTTTTTTAACACATCATCCTTATCATCAGGTCAAGTCAAAGGAGGCACATTCTGTCAGTGCATCAAGGGGATTTCACTAACACTACTCTAAAGTAGGCACAATATGTGTGACTACTATACTAATGCAGAAATATTGAACTGTCTGTGGTGTACTGTCTTAAGAATTCCTCTGCTTGTATGTCAGTCAGGCAGATGGGATCTGCATTCCAGCTCACAATGTCACCATCCTCCCTCTTTCCTTCCCACAACCTTTTTTTGGGATTTCTTTTATCCTTTCTTTTATCCCCCCCATACGTTACTTCCCCTCTCTCTGTGCTGAAAGACTTTGTTTTCTTTCTTCCCCTGCCAGAAATCTCAGTTTCTTTTTCAGCTGTACATTTTGTTCTTCTTGTTGACTCTTGAAGTCTTAGTTTCTTGTATTTAGGGTCTTTCTTAATGTATGCATAGAACATGTCCATTGAAGAATGAAAACAAAAACGAAAAGGTAAGGAAGAAAGGAAGATGACGAAGCTGGGTTAGCCATGCACGGTCAGGTTTAGTGTAGATCTCTTAGCCTTGTAAATGTGGAGAGCAGAGATGGTGTAAACAAACAGACTACAGCTGTCACACACTCATATGGGGAGATGCACATATTCACACACATACACACACACAAAAGGGGGAGGAGAGAGGAAGTGGAGAAAAAATGATGGAGAGAACAAAATATAAGTATGAGGCAGAGGAAAACAAAGAGGATGGAGCCTGCTGGATACTGAGACATAAACACATACAAAGCTTCACTTTGACATGTCGTACAAAAACATCAAATCCCCTCCACAAACAAACAAGTGAACAGCAAACGGTCAGGGGGGGAGGGGTAGTGTCATTTGTCAACATTCCCATTAATTCCAATCACACATCCCATAATTTTATTCTCTCTTTTACTGTATACACACACAAAACCCTCCGCTGCTTTGCACACCTTTATTCCTGTGCTGAAACCTTACAATGGGAATACACTAAATGCTAATAGCTTTTACAATAATATGACATGCATAGTCCTCTTAAGGCATGATGGGGCCTTTATGTGCAGGTTTAGCGGCTGACAGGTTAGCGGGTTTAGTTAACAGCCAACGTGCCTGCCGGTGCAGTGGGGGGATTTGGGAGGGCTTAGCACAGAGTAGGCCACTGTTGCTTGGAGTGGCATGAAGGCAGGCTTGACAGAACTGGCTGCATGGAAGGTAGGGTTGTAGGGTTTTTCAAGTTGTGTTACTACCATTTTTGTTTTAGTGTGTAGCAAAGAAGAAGAAAAAGAAGAAAGGATCTTCTTCACATTTGGGATTAACCAGCATGACATATGATTGGGCTGTAATAGGATAGAACCAAAACACATAAATTCTAGATATGAGTGGATGAATGCAAGACATGTGGCAAAGCAGTGGTATTAAGAATCGGCATCACGTTTAAAATACCGTTACTGAAAGCTAAACATAGTTGTTTATGTTATTAAATCGCATTACATACAGTGGCCATGCAGGTGGTTCTGTTTACACTTCTAGGTGCTAAGCTATGATTACTGAGCAAACTCCATTTGCTGATGAAGACCATTGTCAGCAAAAAGAGATTTGAAAGCTCCAGATGGAAGGTAGTGAGAGGACCTCAAATTAAGATTATTTTGTCAAAACTCCAGAAGTTATGGGAGATGACTTAAAAGAATTGATACAACTGCAATGTTGCTGCAGTCGGTGCATAGAGAATAATAAACATGTGACGTAGAGCCAGACAGTGCAACACACTCTCCCAACTTGCCACATATGGCCGCTTGGTCAGGTCACATTTTTAACGCTCTGGGTGCCCCTTTGGCATCATTTCTTAACATGTCTTAATGTCATCTCACAGTGCCGTGATCGAGTTGTTGAAACCCCCGGCGCATCTCAAACAGACGCCTTGTGCCAGTTGTGCGTTGTATCAGAGGCTGAGGGCCACTGACTGAGCTGCTGTATTTAACAAGTTAGGACAATAACACGCTTGTACAAAATGAGATTTTGAGGGTGTTTAAAAATGGGGGACTAAGCTAAGCTAAGCTAAATGTTATGTTTCCTGTCAACATGGAACACTATAATCAAAGTCACTGTAATTAATTCAGTAGAGAGCTATCAGCATCTTAATGCTATAAATCGTATCCATGTAAATACTATCAACACGGATAAGATACAGACTTAATGGCACAAATGGATTCAAAGTCCATACGCCAGAGCTGAATCTACAAAGTCATGCTTGCACTAGATGTACCCTTGTGTGTCAGAGCCATGTAGCTAATAAAATGTACAGCATACTAACAATATACATAAGATATTAAGAGTTAGTTTTGGAATGAATTGTAATCTAGTAGTTTTAATTATTTGTTTGACATCATATATATTTTCAATCTCCTGCAAATGCCAATAACATTCAATCTTTTGTACCAGAATCTCTGTCTGACACTGTATGATCCCCAGCATTATAAACCTCTTTTCACTGCGAGATTTCCGAGGTATGTGTGAAGCAGCGTGAATGCTGCTAGTTAGCTAATGTGTGTGTGAAGCAGCAAGAGCACTGCTCTCATGGGATTGTACCAAAGTGTTGTTTGTTCTTTACGCCTCTACTGGATAGCCAAAACCAGTGAAGGAGAACCCATAATTCTTTGCTGTAAGCAGTGCCTCTGCACATCCAATTGCATTAGAAGCCTATGGTAGAGGTAGAGGCTACTTGTGCCAAGATTTAACCTGATTAGATACAGATTCTGCCGTTCCAAAAGACAGCACAGGAGCCCTGTACCTATTTCCCATTCTATTTCTGGCCTCAGTCTTAATGCTCACAAATCTGTGGTGATAACATGGCACAACCACAGTTCACATGAAGCACGGCGTCTTGCCAGTACTGTAGTAGCTTTTGCTCAAAGCCGCCACGGACAAAAAATGTGTTTCTTTCAAACGCATGTGAAAAAGGTATCAAATCGGTCTAATGAGACGACAATGAAATCCAATTCCATTGCAGAGTTGTCATTTCTTTCTTTCCTCTCCTGTTCTTGTCCCTTTCACTGTCTCACTTTGATGTGCTTCTTTGATATCTTTCTCCTCCTTCTCATTCCTCCCCAGCCAGCCACCGGGTGTCATTTTCCCAATTTCCTTCTCTCCGTTCCTTACTTCATCCCTCTCTTTCTCACTCTCTGTGTGTCTCCTGCGGTGGTCTTTTTATCGGATCAGTCTCAGGTCGTCGCCTCTGTCTCTCATGTGTTCCATCAAGGATGCATCTCACACACACACACACACACACACACACACACACACACCACACACACACACACACACACACACACACAGCCTCTCCTATTTGCACGAGAGGTGGAGGAGGAATGAAAGAAGAAATATCAAAGTAAAAACATAAAGGACCGATGAAGTGAATTTAGGAAAGAAAAGACAAAATGAAAAAAACAAAGACTTTCTTTTTTGTTAAATTAAACAGGCACACCTCTGTCCAGCTCCTAATTTGTCACTGAGTAGCTTTAAATTTAATCGTATATCATTCATTTTCACTGCAAAACATTCTGCTGCTACTGATATTTGCACTAGTCATAATTGTCTTATAATTTTTAATTTTATATGTTTGCATTTTGCACATACTTTATATTGCACGTACTGTACTTATATTTATGCTTTTTCTCTTTTTTTACTTGTCTTCTCTTTCTTTTCTTTGTTCGGAGCCTTGCAATGGAATCTCGCTCAACTGTATATTGTGAATGTTCATTTGAATGACAATAAAGTCTGTCTAAGTCTAAGTCTAAGTCTAAGTCGATCCGATGCAGCTTGTTGACATGTGTAGGAGATGTCTGTGCTCATGCTGAAAGATGTTTGTGTGTCTGGAAGAGTGTTTGTGCTTGGAGTTCTTACAAGCCCCTTTCCCAACTCCCATTTATTACACTCACACACATGGCCTGCCAAGGTTTTGGGTATGTGGGTAAATCTTTTGGCAACAGGGCTGCCAGCGTGGAGCTATGATGAATGCTGATGGCAAAGAGCATGGCCGGTCTTTGAACCAGTTCTCACACACACATGCACACACGCAGACACACACGCACACACGCAGACACACACAAACACACACACACACACACACACACCACACACACACACACACACACACACACACACACACACACACAAAACACACCACACACACACACACACACACAAATCAGATTCTCGGTGCGTGAGGGCCAAATGGCATCCTTCCACTGGTGAATGCTAATGTGACCAGTGGAGCTTGTGGCCTTGTGAAACACGGATAGAGAGAGCCAGGAGAGATGATGACAAGAGAACATAGATGGGATTGTTTATTGGTGTGTGTGATGCTAATGTGTCAAAATTTGCATTATTTTGCAAATTGCAGCAAGTTGTACTTTTGTTTTAATTTGAGTCAGAATTCCATTTGTCTGTGTGTGTGTGTGTGTGTGTGTGTTGTGTGTGTGTGTGTCTTGCTGTATAGGTTTCAGCGTGTGTCTTGTTCGCAGTTTTAATTATTACTATTGTATGTAGAATAATCCTGGAATATGGTGGTTTAAATTGTTTATGACAGTTTGGATAAATTGTGGGATGAGCATTGTAAGTATGAGGTTGTGTATCGTAGACCATATGTCAGTACATTAACTATTTGTAATAAGCTAAAAGAAAGCGCGTAATGCAAAAGTATGTTGTGCGACCCTTCATCATACCACACAGTAACACAACATATCATTTTGTATCATTATAAGAGCATATTAGTGCTGATTTGTGTTTGCACTGGAGGAGACTTTCACAACAACAATGTGTAAATCTTTGTAGTTTGAGTGTTGTGTAAATGTATTGTTATGTGAGCACATTATGCAAGTACCAACAATTTGTTTTAATGAATATGCCTTGCAAGATTTCCTTCAATACAGATGGGTGATAAATATGTATGTAAGAAAAACCCAACATGAAGGGTCTCATTAACTACGAGCCTGGAGAAAAGCTTAAGGCTCCTTCATAAATTCTCCAATTTTTTGAACTCTACCGGAGGGATGAAAACCATTCATCCAAAGGATAGTCTCTCATTTGTCTTTGGATAAAAGTGGTAGAGAGCACTGTCTAACATGTTGCTCCAAAATTTCCCATAGGTGTTTAATTGGGTTGAGAACTGGCGACTTCTGAGATCATTGCATATGATTCACATCGTTGTTATACTCCATGTTTTTTTCTATCATTTGTCACCAATCTGTATGTGCCGTTCAATGGGATTCTAGTTTGTTTCAGTACAATGTAGAACAGCTATGAATGGTTACTTACAGCGCTCAATGCGGTCCTCTGGGCTGGAGGAAGTCTCTCGATCAGACAGGAGGCCTGACACGGCGAAGATCTTTTTCCCACTGTCCTCTACTGCTTTCAAGGCGCTGCTGGGCGAACCTCCGGGAGGGATCTGGGAACCGCCAAAGTCATACTCTTTCCCCTCTGCATCAGAGTAGCGCAGGTGGGGTGAAGCATCTGCATCCAGGCAGCCTTTGAGGCGCTTGGCTGGGGTGAACGCGGACTGATACCCGCCTGGCACTCCGTCGCGATCTTCCTGGGGGGAGGCGAAGGGCCTGAAGGCGCCGACACCGCTGTGATTCAGCATGCTGATTGGCGAGCAGTCCAGGTTAGGTGGGGCAAACTGATGATGGAGGTGGAGGAGGGATGGAGGAAAATCCCTGTTTGGGAATCCTGGTGGGACCGCGCCTTGTCGGTGGTACATTGATGCAAAAGTGTAAGAACCATTGTTAAATGGCAAATGGACATCTTTCTCAACAGAAACGGGGACGCCAAATGGACGTGGCTGCTGGCAGGGAATTGAGGCATCGCGAGAGGCTTCAGCAGTGGAGGCCAGGACCATGAGGGCCGGGGAAGCCAGGGGATTGGGCAGGTAGGAGGAGCTCTCCATCTTGAAGGCTGCCCTGTGAAGATCCATGTCTGGACGGAAGAAAGAGACCGTAAGGATTTTAGGGGGAGGAGGAGATAATTCCTCCTCAATAAAATTTGAGACAATGTTCAAGACCCTCGGAAAGGGTCTGAGGAAGTGAGGGAACCTAAGTTGGAGACTAAAGGGATTTGGATTTTTGTGTAAAAAAAAAAAAAGGAGTATTCTTGAAGAAAACGGCCAATCTCAGTTCAGGTTAGCTTGAGTTCAGTTCATTTCTCGTCAATGGAGTGTAAGTGAGTTAATCTGTCTCCAGCTATATTCACTTGAGCTCAGTTCTGTCCAGATCATTCCGTGCCAGGCAAGTGCCGTTGGGTATATTCAGTCTTTCACAGACTTTACAGTTTGGACAACTTCAGTCTTGATGACTAATACAATAAATAGTCAAGACTACGTTTGTCCTCCTGGGTAATAAGCAGTAGAAGCCTCCCACCTGGAGAGTTTGATGGATGTGTTGCCGAAGCCAAATGGTCCGGTGTGAGGGGTGGACATCCGTAGGTCATCAAAGCCGATTCCTCATCTTCGTGTGGTTGCCAAACTGAGAGGAGACAAAACACAAGCATTAGCTTACATTCACTTTCAGTGTGTTACAGTGTTGTTTAGGAATAATTCATTATCTCTAATCGCAAATAGAATGTTAGCCTCAAAAAGGTGGTGTCAAAGGGACTCTACACTGAGCTCTCACCTGGCATTCAAAATGTGATGAGTAGAGATAATTTACCTTCTTACACATTTTTTTGTGGCTAGATAAGACCTGCCTGGTGACAGATTTTTACCTTCACAGATTCCTTGAGGTTTCTGCTGTATGGACAGCCCTGAAACTATCTTATCTGTGGCGACAAAAATGGCAACTATGATACAAAAAAATTCAAATTCCTCTGCACACCCTTTCATCATTATCTTAGACCTCCTCGTCTTTTCTTAATGATAGGTACTTTTATGAACCAAAAGGTGTGGTGCTTTTCAACTGACAAAGATCAATGGCATGACCTCAATCTGTGTGTAGTGGAAAGGCTGGGAGCTGAGTGAAATTTTTTTTAAATAAAGGAGCGTCTGGCAGCCTGAAGTCAAAACATTTTGGGACAGAGAGTTCTTAAGCAGACACTGTTGTTGAAGCCACAAATTCAGAACCTCTTGGGAAAAAGTGTCCTCAAGTTGACACTGTTGATCAAATCCTGTAAATCCCTGCCCTTTGACAAAAAGCCAAGAGCTATTTCAAACCCAAACTTCTCCCACTCCCCCCCCTTCTCCCGCTCTTTAAAAAACTTCTCCAAACTGTTTCCACATCACATCTTTCCATTCCGATCTCCACAGCCCTCCACGTCTCATCTCTTTCCAAATGTCCCCTCCTTGTCCTCCATCCTCCTAATCTGTCCATCTCCTCCTCCTCTTCCTCTTCTCTCCTTCTTCATCTCCTCCTCTCATCACCCTAGCACTATCTCTCCTTCCTCCATCTCAGATCTTTGTCTAAGCCGCTTAGTCCTACCATCTCCCAGGATCTTATTGGACCAGAACCACTTGTCTTAAGATGAGGACACACACGCACATACACACATTTCACCCACACATCTGATAAGAGGCTATGTGGCTCAATGTTCAGCTTGACACCCGACTCGGTGGTGCGAACACACACCACACTCTTGCAGGCTATGCTACCCTCTCTCCTATCTCTCTATCTAACCACTTTTAATTCCCCAATTTTTACTATCTGTCCTCCCTTTCTTTTTACATCTCTCCTGTCAATCTCTTCTCCTCTCATCCCTCCATCTCTCCCTCCCTCCCCCGTCGCTCCCGCTCTCTTCTCCCTCGGGTGATTCAGATGGGTGATATCATATCAGACCTCTCCATCTGCCATCCACGAGCCAGAGGAAATCTGACTGAGTGAATAAATTAGCCGTACTTGACCTCACGACCCTCCTTGGCATCCGTGGCAACTGACTAGAATTTTCCCTCCTGGGGATTAGATTGGAGCGTGCAATTGGCCGGTCGAAGGAAGGCAGAGAGGCAGCCGATGAAACGACAAAATAACATTTCAGAGACTTTTATCCCCAAAGGGCAATTTGAAGGCGGATGGCACGTTAAGCGTCCAATATGTTAAAGATTTAGAGTAGGTGAAGATGTGCTTGTTGTACATAAGTGATTGTCGGATTTTGTGCATCCTTCTGGATTAAAAAAATTAATCAGATCAGTTTACATGCAAATATAAAATCAGATAAAATCAAATGTCATTTTGTACTATGATAAAAAAACGGTAGTTTTATCATTAAAAAGTCATCGCTGCAATCAAAAAATTTCATACCGATGTGACATGAAAAGGTCAAACGCAAAGTCATGTGCACACATACATAAACACACAACAAACACAGTATCAGGCAGCGGCTCGGCCCGCTCTAGACGTGCTTCAAAGCTGTGTTGCCTACCAGCCAACATCAAAGGAGAAACTCCCTGGGAAATGAAAAGGAGAAAATCTTTTATAGCTATCAGCTGTCCACAACACTCATTCAAATCAATTTCCAAACCTGATCTCGGCTTTGGCACGCTCCCCCTCCTCCCCCACTCACGATCACAACTGCCAAGAGAGAGAGGAGAGGGCCCAGAGACAGAGAGAGATGGGGAGATGTGAGATGTTTTACATTACCGCAAATGTACAGTAGACTACTGTGGAGTGTTGAGAGCAGCTTACACTAACATGCCTCTGGTCTGGACAGATGCCACAGAGTCACATTACACACCTCTCTTCCTCCTACTCCACCACCTCCTCTTTTCACCCTCTCCTCCCTACCTACCGCAATCCATCCTGGAAATAGCACCTTGAAAATGTAGCCATGACAAAACTTGTGTCTTTCTCCCCCCCCCCCCCCCAATAGTTTTCTCTGTTCAGTTCACTCTCTCTCCTTCTCTCTCTGTCTTTTTCACTTTCTCGGCTGACGTCCTCTCGCTGTTCGCATTGTGTATCAGATCACGCTTTCTCCTGTATAACCTCTAAAGTAGGAGTGTGTCTGAGGTGTTGATAGCAAGGTAATACACTGATAAGTACCGGGATATTTCAATTTTATTATCATTACCCAGCAGGCTGAGGGGCAGCGAGTGAAGGGCCGCCAACGTGAAGCAGCCAATTCAATAAGAGGACACTGGATATTCCTTTACAGGAGAGGAGAGGAAACAATGCGAGGGAAGCGAGTATAGAGGAAACAAGAGAAACAAGAAAAAAGAGAGCAGGAGGGAATGGGTTGGTAAGGGAGAAGATGATGAGAGGAAACAAGAAAAGAGAGGAGAGGAAATAAAGAAACTAAGTGAGGAAACGAGAGTAGAGAATAGTGGTGTGATGTCAGAGCAAAGGGTACAAATCTCATTTCCCTCGATGATTGACACAAGCTGGCTGCCTTCTGGCCTTGTGCGCACATTTGTGAATGCGTGTGCATTCTCTCACACACACACGCATGCACGCGCGCACGTGATGACGCCTTTCATCACAAACTGATACCGTAGAGCCCTTTAACTCTCTCTCTACATTTAACATTTGTATTTGCTTTAGTTTGGATACTTTCACATATTAAAAACATTATTTGATAAGAAGTTTCCATTAAATTCCAACTATACTTGCAATATCACACTGACAGAAGTGTCATAAAGCCTCTCAAAGTCAGTAATGTTTTTCCACTTTATCTTTAAAACAACAATCATAATTCCAGATGACATGCACCTATGCATATCATCAATATACAAGTGCAATTACATCTAACGGACACATGTATAATGTCAGTTGGTGGCACTTACAATCCCATTTGCCACTGAGGGATACCACCCACACATTGTTTTGACACCGAGTATATGCATTTTATAATAGAAAATGTCACAGGGGAACATTTACCACGTTGTCATAATTTGATTACAGTGTGCAAGAATGATACAGCTGTCGGCGCGATATTAAATACAAACAGCGAGCAGGTCTTTCCACGTCAAATCTGCACTTTAAGTGACAATGTCATGCCTGTCTGCAAAATTGCAGTGTCAACAACAATGTGCTTTTACATCATTCTGAGGGGGAAATGTAAGCTTCTGAGACAGGGGGCTGCAGGAGAAGTCACATATTCAATGTAAAATAATTTGTAAATGTGCTCATAACCATTAGTTTTGTTCTTTAAGAGTAATGATGGGAAGCTATTTGTTTGTAAGGGGGCTTAGACACAGAATTTCAGGGGTTGAAGACGTTTTGATGGTGGCATTATGGATACAAAATATCACTTTATGCAGGTAAGAAAGAAAAAGGTTTTATCATTGTCACTGTCTTAGTCTTCCACGGTACACTGGATCCCTTCTCTGAAGGACAGAAACATAAACAGTTGTGAGTGACAGGATCAGAAAAGAAAAAGGGAAAATGGGATCCAAATAACTACACTGGTACACTGGTACACAAAGAACACTCATCTTATTGAAGCCTTGCTTTTTGTTGACTGGTCGGAATAAATATTTTTCTTGCATGGCTGCTTTGAGTGTGTTACCAACAATTTTGCTGTTCCAACAAGCCGCTGAAACTTGTCAGATGGAGTTTTCCAGTGTGTCTGCTGAGTTTTGGAGAGGAACGAAGACAAATCCAATTGTTGTTATAAAAATCTCTTGTCGACTGTGACTGGTATGTTTATGCACGTCTGTCTACGTCTATCTATGTGAGTATGTGTGTGTGTGTGTGTGTGTGTGTGTGTGTGTGTGTGTGGTGGGGGGGGGGGGGGGGGGGGGGGGGCTGTCGGGAAATAAAGCAGCTAAAGTTGATTTTTTTTCCTCTTTTTCTAATGGAGACAGAGAATAGCAGTAAAAACTGCAGGCCTATCTAAATGTCTGTGTTTGGTGTGTTTGGTGTGTTTGTGTGCGCAAACACTCACTTCCCGGTCTGTGGGTATATTTAGAGATTGTTGACAAGCGTGAAAGTGCCACTCTAACATTTTATACGTGTAATGCCACTCTCACATTTTTTCTGGTGGACACATACACACACACACACACACCACACACACACACACACACACACACACACACACACACACACAATCAGTCACACATCAGGTATGGACAATGTAGAGACTTTGATGAATTAAACACTTTGGAAAACACACTGTGCAACATTTTATAAGTTGATGCGCCATTTAACTAAATTGCCCTCAGTGCATGAACAACCATCTAAATGCATGCTTCCATACTTGATTATGGTATTTAATGAGGAGCAACTTAAATTATGAAAGGCAAAAGAGAAAGCAACTCTCCCTAGAACCCTATGTTCATGTCCTAAAGCCCTGAAACTCCAGTTCAAATTTACAGCCTCTAAAGGTTACCCTCAGCCTCCGCCATGCTGGCGCTCTCTGCTTCTTACTCGCTGTTCTTCAACCGACCCAATTTAAAACAATTCAAAAATAAATGAAAACACACACACACACACACACATGCATATATACACTTATACACATATATAAATAAAGACTTTTTTGGACTGGTTTAAACTACATTTTCCAAACACTGCAGCTAAACCAGACCCTTGTGAAGCCTCATTTCACCAGCCAAAAGACAAAGAAAACACTGCTATTTAAAACTCTGCTGTCACATGTTAGATATTTGCCGTTATGACACATAGAGACAAAAATAGAAAGTAAACTGCATGTCTTTGCAGTGTGTGTGTGTTTTTTAGCATAAAAAGCGTGAGATGACCTGCACACAGGTCTACTCTGTATTCCAGACGGACGGTGTTTGTGCGTCAGTAGGTGTGTGCGTGTGTGTGTGTGTGTGTATCTCTGCAAGTGTGTTTGCTGATGTCCAAAGCAACAGTCAATACTATTGAAATCTACTCATTCATGTCTGGCCATGAGGCAAAGCTCAAATGTCCTTGTGAATAAGAATCACACCCATTTATCTATCTCTGTTCTCTCTCTCTCTCTCTCTCTCTCTCTCTCTCTCTCTCTCTCTCTCTCTCTCTCATTCGTCCTTGTCTTTCCTTTCAGCTGTAAAACCTTAATTTTGTTTCCAAATGTCTTTTGAATATCCACTCTCATGTTTCTCTCATCTTGTCTTTCTTCTCTCTGTGATATGAAATCTGTAACCAGGTTATTCGCTTCAGTCAACAGCTGCTGCAGTTAACAGGATATATATGCATCCGCAGTGAAAAGAATTATAGTAAGATTTGATAACATACAGACACACACATCATCTTGAAGTGGTTAATGGCACTTGGGCAATATTCAGAAACAAAATCAATAAGGATTGGACAAGCTTGTGTAACTGAACATGCAATCTTTGTGCAGCAGTCTAACTAACAACTAATATATTTTGTAGAATGTGTAACTTTATATACTTAAATTAATTACTTCATTAAAGAGGGACATCTTTCTTTCCCAGACTCTCCCTGTGACATTAATGCAATACTCGTGAAGAAAAAGCAAGAGGATTTACTTCTCAAATAAGCCGTTGTAATTTCAGAGACAGAGTCATGGCCGGCAGACAAAAATCATTCTGGAAGTCGGCCCTGACCTGTGGCAGGGATTTCTATTCATGGCAGCACCAACAAGGACCAGTTCAGCGGGGCCAGCTAATTCCTGGTACAGGCGAGGGAAAATGGGAAAAGCACACCATTCCATTGCTCATAGATAACCATCTACAAAGTGTTTTCTGGATCATTGGTAAACAAAATCCCTGTCTTGGCCTGTGAACATGGCCACATTCAGAATTTTGCTTTTCTTTGTAAATTGAGAGCATGTTAAGCAGTTTATCCGATTAAAAGAGTCAAAAATATAAGAATTAACATTCACAGAAAGCCATTACTTTACGTTGCTTAATATCTAACAGAGGACATCAATATCCAACCTACTTCAAATGAAACATTTTCATGTGCTTGATTTATGTTGCAACTGATATGGATGCTTGGTTCTGCAGCACTAAGCTTACCACAAGCCGGAGAAGCCGTTCTCTCAAGAGCTGACAATCTTCTCTTATGCCTCATATTCATCCATTTCTATTGAAGACATATGTATAATGACTTTTGGCTATTCAGAGACGAGGCACGCACTCACAAAAAGCTTACAACCCTGACAGATGACACCAGTGTCCCTCTGCTGACTGACAGGTGACAGAGATTGCTATCTGTCACGTAGGAGTATGACAGTGTGTGTGTGTGTGTGTGTGTGTGTGTGTGTGTGTGGCACCAGCCGCCCTGCTATGACTCTTTATTGCTGTGCTGGGCCAGCGTGTACAACAGCAGCCACTAATCTAGCTGGTTGGCAGGCAGACAGGCGGCTGGCTGGCCGGTTTGTACTACAGGCGGCATACAAGTGCAAGCCAATTAGCTCAAGTTTAACAAGGAAAAAGTGTTGCCAGGTACACTGTTTTCACTCACAGATTCCAAAGTAATAACCCTTTATTGTAGAGTTAATAATGATAATAAGAACAATGGGAAACGTGTTTGATGCCTGCCGGGAAGCGGTGTGCCCTGCTCTGCGTGGAGGCCAAAGGTCGGAGTTACAGAGCAGCCGACCTTACGGCTGAAGGGGATTTGGGAGGACGCAAAACCAACGGCCAAGCATTTGTTTTAACTTATCAAAAGGCTGCCAAGCATACAATATCAATATCAAACTGCTCATGTGTGGTCATGCAGATGCAGAGTGGTGTGTGTTCCCGCAGGTATGTGTGTGTGCATTTATGCGTCGCTTGGTTACATCAGGCCTCCTGTATCAGTCTCCTGCCTGGATGCCCGACTGGCTACACAAATACTGCCTGTCTGCAATCGATGGACGCAAAAGCATCCACAGTGTCTTCTGGGCTGGTGTGAGAGGGAGGGGGTGAATATTAGCTTATTTTCCAAGCAGGGAGGCTTGTGATCTGGCTCACGGTGTAATTGACGAATGGAGGGGGGGAAACCTGAGAGAGATATGATGTAGCGGTGGGGGCAGAGGTGGGGGTGGAGGGGCATAGACACAGAGAGAAAGAGACACGGAGCAATATGGAGAATAGAAAGTATCTGACACCCGACACAACTCCTCTCCCCCCCATTAGGCTAATTCTTTGACTTTCTCTTGTTGCCGATAGCATCTCCAAGTGATATTTCCCCCTGTAACGGCATTACCAGTGGATGCCTTCTCCAATGCAATCAAACCATTAAACACAGTGCTACATCCCATGCATGGAGTGATTTTTTCCAATAGAAAATGATTGGTCATGAGCTACTCCCCTTTCCTGTCATCAATAAAAGGAATAATTGGGTCTGCGCCCGTATTTGCAGGGAGAGGATTCTCCCTTTCTCTGTTTATTAGAAATAATCATCTATTTAGTATCAAAGAGAAGCATTTTTTGTTTTGCATTTCCATTTATTTTCTAAAATATGACCAGAGAGTAGGATGTTTCACATGATTTAATGGCGAAATCTCACTTAGTCACATTGAAATGACTTTCAATGATGAAACAATAAAAATGGACAGTTTAAAATGTCATTTTTTCTGGAAATATGCAAAAGATAATGAGAATAATGCATTAGAAATATTAGAGGTGAAATAAACGGTGTGTGAACATTTTTTTTTATCCAAGTTCTAACACGGTATATTGCACACATCAATCAGAGTCGCCCCAAAACCCAATCTGCGTGGCGGACAGGCTGCAATTTCCAGTGAAGGATAAATAAATAAATAAATAAATAAATAATAAACATTTGGTTAGTTTGATCAGCGAGACAGCCCTACAATATCCATCCGTTAAATGATTGCATCCGGCCGCTCGCACTTAATGACGGTGATTGTAACAGCGATAACGAGACAACAAAAACACAAAGTTTTAAAATGCAGACTGCGCTTTCTCTCCGAGGGGCCCGCTCTCCGGTCCGCGTGTTCAAACACTTGTTATTTACCGGCGACGCGTTTATTTCAATTACCGTCTGCATGTCAAATTAGCTCTCCTATGTAGGGTTTATTAGCACAACAAAATAATAAAACACACACAGGGGAGGGGGGAGAGGAGATGGAGAAAAGGGGGAGGAGGGAGGGAGGCAGGGAAGTGTGGGGCGAAGAAGTGGAGGAGTTCTGCGTTTAATAAAGAACGAGGAATTAGTGCATATTGATAGGACTTAATAGACCGAGGGGGGTCATCAAAGTAGTCGCGACTGAGCGGTCCACGGTTAATTTACTATCAGTGTGTCATGTTATGGGAGAGAAAGGGGGAGGGGGGGGGGGGGGGGGTAAATCGTCGACGCATTTAATATTCCTAAATATGAGAAGTGGATGAGAATATATATGTTCAGACAGAGAGAAAGAAAGGGGCAGAACAGGTGGGAGGAGGTGAGACTCTTTCTTTCTTTCTTTCTTACCGTCTCAGAGAGGAGGCGTTATAAACTTGGTGAGCAGCAAAAAAAATCCATTGTCACATTAAAAAATATATTTCTACTCTTGATTCTCTTAAAAAAACCCATCCTCATCTGATGAATTTGATTTGGAAGCTGCTCACCAGCTGTCTACTGTTACCTACGTCGCGATAAAAGTGAGAGTGAACTGGTTTCCTTATAATTAAGCAGGTAGGATTTTTTTTTTGTGTCTCGGACTTGGCGCTTCTTCTGAGCCAAAATAAAATAAACTTCTCTCCCTGCGGCCATCGATCCAGCAGAGAGGTGTGAAATGGACATTAATTTTAGTTCACTTCTCGCTGCGCAAAGGAGAGGAGCACGGGAGATCAATGGCGAGCAATAACAGCTGACTGCTGAGAGAGAGAGAGAGAGAGAGAGAGAGAGAGAGAGAGAGAGAGAAAGAGAGAGAGAGAGAGAGGGCAATCGAAAACGCTGACAAATAAATCATCTTTTGCTACTTTTCCTTCAACCTTGACACTTTTTTCTCTTCTTAGCGCCTACGGACCATCCCTGTGGGAAGGCTGGCGGGGGCACAGAGGGGGAGATGAGGCCTAAATGAATAAGCAAGATAAACACAGATGTGCAGAGATTTTCAATGAAATATGGAGGCTATACGTTGAATTTGGTTGAGAAAGCAAAATATGCAGAATTCCTCATAAAAGGCCCGTTTTCTGTTGTTTTATTTAAAACAATTTAATTCATATTCTGGGCTGAACATATGCATCATTGCATGTGATTTATATCGGTGAGATCCCAAGGCTCCGAGGCAAAGTCTCTGAATTATTACCAAACAGACTGGAACGCGCATGGAAACTTACAATTAAAACACCCAAAAGTTGCAATCAAAACCCAGCTTCCATAGAAACATATCAATACAAATATCAGGCTTCTATAGCGCGTTGTAATGTTAGAGGGAAACGAGCGGCGGCCTGTTAACCACTGATCTCGAAAGAATAATAAAATAATAAAAATGATCCAGGAACTGAAAACATCACTCTAAATGGACAGCAAGATCACAGAACGTTTAAATAGACTTGAGATACAATCTTGTGTGTGCGTGTGTGTGTGTGTGTGAGAGAGAAAAAAAAATGCTACTTTAATTTCTCCTAATTAATCATAAACACCGGCCTATTTAAATGACGGTTTAAATAGCCCACTTTTCACACCTAATAGGAAAGCAATGTAACAGAAATCAATCTGCCATATCGCTCTGAATGTCTCATTAATATGTTATTTCAAACGTATTATTAAAAAAAAAAGAAAAAAAGAATTAAACTGCTTCGCGTTAACTGGAGAAATATATATAGCTTTACAGTAATTATCAAAATTACTGATTCAATGAATGTGAATGCATGTAGAGGTAGGCTATATCTATATATACAGGAAGAGGAATGGGCTGTGTGTCTCATATAGCCTGTCAATAATTACAAATGCTCATTTTTCTTTATCAGCAAACTGTGTTAATAAGAAATATGCTAAACTCAAACTACCGGAAATAAACCATCACTGTAGGCTATTCTATTCACTTTATATGAAGCAATTTAACACATTTGTTTCTGTAACATCTGTCCTCCTGCCCAATGTTCCACTTTTAAAAGATAATTATTGCTCGCTAATGTGTGTGGTTGGGAAATGAAAAGGCTCGGCCGGTCGTTAGAAGTCAGGGCTGGTTGATCGGACAATCAATACAATCAATTTGGAAGGGATCCATCACGCTGGGTTCACTGGATCTGGATTCGGAAGTTGTGATTTTTAGGAACTATAATTCAATCTTCACAGTGCGGGGAGTTCAATGACCCGCACCGGGCGCACCTTCGCTCCAATAGTGTGTTTTTACGCGCTATTTATTGCTGGCAGTGAGAGGACTTTTCAACTTGGAAATTACCACTAATAGGTTTGCTGCATTTTTCCCACACTAGTAATTTTATTATACTGTTCTGAGGGGTTGCGGCTTTGTGCTGCAGTGCGCGTTGATCCGGGCGCGTATACGCTCACTTGTCTGCTTCAGTGGGGTCGTTCCTTATTTTTTATTTTTTTTATTTTTTATAGACGGCGTCGATGTGATTAAGACCAGGCGGGCGCACAAGCAGAGAAATAAAGGAGGGAGCACAAATGAGTGAAATATTTCTTCGACTATAAAAGATTAGAAGCAGTGAGTCAAACTAAATAATAAAGTCACAGTTTTCATTGTCTGCGCCCGCCACTCGAATACAAACTAACTTATTTTAATAAAAAGGAAATAAAAACAATTTAAATTGCATTTATCGTGTCTACAATATAAATGATCTGACGCGGGACAACACACAAATACAGAGAAAACAAAGGTGTGGACGTTTTTGCCAAAAATGATTAAAAAAATTAAAAAAATTAAAAAACCTTAAGTTCTGGTTAAAGTGTAATACTTTCTTCTTGATGAGACACGGTAGAACGCCAAAACGTAAATGATTAGTGAATGTTGTATCCGGTACTACCGACGTAGCAGCAGCGGGACCTGGCGTTTTGGGGAAGCCGATTTTGGCTCACTGTGCTCGGCCATGGAGCTGGGAGGCCCCCGGGACTTCCTCTGGCTGGGCGCAGCTTATTTAGGGGGAGGATGTAAATTATAGTGGCTCCCTAGTTAACAGGTGTTTCCCAACTGTGTGTAGGCCTGTGTGCGTGCGTGTGTGTGTGCACGCACGTGCACGCCCATGTTGCAGCAAGTCGCCTAATTCAAGCCGTCTGTTTCTCTTTGAGAGAAATTGAGAATAATTTGTTGCGCATTTGAGGACTTACAGTCACACACGCTTATAGGACAGGGTTTTCTCTAGTGTTGTTCTTTTTCTCAGTGTTTTGGTAATTTAGTTTTAATTGCTACGATCACATTTGGTTGAATAAAAATAGACATTGAAAACGACTTTAAAGATTAAAACGCATTTAATAATTAATGGTGTAAGAGGGATAATTATGAAAATGAATCATTATTACAGTACGGCAGTTGAAGCCAAATGTCATCATGAAATGCGGTTAACTAACCACTAGAACTAAAACTCAACTTTGAATTAAATATAATCAGTGCAGGCCTGCACACTAACGGTCATTATTGGTGATGGGGAAAGATCTCGGGATCACAAATAAAGTTATACATGTGTAACTCTTGTATTGGGAGGTTTGAGTATAATTCAATTATCTAATCATTAAATCTGAAAGGACATAACCCACCTTCATCAAACGCTATGACCAAATCAATAAGAAGAGCTGTAAAAAGTTGTAATATTAGTTGCAGTGTGTGACCGTGCACTACTTGTAATGAGCTAATGTCTGGTGATGGGGAGGTAAGCGTAATGGCATTGGCACACGCATTATACTGAACTATTCAAGTTTTTGTCTTCTAGAAACCACTTTCTTGTTCGGGAACCTCTGATATGCACACACACACCCACCTACCTAGGGAAACATTAACAGATATAAACGTAGACGCACTCGCGCGCACACGCGTGGAAGTCCGTGTCCAAACGGAGACAGACCGTGCCGTGACTTTTCTATTTATTAGATTTTTTTTTACGCGTGGAAGCGCCACCGCGCACAGCGACCAAAGCGAGAAAGTTTATTGAAACGACTCAATATCCGCTCCCAAAACACAAAGAAGCGGCGGAACTCGAAAAAGGCGTGGAAACACAAACTGTATGAGCTTCAAACCGATCAACAACAACAAAAAGAAAGTCAGTGTTACTCACCTCGCCGTGGTAGAATCCGCTTTTTCTGCAGACGACTCCTCGGTTTCCGGCTTCTTGTTTTTTTTTTATCCTCACAACAAACCGAAAACTTTTCTGCGGAGTGGCAATATCAGCAGCAGAAGCCCTTCAGGCTCTTGCGCAGCAGCACCGGAGATAACGGGAGGCGCTTTGTGGAAGCAAAAGTAGTTAACACCTCCCTGTGAGGTTACCAAAGCGCAGCCAGAGAGCAGGACAGAGAGAGCGAGGGAGAGAGAGAGGCTGACTTTCCTTAGACACAGTGTAAAGTGGGTATCAATAGCGCAATCGCGCGTGCAGCCCCTCCGCTGAAACACCGAGAGGGACGATCAGTGAGAGGAAAGAGGAGTGAAGGCGGTGAGGGAGCGCAGGATCGCAGAGACTGTGGCAGGCAGTGGTGGTGTAAGGGGAGGGGGTGGGGGTCTCACAGTGCTCAACAGCGACGTGTGTGAGGCTGGAGCTGGGCTGCGCGAGGCAGAGCGGGGAGTGTGGGGGTGGATGGGGAGGGAGGGAGGGGGGTGTCCAGAGTCCAGAGCGCTCCGAGGTGCAGTGCTGCCGCGCAGCGCTCTGCTCGTTCAGTGACTGACTGGCAGACACACACACACAAACACACACACACACACAGATAGAGAACACTTCTCTGCTTTTTCCTTGTATAAAAACAATACACTTTAATCTAAAGATCATTGCTGCTTATTCATTTCAATGTGAGTTTTATTTCCTCTCCGAATACCAAATTGACCACACACTGCTCCAACACTGCTTTTTTTATCGCCTTCAGAAAATCTGGATCACTGTTTCCTCTCCTGCGCGAGATGTTCAGTGTTCATGTCTTACATTTGTGTCCTTTGCAAGATAAAATATGCAGTGACTTTATTTGTTCCCCGATAAAGTCAATATAACAAAAATATGGATTTCTTCTTCTTCTATTTCCACAAAATTAAGAGTGATTACAAGGAAATTAAAGAATCGGAGTGGGCTTTCTAGTGTCCGTGTGCATGCGTGGACACTGTTTCTCAACACCCCCACCCTTCTGCCTCTCCCCTCCGTCTGGTGTTTCGTTCCCCTGGGTGATTTCCACTGCGCTTTGTGCGCAAAGTGAATGAATTATCTCTCTCTCTCGCTCTCTCTCTCTCTCTCTCTGGAGAGACTGCTTGCCATAAAGTCAATGAAGTCCACCTCTTAACAAAAAGAGGTGGACCAGACACTCTTATAAAGTGCGTCCTAGAGACTGAAGTTAGTGAGACCGAGGGAAGTTCACTAAACCGGCAGCTGTGTGGCAAAGCACGGATCAGCCTCAACTTTCAAGACATTTACAAATGGAGAAGCGTGTAGGCTACATTTGTTGGGAAAAGTCGAGCCAAATACTCGTGAGCTATTTTATAATTCCCCAAACCTCATGTAAAACTTTTTTTTGTGCAACCGCTCTTGGATCATTTTTATAGAAATAAACCCTGGCATCTGTGATGGTTTTTAATTAAGTTATCAATTTTGTTTTGGTATTCTAGCTTTCTATTCAAATGATGTGCACATTATTCCTGACAGCACATACTCTTCCATAAGTGACAACGCACTGACATCTTCAATCTGACCAGCAGTGTAACAAACTATCAGACTTAATCATGGGGGAAATAACTAGGCAAAGGCAAAACACACGTTTTACACCCAACTATTAGCCCTGGAATATTACACCTGTAGAATTCTAGATTTGTTAGGGGAAAATTTAATATGTAATTTGAGCATAAAGTGTGTATGCATGTGTCTGTCAGACTGAGGGAGAAGAGAAGCCTCCAGTCCAGCTGTCTTCCTCTCCACTACACCCCCCTGCTGGTCACATGTGGAACTGACCAATGCTCAAAGCTTCACACTAACTTTTTATTTCTGACTGAATGGCACAAATACATGGGCATGGCTTGAATCTAACAGGGACATAAAAGAAGTTCTTACAATCAAGCAAATATGGATTATGATAAACTAATCACTTTGCATTTCTTGGATCACGCACACAAAACAATGTGCGGTGGAAAGGGCACTTAGTGGGAAAAGGGCATTTTATTTTTTGATTCACATGACATTAATTCATGAAATACTGGGCTACTGCAGTAGTATGACAGATTGTAGATAAATTGCTCTGCAGATCGGGAGTGCCAAAAAGACTGATTCTACTTTCTTCCCAAATTTGATGTCTCCCACCTACAGTCCATCATACAAGATGTGACGGTTTTCAAATGGGATTTTGATCAGGTTCCACGCTATAATATACCAATGTTTTAGGTAACAATAGCGTGGGAAAAGTGAAGAGGTTTGTGTGTGTGTGTGTGTGTGGTCTCCATAGACATGAGGGGCAGTAGCAGTGCCATTAGTGCTGTGTTGTCTTGCTAATAGGCTCAGTTTGGAGTCAATGGGCTGACTGAGGAAGAGGACCATCCATGTATTAGATCCCTCTCTATTCAAAGTCTAATGCCACTCTTCAGTCCCACCCTCTGATGTTTTTAAATGCTGCCTCTGTGTGTATTGACTAGGAAGCACTTTGATAGCACCTGTTGCACTGCTAAGGCATCTGCATGCCCCCCCCCCCCCCCCCCCCACTCTCAAGCAAAGGCATTCCCCATGCAGATATCAGAGGCACAAGGGATACTATGGATTTGCTTAAAGGTGTGTAAGAAATATGGGATTTTAGGGCAGATTTAACCTAACTAGCTATGCAGATAGGTTAGTTATATTTGCCTAAGTTTTTAGATATCTATCTCTGCCTCCACACCAATGCACAAATGGACGTGAAGGGGATTGTGTTTGTGCTCACAGCTTTGAAAGGATATATTCCAAAGGTTCTACAGACCCAACTCTTTCCGGAATCAGGGTCTTACAGTACTCTGTACACCTCACTGAGAACAGCTTCTGTTGACAGCATGTTTTTTTGGATTGACCAAAGCCTGACTTTAGTCCGGAGAAAAGACACAGCCCTCCCATTCCTTTGAATGAGACCAGTCCAGTGTCACAGTGGAGGTGCCAACGCAGCAGGATCTGTCAAAAAAGGGTGAAAATGTTGCCGAATCGGAACGCCACACGTGTATTTGTACTGTAAAATAGTTGCCACATTAATAACCAGTCGTAAAATCCGAGAAATTGTTTCTCTTGTTTGGGTGAACCAACCCATTATGACAGTATGAGTACATCTCTTTATGCAGACATGCCCCCTCCACAATTCAGAGATTAAAAACCCAAATGAAAATATATATTTGGTAACGATTAGAATATCTTTTATTTGTCCACAAAAGCTCAGACCAAGGTTGGATGGATTATAATAGTAACATAAACGAAGATATTGGGCGTTTGGACTGAAAACAGCATTGTCAACATTGTGAGGCCCTGTGTTGGTGGGAGTGTGTTGTGCCAGGTACCTAACGGCGAAACAATAAAATATGATCCAGGAAGTCCGATAGATAGATCAATAAGGAAAAATACAACAATGTACAGGGGATTATAATATGAGGAAGGATTTTAACTCATGAAATTTAACTCTGGAAAGTTATCACTGCAGCAATCATTTTGCAACAGTAGAAATCCGGTGTTTACATGTAACAAGTAATCTACGAGGAATGCGCGCTTACAAGTATTTGTTCAGTTAACACACTGGTCCCATTTAAATGAAAGGGCTTCCAATTTTCATGCGGTGTTATCTAACTGAATCCTGCCTTAGATAGATTATCATTACATAATTTATCTTTTATGTTATTCTCAGTATCAATAAATACATTAACATGTTAAGTATATGAACCCAGATCCAAGACATGGCTGAAAACTCATCTTCTCCCACACCTCCCCTGGCTGGTGACATGCCATTAGTGTACAACATTGCATGTCAGCAGACACAGGTTAACATCAGGGCTCGTTCTGGTTTTCAGGAGATTTTCTTAGCATCCATCTGAACTGAGTCATGTCCTTGTGTTATGAAACCCCTGACATCTCCTCTGAAATGACGGCGTGATAATAAGAAGTCAAGCTGACAGCAGAGGGCCGGGGCTGCCCTCGCACTGCCTGCTTTCACCTCTGCTTGGCCGGGTTTATCTTTAAATTGAATTCCACTTTTTCAAAACTGAGCTAGGAGGGCTGGACTGAGGAAAGCAGAGTGGAGAGGGTGTGACAAGCTGTGGGTTTCTGCTTTGTTCATGTTGCTCGTCGGCCTGGCCAACAGGCATTTTCTTTAAATGG
This sequence comes from Etheostoma spectabile, assembly GCF_008692095.1. Classification (NCBI taxonomy): domain Eukaryota; kingdom Metazoa; phylum Chordata; class Actinopteri; order Perciformes; family Percidae; genus Etheostoma; species Etheostoma spectabile. The sequence goes on from NC_045744.1 coordinate 18,944,852, forward strand.
TGAAGCCTAGCAATCGGGTGAGAAAAAAAAAAAGGTTTTCAGTTTTTTTTTTTACTGGTTGGTGTATACACAGATAAAGACAAGGTTTCCGAGCAGAAAGCCCTGGTCTATTTTATGACTTGAACCCGTAATCCTTTGATATTTTAAGGCAGCTCAAACTTGACCCTCCCTAACACCCAGCAACGAAAGTAATACCCTGTTAGGTCCTTTACACCACGTGGGACTTAATTCCTTAAACAAACCATGTTTGAGGGTGATTTACAGCTAATCTGGACAGGCGACGGTCATTTCTATCTTTCCTTTAATAATTTACGATTGGTGGAATTTATAGCACCGGCTCCCCAGCCGTGCATGCCGCCAAATCCATATGTCTGTAATATAATGAGATTTAAGCGCAGTGAGATTATAAATTATGGTGTGATTTGTTCTCTCGCTGTTTGTCAGGGCATAGCCTTTGAGTGTGTGTGTGTAGCTTGGGGACATGGCTGGCATTTGGCTGCCACGACGCTCTAATTGCTGACGTACACACAGATAGATGGGACCTGATGGTTGGTGTCGCCACTGGAGGAGGGAGGGAGGGAGGGAGGGAGGGAGAGAGGGAGGAGAAGTGAGGGACAAAAGGGGAGGAGAGGAGGATGAGGAGGAGAAAGACGAAGGGGGATAGCAGACTTGAGAAGATGAGGACGGGGAGGAGAAAAAGGAAGTAGAGCATGGATGGATGGTTAGATAGATGGAGAGACAACTGAGGAGGACAGATATTGTCTTGTGGCGGGAGGCGCAGCTGCCAGCAGCTACACAGCCAAGCGGTTAACCACACTGAAGGAGCCACATTTAGAGAAAGCAAAGCAAAGAGAGAGAGAGAGAGAGAGGAGAGAGAGAGAGAGAGAGAGAGAGAGAGAGAGAGAGAGAGAGAGAGAGAGAGAGAGAGAGAGAGAGGAGGGAAACAGACTCCGCCACATTCATGTCGCTCTCAGATCCGTTGCTCCAGGGAGCTGTTGGAAAATGAAGAATTACATGGCCCTGATCAGATTACATTACAGAACAAGTGATTACATGCATTTGACTCGTGTACAAAAGAACAAAAAAAATGAAGAAAGGGAAAGGAAACATACATGATCTGATTAATTATGTAATTATGTGGTATTTGTTCTGGCTATGATACATGGGCAACAATCTGAGGGAAGGTAGATGGGTAATTACATCAATGTTTCACCGCTTGCCATCTAAACTCGCTTCAATATAAATGTGGAATTTGTCCCAGTTGTCACTTACAGATTTGGCTGCTGTATATTTAAAAAAAACAAAAAAAACATTCTCCGTCTTTATATTTGGTTTGTATGAAGAAAAGTGGGTGAAATATATGGCAGCTGATGAATATTAGAAATGTATAGAAAATAGATTGTTGGGTTAAGGTAATATATATATATATATATATATATATATTATATATATATATAAAAAATGTGTAGTATAAATATATAAAACCGTGTAATTGTGGTAAGAAATAGAAAAATTTGTAAAAACCTTTATGATAGCAATTTGATCATGATCTTGGTACATGATTGAATCATGTTGACACACTTACCTTATAAATAATGACACATGGCTATTCTTTATATGATGGCACACTTGATGGAAACCAAATCTATTTGTTGTTTAAGTCTCACGACTAACTGGCCAAATCCATAATTCAAGATTTCTTAACCTGCTTGATCCCTACTTTTTCTAAACAATTCCTGGCATTTGGGGGATGGCTTCTACCAATCTAAGCATTTGTACAAAATTCTATGTCCATTGTTAGATTACAAATAATCCTATTTCCATGGATGACGACAACAAAATCTGAAAATAATAATGGTGCAAAAATAGGGGGGTGAAATATTGTGTTGGCTTCAAGACCAGGGAAACATCAAGAGTGTATTTCCTCCCTCGTCACTCGGGTCGCTCTGTCATCTTCAAACATCCGCGGGGAGTGACTTGTTATTTGCTCTGAGCTGTCTGCATGGTTTGGCTTTTTGATTAGAGAGAGATGGAGCGGGAGACAGAGGGAGAGAACAGAGATAGTGAAGAGAGAGACAGTCTTGAGGCACATGTCAAGCAATGTCACAGATAATCACACATTGTCTTAAAATAGCTTTGAAAATGACAGTGTTGGGGGTGGGCTGGGAAGGGTGATGTGGGGGTTTAGGGGGTGTGAGAGATGCATCAAAGCACATGTACTGTAATTAAAGACCAGACAAAGTTAATTTCTGGCAACTCCCCAGGGGAACATTTATCCAGGGCAACATATAAAAAAAAATGTCTTATCCATGAAAAATAAGAGAGGGGTAGGGGGGTGTAGTTACATGAGTATCTAACACACATCAGCTTTGTTCTTTCAAACAGAGATAAATATATGGGGGGGGGGGGGCTACTACAGTGACACATAGAGAAAGAGTAATTTCCTCAGTCAGTCAGGTGAAGATGGTGAAGTGGCCTCCTATCATCATCTAGTAAAACCATCCTATTTCATAGTCCAAGTAATCTCCATATTACTGCTTGAGCTGAAACTGTCCATGCTGCTGATAGGATGGTTTTGATGACTGGAAATACATTATCTTTTTTTTTCTTGAATGAAATCATTGTCTGGTTGTTTGCTCACATTGAAAGCCATATTTTCCATAGTCAGAAAAATCCAAATTTGGGGTTTGTGTAGCGGAGGTGGGCCAAACAAGCAGCATTCAATGGCATACCATTCCAATCAAGGCATCACTCTACTTGTCTTAAAGTGCTCATATTATGCTTTTTGGCCTTTTCCCTTTCCTTTATTGTGTTATATATCTTTTTAGTTCCTGTAATAGGTTTACAAAGTTAAAAAGCCCAAAGTCCACCCCAAAGAGACTTACCATCTCCAACAGAAAACACTGTTCACAAACGGCTCAAACAGCTGTGTTGTACTCCAGCCTTTACTTCCGTGATGGACACGCATTTTGCGTCACCTGGTAACAGAGGTTGTAATGCTCGCCTAGCTGCTAGTGTGGCACACCCTGAAAGACCCCAAGAGTTCAGATAGTTGTACCGCCATGTCCAGGAGACCGTGCGGAATAAAAATGTTACGTTTGAAAGACTAATTGGTTAACGTTTAAATAACTAACCACTCTGATTCATCTTCCTCCAGTTGAGGTTGCAAAGCTGGTTCGGGTTGTTCTGCCTGTGTTTCGAGTTCAGACTCGGGTTCGAACACGTAGGAAGCCAACTCACAGGGTGAAAAGAGGAGCTGCAGCAATGTGCAGTACAACAAAAAATATGGTGTTTTTTTTTTTGAAAATCAAACCATGTAAACCTATTCTGGTCCAACCTCTAAATATAATTATGAACCCCAAAAATGAGTACGTATGAGGTCTTTAGAAGCTCTGTTTTCATTTTTGAAATCAGACACACAGTGGTACCTCTTATTGAAAATAAAGTTTAGAATTTGTATTGTATTTTAAGATAGAAGTTGTAGGTTTTTCTCTGGACTTCAATACAGTTCTAGTGACCATCACAGAACATGTGAATCATTTCTGCATTGGTCTCAATATTCAATAGTGGTGGATAACACTTGGTTCGAGATATTCCTACAGTACATATAGGAGGCAACGCCTTTCATCAAAAGAACAAATTGAGTTTTGTTCAATCACACGTTACGCAGGAGACATTGCAATGGTTCTTTGTTGTCGTATTACACCCTCATACACTGTATAATACATTGTTGTCCCTCATCGAGCTTGAGGTTGCAGTGATAGCACCACTTCTTGAAATGAATGCACTACCTTAGTCTGTGCTTACAGCACTTATGTTAAAGATGTTGCTGGCATTATTAGCATTAGTGGGTAAGGGAAAGGAACAGGGCTAATGATACAAAAATGTGTGCTGATGTACCGTAATAGAACTTAACTAACTTTTACAATAAAGTAGATTATACTGTAACTTTTGCTGAACAGCGGTCACTGATTGTCCTCATATTCTCTTGAGTCAATTGCTTTAGATCATCAGGTGATATGGCTGAGCTACAGTGGGAAACCCCCCGTGAGTACTGAATTGAGTAAGAGAAAGAATGTGCAATTTATTCTTTCAAAAGTCAAACAATGTTGCTTTAAATACTGTATGTATGACCTGTTTTCACTCAGCACATTCACTAACTGCATGGAAATAACTAGTGTTTTGTAAAATCTGTATTTGACAGCTGAAACATGTTTCACATATGCTACACAGTGTCAGCTGTCACTAAATAAAAAGAAAAAAAACAAAAAAAATTGTAATTACTAAAATGATGGCATAAACAAACAGACTTTTGTACCTCTTAAGATCACTTTTATCTTTTTTGTCTCAGAATGATTTGTCCATCTACTCTATAGCCAGCAGAAGCTGGTAGTTAAGCTAAAAATAATGTTTATTCCTGCAGACGTTTAATGGTCCGTCAAATGGGATAACAAGGACGGCTGATTTGTGGGCCTTTCTCTGCAATTACCCAGCCTTCCCACTTCCTCCCTGTTTAAATTAAACAAGCCATTGATTTTATGCTGAATATTATTGTGCCATATTCCTCAAGAGTGCATTTGATAGAGATATGGAGTGATTGGACTCAGAGACACACAAAGACAGCCAGATATATATATAAATATATATAAAGATTGAAGCAAAGCCAGGGGGAGAAAAGCAGATTGAGTGGGTCTGTGATTTGGTTTTAAAAAACATATTAATGACAATTTACATTTTCTAAGCTGATTTACATAAATGCTTCTTTTGGTCCACCGCCAGGTCACCTACAGATGACCTCATAATATACAGAAAAGAGATCAAAATAAATAAAAAAAATTCCACGTCACTAGGTTATCTTTCTGTTGTAGCCCCTTTTATGGGGATTAAAGGTGATTGATATTAAGCAGACATTTTCAACCTGCAACATACAATCTTTTCTTCCACAAATTAAAAATAAATCTCACCTATTGCATGTATCTGTCAAAAGACTAAAGAGGGAAAATAATTTAACTTTAGACAAAAAACAGCTGTTTAGAAAACAGCATTAGAAAAAAAGGAGGCAAAATGGTTTAGTGCAGAATGCGCAATAGTATATAGTATGTGCAATGGGCAGGTGCATAGTCCAGGATGTAGGTTAGTGCAAAGTGTGGTGAATAGGGTAGTTAAGAGTCAATGTTAGAGGGGTTCTGGGGCCCGGTTGGGGAGGCTGACTGCAAAGGAGAACAAACTGTTTTTGTGGGGTGAGGTTTTTGTCCTGATGGAGCGCAGGCTCCTACCAGAGGGGAGAACTTTAAACAGTTTGTGTCCGGGGTGAGAGGGATTTGACTACAATTTGCCCTGCCCGCCTCAGTGTTCTGGAGGTGTAAAGGTCCTGGAGAAACAGCAGATTGCCGGCAATCACCTTCCCAGCAGAGTGGAGGACTCTGCCCTTATCCTTAGCCGTGGCAACAGCGTACCGGATGGTGATGGAGCAGGTGAGGATGAACTCAACGATGGCGGTATAGAAGTGCACCACCATTGGCTATGACAGGTTGAACTTCTTGCCACAGGAAGTACATCCTCTGCTGGGCTGATGTTCAGCTCCCACTTAAAGTCCTGGGAGATGATGGAGCCCAGGAAGGGGAAGGACTCCATAGTGTTGACTGTGGAGTCGACTGTAGAACCCTTAGCAACAGAAGTTGCCGAATCTCATTGTCTCTCCAGTTAGATATTTTTGTAAGCATCTTTGTGTAAATCAGGCTTCTTCTTCTTCTATAAACAGCATACAGCCTGCTCAAGTTTCCGACCCTCTCAGTTGATGATGCACCACCACCAACCTGCATGTTTTATCAAAGCTCTCTGTGTCTACAGACACAAGGCATATTTATAAAATCTATGTTTTGTAATATCTAGCAAACGATTTAGAAAAAAGATATTTTACTCTGTAATATACTGTATGTACTTGCTATTTAAGTTAAAAATAACTCTTGGCCTGCGTACTTTAGGTGCACGTGAACACTCACACAGCCTTGGATTTCTCCTCCACTGTATTAGCCATGCTTCTGCAGGCGATTACGTTTCATTGTTGTGTTTGAAGGAAAAATGAGATCACCTTTGACAGGTTCATCTAGAGGCATTTTGCCTGACTTGGCGGCCTGACAGTCAGCAACTCTATTAGCCATGTGTTTTCATCCAAAACACAGAACTGTGTTACCAAGGTTTCTAAGCACATGCACACGAGCAGACACCGCAGTCACTAAGGAGTGAAGATTACACAGAGAAGTCAAGTGACAAATTCAAGTGGCCAGAAGAAATATCAATTCATTTAGGACCAGTGAGCAGCAAGCCAGCTGTCAGAGAGAGACGGAGAGAGAGATCAAAAGGGCTTACCCCTGAAATGACAGATGCATTAGAGACGAGCGAACGACAGTTAATTTTGTGTGTCTGAGTGTGAGTGTGTTTATTCTGCAGCATCTCCAGTGTGTCTTTGTGGTCGACACGGAAAAGTCAACCAGTCAAGTGGTTAGACCTGTCCATTGTGTTTTAGAATAACAAAGAAAGATAAAAATGGTGTGCTCAAGAAGGACTGTGTCTCTTCAAGTTTGAAGATGAAATCCAGTCAGTAAGTGTTGACACTGTTAAAACACAACCATTGGGTATGCTCCTTACAGTCATCAGTCTTGTTTTTTGTTGTTTTGTTGTCACACATGTTCCTTATTCTATGTGAAACTGGCCAAATATAATGATGGAATGTTATACCCATCTTGGTTGTTTGGCAAGGTGAACCTGCCTCTGTTTTATTACACAAATTGTCACAATAATCGCATCGGAGGATAAAATGATTTCCACATTTGTAAAAATCTCAGCTGTAGCGGCACACATCAGCTGGACTATGGTTTGGCTACGCCGCTTATCTATTCTTGGTTGAGGGTGAAAACAGGCTTTGGCCTTCTTGTATTTGGTTAAACCAACGGTCCTGGGCTGCACTAGGACCCAGATAGTGGAGATAGCGAAAGGGGAAGTACATCTTACACAGAATGCTGGCTTTATCCCAGCACCGTATATACGGTTAGTCAGACTAGTAGGAATATACGTAGCCCCTAACTTGGGCAGCGTTATAGATAAGAGATAGTACTCTAAACATGGGTTCTTGGGAACAGAAATCTAAAAAGGCACATATTCTGGGTAATCTGGGTAACCCTGAATCCTCCATCCCCTGCTTACAGTGCAGTACTGGTCACACACTGTATTGACATTGTTTCTTTCACTGAGTATGTTTACATGCACACCAATATTCCACTCTTATTCCAAATATGACAATATTCTGAATTTGATACTAGTCATGTAAACAGCATATTCTGATTGGATATTACAAATAAGGCCTTATTCCTAATATAGCATTATTCCGATTAAGACATAGGATATTCTGTTATTATTCAGGTTTTAGAGCCATTCTTTGGACGTAAACTATAGAGGGCATTCGGAATATGCGTCTCAATCAGGGTTGTTACAGCAGGCTTATAGTCAGCTCGGTGCGTTGCTATGGTTGCAGTACACAAACCAATATAGAGTTTGCAAAGCTGTAGACCCGATAAGGAGGAGAAACACAGCTAGTTTTAAACATTATCAAAGACTTGGATATCAACAGTTTTTTGGACATTTCTACGCTGAACTTTTCAAGAAGCTGGTTTAAGGAATGAAAGAGGGATGCTGTGTTAGCACAATCTAACCAGGTGCCACCGCTGGTAAACTTTGAAGAAATCGTATTTTGTACGGCTACAATGTAGAATATTGTTTTTTTCGGAATAGTGGCAAAAATCTGAATATTATGTGTATCTAAACGTAGTCAGTGTAATAAAGAACATGGATCGAGATGTGCAGAAGGTTTGCAGTGGAGAGGTCTACGCTTGGTGTGTGTTAGTGAAAAGGAGATGACTACACTGAGCCCACTTGCTTCGTGTTCCTTTGTCCCTACGTGGTATTACCCTAGCTGCCGTAGGTCTGCACGATTATGGCCAAAATGATAATCACGATTATTTTGATCAAAATTTTGATCGCGATTATTTTCACTATTATTTGTTGATTTTAGCCAAAACAAATTTTATTGTCACATAGGCTATTTATAACTGCAAGAGGGAGTGTGATGGACTCTACTCAGAGAGACGGCTGACTCATCATGAACGGGTCCAGCACGGGTCGAATGGCGGATACACACGACGTGTGTATGAAACGTCTGTATCGTCACTGCGCTGCATTTTTATGAACTATGATATTCTGGCCATGGGTCACATCTCTGGCCCAGGTCCAGCAGCTCCGTCTCTCACGCTGTTACTCTACCAACTGAAGTTAGTTGCATTCAATAACTTCTTCTGTGTTCTTCGCCGTGGCGGCCGCGATAGCAGAGTTACCCGCGGAAACACTGGTACAAATACAGGTTTGCCCCTCGTATTTAACAATATACAGCTTTGTTAATAAAAAACTTAAACTGTAGATAAGTAAGAGGAGAGAGAGGAGAGGAGAGATCCCACACAAGCACAGCTTTACAGACAAAATGGGTCACGTAACGCAAAAGTAAACCATATCCATATAAACAGCATTGCAGCGGATGCGAGGACATTAGCACCGGTGCGTCCTAGAGGAGCTAACAGCTAACAGACGCTACTAGCTAACAGCTAACAGACGCTACTAGCTAACAGACGCTATAGCACCGACTAGCACTGGTCACTGCTGTTGTCTGAAAAACAACAGACGGGACAAATGTTGCGTTTACTGGCAAACTGGTAAACCTTGATACCAACGTATAACCGACTGCTATCTGTTGAGTTTTCCTCCCGTTACCCTGTCCTCTGGGACTGTCTACATCTTGAAACTAAGATGCACGGGGTGCAGTGAACTACTCTGACTGGCTCATGAGCAGACGGTAGTAGCGGTAGATTGGCTTTGCAAAAAACCCGGAGCGTTCTATGAAATGACGCTTTAAAAAAAAAAAAAAAAAAAAAAATCGCTCGATCACGCAAATTTGATCGTGAGAAGTCAAAATCGTGATCGCGATTAAAATTCGATTAAGTGTGCAGCCCTAGTCTGACGTGTTAAAAGGAGACAGTTAATGTGGTTTGGGCATCTGATCAGGATGCCTCACAGAAGCTTACCTTTGGAAGTAGTCTGAGTTTGTCCAACTGGGAGACCACATGACAGACACAATGAAAGGGTTAAATACGTCCCATCTGGCACCAGCCCAAAAAGAGCTGGAGGACATGGCTGGGGAGAAAGACATATGGGCTGCATTTCTTAGACTCCTGCCACCGCAGCCCAGACCTGGAGAGCAGTGAAAAACCATACCGCTGAGTTCCATTGTTACAGAATACAGTTCACTTAGTCCTGCTGTTCCATTGACATGCATTGTATGTAAGTTAATCCATAGTTTATTGATCTTCACACGTGTTTATAGCATTCATCCTGAATAGAAATCAAGTCACCGCCTTATCTATGTTTTATAGTTACCATATTGTCATTGTAGTAAACATGTGTCCATAATGGCCGTGTGATGGTACTAATAGTAAAATCAGAGCAACATTGCCTATAATGGGAATGGTGCTGCTTATGGCTAAATCAATATTCATGTATATATTAGGCCAATATTTTGTGAGGAGCAATTACTGCTGTACTGAAATGGTGTCATTGTGTGTAAGACAAAATGACTTGGAAGTGTAGAACATTTTGATTAAGGCCTTTTCAAGGTGATCTCAGGACATTTTTATGTGTCACTTCGTCCCTCCTCTCCTCCCGTCTCTCTCATTTCTTTGATGAAAGAAAAGGAGTGTACAGATGTTGAAGTGTGCTGACATGTCCTTGTGGAGGGATTTCAACCATGATGCTAATAACAATAATTAGCTCCTAAGTGTTTGTAAGGGGGGGGTAATATTCTCTCATTGTGCTTGTGTGGATGAGTGTGTGGTCCAGGACAAATGGCTTCCCCTTGTCTTTTTAAAAGAACAAATTAGCCATAATTGCTCGTTTCAGGGGTCTGGGGATGAAGGCAGCTTTTTGCTACTTCATTATGCCTCTTAACTCTCCAAAATCTCCCCCCCACACACACACTTACACACACACACATTGAATCTATTAACAACATAATATTGTGACTATTTATGAGCAACACAGCAATTTAATTGAATCAGAGTACATTTACTTCATAATGAAAATTGCTGAGTTACCATGAATAGCAAGTAAAATGGCACTGAATGCCACTGTTTATGAGCAAAACTCCTAGTAGAATAATTAGAGGTTAAAATGTTGAGCTAGCACAGGCAAAGAATTGTGCTGTTTAATTGAAATACATTGGGATTAATACATTTATCTTTTACTTGGAGTGAATACATAGGAACTAAATCCATACACCACTTAAAGCAATCAAGGGGAGGACATTTTCTGATGTGCAAAGACAGACTCTGCCATCAGCTTTGATTAGTGTTACAGTCCGTCTTTCTCGGCCGTTAGATATTTGAGAAATTATTATTAATAACAAAATAATTTCCACAGATTAACCCCATTCTGGCTCTATTCCTGATCTCCCGGCCTTTAGGAAATTGATCTGGGGAAAGATTGATGGCTCTCCTGCTGTTTTAAAACGTTTGTCCTTGCTGGTCTGTTTTGTTCTATTCAACTTCTATTGTACCGGCGTTCCATTTCCAGACGTCTGTTTAATGATGCAGATGTATCTCTGAATGTGACATTGAAACAAACTCAAAGTACATTTGACATTATGTGAAGTTTTGCATCAAAATCACCTATTTAATGCAGTGCATTTAATGGATTATTAGCATTAGCAAAGGTAAGATGGAGGATAAGGAGGAAAGGTAAGATGTAAATGGGCTGTTCTTATAGTGCTTTTCTAGACTACTGAAATCACTTTTACAATGTACAAGAACCATCCACACACATTCATACACCTGGCCGAGGCTGCCATACAAGGTGCCACCTGCTCATCAGATAAACACTCACATGCATTTACTCTCCGATGGCGCAGCACCGGGGGCAACTCGGGGTTCAGTGTCTTGCTCAAGGACACTTCCACATGGGACTGCGGGGCCAGGGAACCACAAACCTTCCGATTGGCAGTCGACCGCTCTACCACTGAGCCACAGCTGCACAAGCTGTGGCTCAGTGTAACAATGCAAATTGAATTGAACACACAATTGAATTGCGAAAAAATAAATTTGATACAATCCATCATTGGACTGATACAAATCTAAATCAAGCAAAAATATGTTCACTCTTTAAGATGATATTTTTTGGCATTTTACATTTATTAGAAAGGGACCGTTGAGAGCTTTGCATCGCAGATTCACTACACAGCGTGTGGAGACAGATGTGTACTGAAAACATAAAAAGGTGTAGAAAAGCTGTAAGGCTGCATTCAGACGGGCAACAACACTGTGGGAAAAAGTGAAGCACCCTCATTCATTTGTTGAGGCCACGTCGCTGAAGCAGCAGGTGCACAGAGGCAGAGGAAACTATAAAGAGAACGATGGGTCGTCTGGCAAAAAATGTTTAATTGGGGCTCAACTTTTGCCAGAATGTAATACGACTTAATGCCAAAAGGGGCTGTGTTGCCCAATTAAAAAGGTATAAGAATTATAAAAATATAAATTCAGACTTTCAGACATGCAAAAAAGTTATTTTTTGTACTTGACACCATCTCTCTTCTCCCCCTGAGGTCTTCTCCCTTTAGCCTATAATTTTAGCTTTGCAGGTCAATGTTGAGTGTCCCTGGTTACAGAGCCTGAAAAGGTGATTTTTGGATGTGCTGCCATCATCATAAGTGTGTTGAGCTAAAGCATGACAAGAACATTGGACAGCAGCAGTAGTTGCCCTCATTATCCACAGGAGAAGAAACCTGATGTTACGTGATTTTTAAAGGTAAGAAAGGATGTCACTGCAAAGTGTGGGGGTTGACAGAAAAAAAAAGGAAGGTGTGTGGTGTTTTGGCAAAATATTACATTGGCAATAAGTAATGAGTAGAAACTGTGATCTCTCAAATGTCTTTAATGTGTTGGCTGTACCATTATTATAAAAGAAAATGGAAAGGAAAAAAGGAAAATAAAACACAAACACTACAGGTAGTTGCAACAAAATGTGTCTATTTCCTAATAATTTGTGAATTTGGCATAAGTGAGGAACCTATATCACTATGGCCCTCTGGGATATGTAGTTCCAGTAAGTTCTTCACATATGGGGTATACCCTGCAGTGTATCTACATCTTTAAAGAGCCTCATCTTCAGGGTCCTAGGGGTCAGCCAGACCCTTTAAAAACATCAGCTCCAATGCCCCATGGGACATGGAGTTCCTGATGGGTTCCAAGCGTGTAGCCAAAGAATTGTAAATGTTGACTGAGAGGATATCAGTTAGTCACCACAGTGGCTGTAGGGTCACCACGGAGGATTCCCATTTCCTTTAAGAGCCTAAATGAGCTCTGCACAAACAGGAGCAGGTGGATGGATGAATGGAGAGAGAGCGAGTTAGAGAGAGAGCATCCTTATTTATTGTTCATGCATTTTTAAACAGCAGAGCAGTGGGGTCAAATGAGTAAACAGGACTTAACCCCAAGGCAAGAAAAAAAGGAGGAACGAGTGCAGGAGAGATGGACAAATTGGATATGTCAGTGTTGAAGACTGTTGTAAAAGCAACAACGGTAACAAAATTTGGATATTATGTATAAACTCAGCAGGAAAAAGAAACCCCTGTCCCTTTCAACTGCCTTTCTATTTTAAGCATACTTAAAGTGTAAATATTTGCATTAACATTAAACAATTTAACAACTAAGACATAAACTGAACAATTTTCACAGACATGTGACTAACAGAAATGGAATATTTCCCTGAATGAGGGGGGATTGCCACTGCGATACATCAACCAATGTGCCCCTGAGCAAGACAGATAACCCCTAGTTGCTCCAGAGGTGTGAAACCTCTGCTATATAGCAATTGTAAGTCCCTTTGGCTAAAAGCGTGAGCTAAATGTAATGTAGGCACAGGACAGCGCTGCAGTGCAGCTGCAAAATAGCGTCGGGAAGGAACTTATTTTGGGTGGAACATGTGTACGTTCAAAGGTTGTTTTAGTCGTGCAACAGAAAACTCAGATGGACAGATAGTCTATCTTATTGGCTGGATTTACCCTGCAGAGATCTGAGGAGCAGTTAACCAGCGTCCTCATAAATCCACTGGAGTTTAACGTTACAACCACAGGCAAAAGGAAGGTAACAGACATCTGGCCGAAAAGAATGGAATCCGGCGGAATTTTCGTCGGCAACTGAGCAATCCGGGAAGTGGAACGTCGTGGACACAGACTAGTGCAGGTGTTGTTACAAATGGTCGGCCACTACGAGGACAATCAGCTGTCCTTTATGTCTTCCTTTAGCGCTGTCTTAGACGTCTCACAGTAAGGACAACAAACATTGCAATGTATTGCCCCGGCCACATGTGCAGTCCTCATGCCTCCTTGCGGCATGCCTTAAGGCACGTTCACGCAGATTAGCAGGGACCCTGGGGATCTTTCTATTGGTGTTTTTCAGAGTCAGTAGAAAGGTCCCTTTAATTTACCTAATTTTTTATAACTGTGACCTTTATTGCCAACCTTTATTTTAAATACAGTGATCTAAAAAAAGGAGTTTATGTGATATTATAGAATTTCTTTTAGTTGTAGGCTGCATGACAAAGTGAATGATTTTTGCAAAAGAAGTGAGTTCAGACCAAAGCACAGAAAGAAATTTAACAATCTAAGCTTCTGTGTCCCAGTGTCAACGCCCTTCTGTTCCACCTTTTTAATTATCCATTTTTTTTCTCTCCTTGTTGAATCTTTATAGGTACAAATTTACAGCATTAATAATCCTGTGTATTTAGGGGGTAGTGGGGTCAAACTCAGCCCTGCAGGTGTCCTGACCTTTGACCCTTGACCTTTACATATAAACACACACATAGGCAAAAATGCACACCTACACACACAGCCTCAAGCATTTGTCTCGATGTCGTTGAGATTAACTGTTCATCTCCACAGGGAGCAGAACACAACCGCGGTCGTTGGGGGGGGGTGGGGGGGGGGGGGGGGGGGGGGGGGGGGGTGGTTTGAGAGGGGGGGGTGGGGGGGGGGGGGGTAGAGAAGGTCTGCATTGATTTGACAAAAGCTAAGCAAGAAGACTATGGTGACCTTTGGCATTCTGTGTGTGTGTGTGTGTGTGTACGGCATGAGAATGACTGTGATGCCGTGTGTGTGTGTGTGTGTGTGTGTGTGTGTGGTTGTGTGTGTGTGTTTCTGTTCAGGAGCCCATTTCCTAAAATCCAGAGCATAACTATTAATGTGATACATGGATTCTATGCATGTGAATAGTATGGTGTGATAAATCCACATGCCTTTTTAGACACCACACTTCCTAGAGATCTTTTGCCAACACGTGGTTTTTATATATATATATATATATACACACACCACAACACCACACACACACCACACACACACACACACACACACACACACACACACACACACACGTTTATATCTTGATATAGATTAACATGTTTCTGGGTAAAAAGAGAAGAGCAGTTGCCTTAATTACAATGACCGAAACCTGCACTGCACAGAGTAGGTGGCTCATGTGCCACCTCCCGCCCTCCCCTCATCTCCGTTGCCATGGCGTTGAAGTGTGATTAGAACTCTGGCTAACCAACTGGCTGACGATATTGACTTCCTGTCTGGTTCATGCAAACAGGATGTGACAGATTAAATTTGTTCGTCAGTCCTCCTTAATTTGAACAGAAGGCTGAAGCGGGAGAGAGGCTAAGACTGAGGAATGAGAGAGACACACACACACACACACACACACACACACACACACACAACACACACACACACACACACACACACACACACACACAAAAAGGCCAAAATATAGGAAATAGCGATAGACGGATGAATGGAGAGAACATAGAAGTAGTAAGAATTGACAAATGCATATACTTGGTAACACACAGAGAAAAGCTGGAGAGAGGAGAAGCCAGTATATTTAGCAGTAGTGACTTGATTGTGACATGATAGTGTCAGTAACGAAGTCAGAGAGAGAGAGAGAGAGAAGCATAGGAAGAGGTACACAATCAGGGGAGTCCACCTTACAGACAGCCTCAAGATGGAGCATGAACTGGGGGACAGTGTCGACTCGTGTACACATATCGGAGAGACAGCCCTGATGGTAGAGAGCGAGAGTGTGACAGTGAATACAGAGGGCTGCATTATTGTTTAAATCATTGATCGTTTCTTTCTCTCTCTCTCTCTTCCATCTGTATATCTATCTTGCTCGGCCTCTTCTGCGCTCTTTCCTCTTTTCAATCCTTCTCCCTTTCTTCTTCCCCTCGATATTTTTGTGACAGTCACACTGGCAGACTGTCTCCTAGTCTTTGTCCTCACCCTTTAGTCTTTCTGACACATGTCCTCGCTCAACCCGTTCTCTCTTTTCTCATGGTTATTATTCAAAGGTTCTGAAGCAATACATAATTCCTCATTGTTTGCACTGATCTATTTCTGTTTACTCAAGGTACTTTTACCAACTGTCCATTTCACCGACGGCTGTCAATATTTATTTTAATTTTATTATTTGGTTTTAAAATTTTTAATATATATCCCCATAACAGTTTTGTGAATTCTTTTGGCCACAATAATTGGATATCTGATATTGTGACTGCCCTAGTTGTTTCAAATGACAGTGGAGTATATCCATTGTTTTTATCGTTTTGATCATTTCAAAAACTCTTTAGCAACGTGCTTCATTCAGAAATCCTTTTTATTGTCATATTCTTCTTGTGCAGACCTCAGCACATCTGTTGCCAGTTGTCGAACATCTCGCCCAGACATTTTTTTGGTATCCAGTTGGAAAGTCACCTTCCACCACGCCGACACACTGCCACAAGGCTGTGGTTCTGGTATGTTACCACGGAGACAAGCACGTAGAGCGACGGTTGCTGTTTGGCAGCGATGCTTGTCTTGGCAGGGAAACGGCCAACGCTGAGGTCGAGTGACAGCCAGACGCGCGCTCTCGCTCTCTCTCTCTCTCTCCTCAAGGCTCAGCAGGCAGGGTGGATGGGAGCTCTGTGTGTGTGCTCCTGTGTGTGTATATGTGTGTGTGTGTGTGTGTGTGTGTGAGAGTGTGCTCCTGTATGTTTGTGTGTGTGGGACAGTGTTAAGCAGGCGAGGGTGACAGTGACGTGACACTGGTGAAATAATTATGAGTCCAAAACTGGGCTGACAGGGAGCAGCCCGTGCCCTTCAACTATCTGTCAACTGTCATTAACATAGAGCCGTGTAAAACGCCTGAGGGGAAGAGGAGGGAGGTTTTGGAGAAAAGAGAAAAGGAAGAAAGGGAGAAGACGAAAATAAAAGAGGGGGCCCCAGCCAAAAAGATCTATCTTAAAAATCATTTAATTTTAAAATTTAGTCCAGAGGGTAATTTAAAAGGAATGTCACTGCCTGGGCAGATTTCTCTGGGTTTTAAAGGGTTTTTTTCAATGAAAAAATATTATAGGGAAAATTTAGGGGATGGGAGAAAAGGGAAACCCGAGAAAAGGGTAAGGGGTGTGGACAGGACAAAAAAAAGCTAATATTACAGACCCCCAAAAAATGTGGTTTTAAGGAAGAATTTTGGTTAAGAAAATTTTGGGTTATGAAAAAGAACTTGTTATAAAGGGGCATTAAAGTAAATTTTAAACCCAAACTTAGAAACTAAAATAAATAACCGGGAAACCAGGGAAAAAGGGTTTAAAATGCCAATATTTATGTACACAATGTTTTCCTCCCAAAGGGTTACCTTAGAAAATTTAAGTAACCCGTAATAATTTTTTTTTTTTTAGTCATCTGTTTTCCCGGGCCTACCCAGTGGGTTTTAAAATTTCTGCTACATATTTTGAGTGCTGCTAAATTCCCTTGGCTTTAAAAAAAGGGGCCCAAAAATCCAATAAACCCGCCAAAAACTCAAAACAAATGTATCCAAGTGGGGATGTTTTTCCCCCAAAACCCCTTTCATAAAATAAACTTTTTCCCAAATTGGGTGTGAATTTTTCCCTTAAAAATTTAAAGTAAAAAAAGGGACAATTTCCCCAGTTAAAAACATGGTTTTCCAAAAGGGCCCCAAACCCCCGAATATCTTTCTTCCCCCTGTAAAAGTGAGAAAAAGTCTCTAAAAGCACCCGTGGAAATTTAATTTTGGAAATTTGGCAAAGACCTGTGTAAAAAAAATTTCAAAAAACTCGGTTTTCCAAAAATTTGGATGTAAAATGCCTCAGTGTACATAACTCTTCTTAACGGGGAGTAAATCCCTCCTCAAAATAAGGAGACACAAAGTACATTTGGCGACAGTATGTTTGGAAATAAATCTCACATTAGAAACCCGAAACACCAAAGGGAAAGACGAGAGAGGGGAGTTTTTAAAAGCGAGATAGAGAGAGAACAGAGAAAGAGAAAAAGGGTGGGGGGGGGGGGGGGGGGGGGGGGGGGGGGGGGGGGGGGGGGGGAATTTATGGACAGGGGGGGTACCCAGTGCCAAGACACCAAAAGGCCCAAAAACAAAATGACGGACTGAAAACACAAATAAAGGCCATTTTTATGCCCTTAAAAAGGGGTGGGGTTTTTCTGGAAAAACATTGGCTGGATTTTATTTGGGTTTTGGTTTTGGGCCCAGCCAGTCCTATTTCTGTTTTTTTAGAAAAACCCAACTGCTAAGACACGGCTAACCCCAGTGCTTTAACCCAATCACCCCACTCAAATTGGCTGGAAAACGAAAAAAAAAAAAAATCGGGGAAAACAAACCCCAAAAAATTTAAATAATGGGGTAAAAAAGGTTGGGACAATTTTTAATGATCATAAAAACAGCCCCCGGGATAAAAATGTACAGCAGGTGCCGTCTGCAAAAATACATAGGGCCCCCTTTTACCAAAAAACTTTTGGGCGGGTGTCCCCCCTGTTTTACATTGCAATTATGCAAGTGCAATAAGGAACTATACATGACATACGTCCTGTTGACTTCACCTGCGTAAGCCTCATCTCCCAAAACCTGTACTTGATTGTTTGTTGACGGACTCCCTGTCCTCTCAAATCCTCTAGTGTCTGAATTTCCGTTTTTTTTTTTTTTACACATTTTAAAAGGTTGTGACTGTTAACCTGCTTCAAAAATAACTTGGGTATGGAGGAGCTGCAGTTCATAGACAAGATGACACCAAAGTACATTTATTACCACTAAAAACTTATTTATTCTCCGCTCCGATTGCCAACTATTGGCTGTTGAAGCGCATCCTCTCTCTCTCTCTCTCTGTGTCACACACACACACACACACACAACACACACACACACACACACACACTACGTACACACTAAGCACTGAGCTATTGACAATCACCTGCCAGAACTTCCTGTAATTGGTCAAAAGTCCAAACCATCCAAACATGTTGTGACAATAGAAATGAACTGGACACTGGTTGAGTTTGATCGGTACAGAGACCACCTCTCTGTGGGGCGGCCGTTTGGTCCGGACAGTGGTCCAGGGGGAGGTTTCACAACTGTAATATTGGTTCAGATCAAACTGAAAAGTCCTAAAGTCCGTACCCCAATGGGGCCTCAGTTCTCTTTTTGTTCACACTATACTTCTGGATCTCAGACCTCAGTCCACCTGAAGTAGTGGAGCATTAATTTGCAGAACAGGTTGTCTCAGTGATATTGGCAGCAAAGGACAGCTGGTGATCTGGCGTCACACCCAGGTTTCTTGCAGTCCAAGCCACGGACACCACAGAGTTCTGTGTTGATGGAGCAGTCGTGGATCAGAGACGCTCTCACTGGAAGTAAAGAGCATGTCGACATCCACTGTGAGATGTCAACCAGACATACAGAGGGACCTCAGTAGTAAAAGGTTTAGACAAACAGTAGATCCTCTCTAAGTGACCCAGTAAGTGCGGCCATTGAGATTGGGTGTGAACAGACTAAGTTGCTAAGCCCAACCCCTATTTTCCACTGGGCGTGTCTGCGTTCCAGGGCGCAATCACGGCCATTCAAGTCAATTTTTGATAACCCACCAGCCGCGCCACAGCGCGTTCCCAGAAGCAAGCGCGAAGCGGCTTTCCACGCGAGTTGCAGGGTGGTCGGACAACCGGGCAGGAAGTGAAAGAACGAGAGTATCCAGTCAATTTACCAAAACCCAGTCCCCAATATCGTATACGTCTTCTCTACGACGCCATGGACAATGAGCGATTCATCTTGGAGGCGGAACAACATAGGACACCAGATCTTTTTTATAAGGACAAAGGCAGAAAAGATCCAAATTGCGAGTCACACCAAAGTCACAGTGATTGGTTGAATTTGCGGGAATTTGTGCGATCGCGAAATGCTAGAGGGACTGGTTTACTGTGTCAAAGGCTCCTGAAAGGTTCAGCAGGATGAAGACAAAGGAGAAGGTGAAGGACACACTGAAGGTTCCCTGCAATCTTTTTTTAATAATCATCATTTCAGAACGGATAACAGCTCGGTGATGGTCGAGCTAGCGTGCGGTCTCCGAGTGGGGAGTGAGGCAGAGGTGCCATAGAATGTGCGCTGCCGCTAGCTGATCCAGGTGGGCAAAAGCTGTTTGGTTGCATGTATCCTAGCAACAGTTTACATATCTGGTGTCCCTTTTTGAATGACAAATAGATTACCGCAGCCTGTAGGCTTGGTGCCAAATACACCCACACAAATTCCTTGCAAGTGGAAACTTACTTTGGCAATACATCTGATTCTGACTCAGATAGTTCAAGTATTTATTGAAGTTGTTAACAAAGTAGCAAGGTAGAAAAGAGGGGGGGATCAAGGAGGATAGCGAAGATAGAAAAAAAATCTTTTTGGGGTTGGAGAAGGAAGATTGAATTTTAGATTGAAAGAAAGTGCTTTTGACTGCAGATAAGGAGGCAGAAAAAAAGAAGAGAAAAGGCAACAATGGTAGGCAACAATGCTTCGGTTCGTCTCACAATACTTTCCTACGCTGTCTATGCTGTCATTACCCAAACAGGAGTAAGGCATTTATTTTGGACTATTTTCACCCGTGGATTAATACAAATTTGGTGCTCTATAGTGAGTATGTGGTGGGTAGATGTAACTGTAAGATGTAAGTAGTCGTGAGCAGGTGAACACACAAGGGGAGTGTGAGATGATGTTGAAAAGATGGTGTATTTATTATTCACCCCAAGTAAGGCCGATGCGGCAAAATAGCGATACAAAAATCAACTAAATTAAGAAAAGCAAAACACTTTCATAAAAATAAAGTAAACTGACATGAGAGTCAAGACGATCACATTATGAAAACAAACTGTTTCCTACTGACCTTTAAACAACTCATTACTGAGGGCATCCAACGGACTTACGCCCTACTCTCAAGCTCTCTTTCCCGAGCCACTGCCCGTCTACATAGGCCTGAAGCCCGCCGCTCAAACTGGAACATTCCAATACGACAAGGCGGGTGGCTCAGGTGACAGGGGCAGTACTGAAGGCTCTATACAGCCAAAATGATTGAATCTATCACACTAGACATTTATGCGATTTACATTAACTATTTGAGGAATAGTTAGGCTCACAGATGATTTAAATCTTGTGATCATGAACAAACTAAAACATATATACAGACAACATGCAAGGTCAGTCTTTAAGGCTAAAGTAGGTAGCGTATCGCTACCGTGACGGCAGCCATGCGCAAGACGTGGGATTGACTCAAACCAAACTAGAGTGTGTGTTTATGGTATTGAAGGAAAATCTATGTTTTAAGTAGTTTTGGGAAAACCTTGGAGCTTTAATGCAGAGGAACTAGACATATCAGGCTTTGAATACACACTTGGGATCAATGATTGCGATTTATTGGCAATACAAAATATAGAATATCACCACACATACCCTATAATCACTAAATATTACCATAAACGTGCATAAACTAGCATACATAACATATGGTCTTAGATTATAATATCTATAAGATTACTCATTTTACACTTATTCTCTGTAGCTGTACAAGGGAAGTCAAATCCTTTGCCTCTCTCTGCTTTAATCAACTTCACTTTTGATAAAAGGTAATAATGATTATATGCATTTTGCATCTGTGTGATTTTTGTTTTTATATACACACACTTAATTGATAATTTATTGAAGGCCCAAAACAGGTGGACTCACACATTAAATAGTAAACCACCTTCTGAATTATGGTTATAAAAAGCTCAGTAAACTCATATAGTTTGCTGCAGCAAGTGGACTGCAGAAACTTGACACACACCAGTCCCTGTCTTCATGTCTTTGATAAAATCCTGCATGAAATCGTTTGGACAGTAGGATGAGTCCCGGCATTGTAAAACAAATTCCTCTAGACTGGTAAAATAGTCATCAGTGTAAAATTAATTGCACCCGTCGCCTGGATCTTTGACAGCGAGCATGTGACAGTTGCTGCTTTCAGGGTGAAAACCCCGGTGAAAGCAGAGACGACTCAATCTCTTCCTCTGCCTTTCATACGTATCTCTTTCAATCTCTCACACACATGCTAATCGTTCCCTCTCATTTGCATCCTAATGATTCCACTCTTCCTTTTTAGCCCTTGTCCGATGCCTCTATTAAGTTGTGTGCCGCTCACGCTCGCCCCCATGTCTTTGTGTAGGCGTCTGCTGACTTTTCTGTCTGTGTGTCTGTTGTAGGCTTTTTATGGAGGTTATTATTTTGTACTAAGGGCTGGGATTTCAATAGTTTAGGCTTGATCTGATACACGAGAGCTACAGTACGTTTGTCGCTCATTGAACCACATGGAAATAAAAAGATGAGAAAACAGCCGAAACAAGAAAAAAGTGTTTTTTTAAATGAGCAGGTTGATTTTGACCTGCATAATATGTCCCTGAGAGTCCAAAAGTTGTTCAGTTTCCCGCTGCACAAGACACTGTCAAACAGCAGACTTAATTAAATTAAGGGATTCATTAAAACAATTGATAACTGATTTGATTTTTTTTATTATGGCACCCAATATTTTATTATCATTTTCACTGATATCCAAAATAAAAATATTTTTTTTCTAAAAACCGTTTCATAACATGGTAACAGATATGTTTGTAACCCGACCCTAACTAGAGTCAGTTTAGATATGAGAGCTTAGCCTTAACTGTATGGCTTGTGTAAACCTAAACTTGTCAGCTTGGCAAAAAACGATGCATCGAAATAAGGTCACACAGCAGAAGCCTGTGATCTTCACAGTATTAGTGTCCACAACATGTCGTTGGCATCTAAAATCCTTATCTTATCTATTCTTTATGTGACTGTAGCCCCTGTTACTCCTGCACTGCAAATCTAAAATGATCTAGACATTACCCAGAGGAGCTTTGTGTTGATCAGGTTAATATCATGGCATGTGCAAAACCGGAAAAAAACAAACATCCGTGAGTGAAGAGGAGTAATTTACACAAAGACGGCAATGAAAATGTCTAACTGGAGAGACAAGATCGGTGAGGGCAGACGCCAAAATCGTCAGACAAATTCAAGAAACGGAAAAAGTCTGTCCATTTATGAACCGGTGGTGTGGTTGCTTATGTGTGCGTTTGTGTGCTTCTTTTCATGGGCCTCCCAATACCCTCTGCTGGGGCAGGTTTCACTGTAATTATACTCTCTCAGAGGGGGGGGGGGAGAGAGAGAGAGAGAGAGCTGGAGCGTGAGTGTACTTGAGTACTCTCTCTCTCGCTGGAGAGCTAATAAGCAACAAATATACAAAGCAATAAATTAATGGTGTGGATAATTAACCAGGAGTGGGCTGGAGATGCATGACAGAGCACCAGCCACCATTAGGGAACTCACAACCATGTGTGTGTGTGTGTGAGAGTGTGTGTGTGTGTGTGTGTGTGTGTGAGAAAGAGAGAGAGAGAGAGAGAGAGAGAGAGAGAGAGAGAGAGAGAGAGGAAGCGTGTGTGAGAGTGAGTGAGTGTGTGAGTGTCATTTAACTGAGTATGTTGTGTGTACAAGGTACTTAGTTGTGTGTGATTTTGAAAATAAATATTCCGGTAAGCAAAAAAAACAACCCAGAAAGACAATACGTATGTTTATTTTCAAGGAATCCAGATCCTAATTGATCTTGTGACCATGTCCAGTATTCCAGTCAGCGTCCAACTCTGCCTTTTCATGCCACTGTAGCTCGACATCAGAGAGCAAATCTCCTTCATAACATCACAACCAGTGACGTGCCATACGCCCCTCCCCCCTCGTTAACTTCCTAAATGATGAGAAAGCAGAAACTCAGACCACTTAACACTATTGAAAGTAGGGCTGCAACTAATGATTATTTTAATAATCAATTTATCTGACGATTATTTTTCCGATTTATCGATGAATCGGATTAAAAAAAAAACAAAAGAGCATTAAGTTCCAACCCTTTATTTAAAAAACAGAATTGACACATTCACAATGCACAACATCTTCAGAAAGTGCACAAACAGGTTGCTCCTTGAACATCCCTAAGCTGTTAAAGTAATGATTACAAAGTAGTCTTCATCTTCAACCATCGTCACAGGTGTCATGTCAGTGACGAGCATGTTGAGGATACTATCCGTCAAGACAGCGGCTTGCTGTGGTGTAGCCTACATGGTGCATTTCCCATCAAGAAGCCTGGAATCCAAAAGATAGTATGAGTATGTGTAATAGCACAATTTACATCAACTCAATAAGTTCATTTATACACCACATTTGAACAGCTTAAGATGACCAAATGCTACAAAATAACTTTAAAATGAAATTAAAAAGTACAACACACACAAATATATTTGTCAACAATAATTCTGTAGTGACTTACCCTGCTGTTGAACTCCCTTCCTCCTCATCAAGGACTCCAACATGTTTACAATTTAAGTGCTGAATCATCACCGCGGTGCTCCCGTGCCGTGCCATGTCACTTTTGCATGTCTTGCAATTAACACTTTTTTCAATTTATTTAGTATGAAATGCTCCCACACCTTGGATGACTTAGGTCGTCCAGATTTCTCAGATTCAGAACGTTATGGTCTCTTCGATGGTCATTCCTCTACCTCCACTCAAACATCAACGTAACTTAATAAGTGGCGTAATAGATGCGAGACACTATGGATCCATAATGAAATTTGTTGCCAAATCTTTTAATAATCGAATTTTTTTGATTTTATTGAATCGTTGTTGCAGCTCTAATCGAAAGCAGGTGACTATTTGAGTGATGCAGTTGCAGCATTTTGCATCAGCTTATGCCAAGACTAGCCAATGCCGCCACATAATCACAATGGAGCGATACATCATTATGTTACTGAATGACAGTACTCAAACTGAAAAACTGAGTGTTCTATCAGTCAGCAGATGAAATCATGCATCATAGTAACTGCCCACATCATGTCTATAGAGAGAACTTGGGTTTAGACGTTATGAAACTGAGCTTTGGTTTACCTGATTGCACACAGAACTAGAATTGGCTGCGGTCAACAGCACATGTAGAAAAGGAATAGAATACAGGAAAACACATGGTGCACAACTGAACAAATGTAATGTGCATGCATTACAATAGCCTGGTAGTAGATCTGAAGAGCATTAGACAGGTTTCAAGAAATCGCCTATCACACCAGTTCGCTGAGATGGATTCACTGCGGCCTCAAAATGTCCAGCAACGATTGAAAAGGTCACTCATGTCTCCGTTGCTCCCCTCAACGTCCCGTACACCTTAGCCTCTCATCTGAATAGTGTGTGTGGGCTGTGTGTAATCTGAATAGTAATAAGGCTAGCTGATAGATTGATGCATAACAGCAAGGAGCATGCAGAGCAGGTGGGCTATTTTGGTGTCAGCTCCCTTTATTTTCCAGCTGGCCCTGTTGTGTTCGACCATTTCAGATGTTGTAGATGTGATACGGAGCGTTGAAGCTGGGAAATGACTTTGATCAAACTTGTATTCTGTCGTTTCAAAGTGCCTGGTGATGGGGTTTGACATTTTATTTCGTACCTCTGCTTGTCTGAGGCAAAAGGAAATAGGGTGGTATCCCTGCATCCCAGCTCTGTGTTCTGCTCAAATCCTTTGTGATCACAAAACCTTACAAAACTTCACATTTCTGCCACCATCCCAATTCCTCATCAGTTACTTATTGTAAATGTAAATGTATATGTGCTGTATTTATATAGCACTTTTCCAGTCTTAACAACTGCTCAAAGCGCTTTTACATCTACAGGAAACATTCACCATTCACACACACTGTGGCCGGGGCTGCCGTACAAGGTGCCACCTGCTCATCAGATAAACATTCACACACATTCACACTCCGATGCGCAGCACCGGGGGCAACTCGGGGTTCAGTGTCTTGCCCAAGGACACTTCGACAATGACTGCAGGGGCAGGGATCGAACCACCAACCTTCCGATTGGCAGGCAACAGCTCTACCACTGAGCCACAGCCGCCCCCCTTATTGAAAAGGTAATGACAAAACTATACTATTTACACAACAGCACAGGAAACATGTGACTTAAATGACTTGTTTCATAACTAAGCTGACTAATCTCCTTCCCTTTACAGGTACCAGAAGTTCTGTCCTCAATGTGAAGCCACATGGTTCAAAATTACTCCACCTCGAAACAAAACCTGAATATATAGGCTTGCCGGTGGCTAGCTAGATAGGAAGACACAATGTAAATAAGACAAGTTTGGGGTTAGAAAAAAACAAATGTGGAGTCCTTTTTTGGTAGAGGCTTGCTACCTCCCCACACATCCAGCCTCGGATCAAGCTACACAGGGTTTCTGCGGGGTTTCACCAAGTCAAATTTAAGACTTTTTGAGAGCTTTTAAAGACCATTTGGAATAAAATTTAAGACCAATATCACTACATGAAAGTACTACAGAGTCATAAAAGTAAACTCATTCAAATTGAATAAAATCAACAAGGGGTAATAATAATCTGTCTATATACAGCAAATTATATTTGGACTAGAGAAAGAAAGAACTACAACATCACAGAATGAAAAAAAAACTTTAAAAAATATTGTAAGGCTGTGGGAGCATTTCAATGAGCATTAGCGTTACATCGACATAGGACAATTAAGACCAGTTATTATTTAACCTAGAACACAATACTTCAGTGAGTTAAGTACTTTTTTTAAAGGCTTAAAAGTTTGATTTGGATTTATTTTTTTAAGACATGATCTATGTCCTGGATCACATGAAGCCCTGTATCCACAGACAGTAAATTGCAGTTTCAAATTGTAATCTCTATCTCTACAGTTTTTCCAGAAAAAGTACACATTTAAAGCCTGATGGGTTGGGGTGATGCAACATCAACTCGTCTTTCAGGAAAACATGACTTTTACTCAGGGAATTCCAGAGGCTTCTTTGTTTCCATTGGAACTACTCTGGGAAAAAAAAAGGTCTTTATGAAAACTGCTGACAATAAAATCTGTGGATTATCCAGTGTGACAGAAAGATTGTCTCTGAAAAGGGGCGTTACCATTGAGTTATTTCTATGGATTTGTTTTTATGAACACCACAACAGAAGTACATTCGTACTGGGATGGGAACTGAGATTTTAGGGCAGCAATCTAAAAATGGGGAAATACAACCAAAAGTGCATGAGTAGATGCAACAAGAGGATTTTTTATTTGTTAAAAGAGTGGACTACGTGCATTGTGCTTACATTTTAAAAAAAGGGGACCACTCTGTAGCTGGCAGGCTTTGTAGCCTTTGTGCAATTACTGGGACATTGAGGCAGAGCGCTGACGACCGCACTGTCCTTTAACAATTACCAGACACTGTGAATATTAAGATAATATTAAAATGTCTGCCTCCATCTGCAGTCCTGTCCTGATTGCTATCTTAACCTCTGACTGGGGGGAGAGGCACAGCAGTCCGGTCTGCTCAGAGAGACCAACAAGACAGAGGAGCCGCGCTTTAATTCTTCTGCCTGAGACTTCTGGATAATGGGGAGGATGGATAATGTATGCATGGCAGATATTACCGTCTGGGCGTAAATGTACAACCCTGCATGCACACACACAACAGTGAACGAACACACACACCACACACACACACACACACACACACCACACACACACACACACACACACACACACACACACACACTTATTAATCTCTGCAACTGAACAAGACGGCAGCAATACAGAGCTATTATATTTGAATCATCATGGAACACGAACACACACACACCCACACACCCACACATCTCTGATAGATATACCGATGTGTCAAAGCCATGAGGGCGACTCTTAAATCAAGTTGGGGAGAGACGGAGGGCGGCAAGGATGGATAGAAAGATAGACAGAAGGAAGGATAGAGGGGAAAGATGGAGGTATTTTAGGTGGAGGATATATAGAAAGGGGGAGCGGAAGTCCAGGCAAGTTCTACACTGTTTAGTGTGACATACAGAAGAGGAAAAATTAATTAACATGTCCTCTCCTGACATGACTTGACATATTGTTTCCCCCACACTAACTTCAAGTTGATATTAAAAGTAACCCTGCAACCCACACATACACACCCACACACACAAACACAAGCAACACGGACAATGCACAGACAACTGCACTAAATATATAGTACATGCACATCACACTTGGAGTAGCAGACAAACAAACAGGGGATACAGGAGCAAACATCAGTCCAGAACAATAAAAAAAACTTATTTAGGTAATGTGTGTTTTTAAGAAAATTAAGAAAAGTTAATATCAGTGTATAATGCTAACAAATACACACATGAAAAGAGCACGGCACTGATTAAAGCCAATATAGAAAAGGAGCACAGGTCCACACACAGACTTACACTACATATACACAACAATCTACTTAACTGTTGAAGTGTAATATTACAATACATATCTCAGAGGGAGGGAAAAAAAGGATGCAATTTGTGGCGGTGCTAATAAATCACACAGATATTATGAGAGCAGGGAGAGAGACTTTTTAATTATGACTTAAACATCAAACTCAAAACATGTCTCAGGGGAATCTGCATAATGATTTTATCCCCCTCTTTTTTGTCTTGGTGGAGCTGAGGGATCTGGATTTTCATTATTATCACTATTTGCACTGTTAAATGAATCAACAAGACAAAGACCGCGGTAGGGAGCACAACAACCAGCGGAGGAGATACGCAACTTGAGCAACATTCAGCTAAGTCCACAACAAGGGATCTGGCGTTGCAAGAAACGAGAAATAAACAAAAAATGAAACTTTCCAATTACTGTACTTAATGGCGATGTCGTGATACTTTAAGGTTCTGTGGTGGCGGTACTACTTTCAAACATAAACAGGATTAGTAACCAACTATTATTTTCTAGCTGTGTGACTTGAAGTGATTATAATTTAGATATGAATTGTATTGGTTTACGGATTTCAGCAGAGCTCCTGCATCTTTACTCATCAATGACCACAGTATGTCTTTGTTTACTGCGTCCTTCTCTACACTTTGTGGTTGTGTGTGTGATTTAATGTCTTGCTTCTCATAATGTCCAATAAAGTAAAATAAGCTCATTTTAAAATTTACAAAAAACAGTAATAATGTCCATGTCCACTGTAAACTTTTCATATTACATCCTGACAATGCAGTCTTTAACAGAGCAGGCACCACACACACACACACACACACACACACACACACACACACACACACAACACACACAACACACACACACACACACACAACACACACACACAACCAACACACACACACACACACACACCACCCACACTTCCCCTCTTTTTCTTTCTTTACCCTAATTCTCTTACACTTCACCCCTCTGGTCTCCCCCCTTCTCTCCCACCATCCCTTTTGTTCTGCGCACCCCTATTTATCACGGTGTGAAGGTTGAAAGAGATATTATTATGGGGTGTCGGGCTGGAGAAAGGAGACAGGGGTAGCCACACGGATCGCGTGAGGAGACCGTGGGGCTAATGACAGGAGGACAGGCTTGGTCAGTGGCCTGTGGTACCTGCTGGATGTGATAGATGGAGAGCGGAGAGGGAAGAGGAGGGGAGGGAGGAGGGCAGGGAGTTCTTTCTCTGCCTGCACATGTATTATATTTTATTGTTTCAAGGAAATGTCTTTGTAACATTTCTACCATGCAACTATGGTAGAAGAAGAGTGTATTTACATGTTGGATGTACCGGATTGGCAACGGTGTTCTCCATTTAAAAACTTTTAATACATTTTGTGTATGTTGCAGTGTATCAGTAGGCATACAGTGGTGTGAAAAAGTGTTTGCCCCCTTCCTCATTTCCTGTTCCTTTGCATGTTTGTCACACTTAAGTGTTTCGGAACATCAAACCAATTTAAACAATAGTCAAGGACAACACAAGTAAACACAAATGCAATTTGTAAATGAAGGTGTTTATTATTAAAGGTAAAAAAATTCAAACCATCATGGCCTGTGTGAAAAAGTGATTGCCCCCCTTGTTAAAACATACTATAACTGTGGTTGTCCACACCTGAGTTCAATTTCTCTCGCCACACCCAGGCCTGATTATTGCCACAACCTGTTCACAATCAAGGCATCACTTAAATAGGAGCTGCTTGACACAGTAAGGTCCACCAGAAGATCCTTAAAAGCTACACATCATGCCGAGACCCAAAGAAATTCAGGAACAATTGAGAAAGAAAGTAATTGAGATCTATCAGTCTGGAAAGGGTTATAAAGCCATTTCCAAAGCTTTGGGAATCCAGCGAACCACAGTGAGAGCCATTATCCACAAATGGCGAAGACATGGAACAGTGGTGAACCTTCCCAGGAGTGGCCGGCCGCCCAAAATTACCCCAAGAGCGCAGTGACGACTCATCCAAAGGTCACAAAGACCCCACAACAACGTCCAAAGAACTGCAGGCCTCACTTGCCTCAGTTAAGGTCAGCGTTCATGCCTCCACCATCAGGAAAAGACTGGGCAAAAATGGCTGCATGGCAAAGTTCCAAGGAGGAAACCACTGCTGAGCAAAAAAAACATCAAAGCTCGTCTCAATTTCTCCACAACACATCTTGATGATCCCCAAGACTTTGGGACAACATTCTGTGGACCGAGAGACAAAAGTGGAACTCTTTGGAAGGTGTGTGTCCAAGATATCTGGTGTAGAAGGAACATGCATTTCATAAAAAGAACATTATACCAACAGTAAAATATGGTGGTGGTAGTGTGATGGTCTGGGGCTGTTTGCTGCTTCAGGACCTGAAGACTTGCCGTGATAAAAGGAACTATGAATTCTGCTGTCTACCAGAGATCCTGAAGGAGAATGTCCGACCATCTGTTCGTGTACTCAAGCTGAAACGAACTTGGGTTCTGACCCAGGACAATGATCCTAAACACACCAGCAGTCCACCACCGAATGGCTGAAGAAAAACAAAATGAAAAACTTTGGAGTGGCCTAGCCAAAGTCCTGACCTGAATCCTATTAAGATGTTGTGGTATGCCCTTTTAAAACGGCCTTTCATGCTCGAAAACCCTCTAATGTAACTGAATTAGGACAATTCTGCAAAGAGAGTGGGCCAAATTCCTCCAGGACGCTGTAAAAGCCTCATTGCACGTTATCGCAAACGCTTGGTTGCAGTTGTTTGCTGCTAAGGGTGGCCCACCCCGTTATTAGGTTTAGGGGGCAATCACTTTTTCACACAGGGCCATGATGGTTTGGATTTTTTTTCACCTTAATAAAAAACACCTTCATTACAAATTGCATTTTGTGTTTACTTGTGTTGTCCTTGACTATTGTTTAAATTGGTTTGATGTTCCGAAACACTTAAGTGTGACAAAAATGCAAAGGAACAGGAAATGAGGAAGGGGGCAAACACTTTTTCACACCACTGTACATAAATCATTAAAACTAAATATAGTATCATAATTGTTTGAATACCCCCACTTCCTTCACAAACCTACATCTTCACACAATCCAAATGGCAGGGTGTAGAACAACATGGCAGGGAATATTTTGGAATTTCGGGCTAACACACAGCAGCAATACTTATTTTCCTCTACCTCCTGCACTCTGACCATTCCTTCTGCTGCTACACTGCTTTCACAATGCATCCACTTCTCTTGGACCACTCTGCATGTTTGTTGTCCTGAATCCAACCTTTCAGTTATGACATATCTTCTTTACAGTGTTATACCCTGCCCTAGTGTCCTTCACTCAGTTTATTTCAAAGTATGTAATTCAAGAAAAAAAAAAACTATTTCAATGCTTTAACATACAACACTACAATAAAAATGATCCTTGTAGGGAGCCTAATGTTCCACAGAGTGGTCTTGGGCATGGTCTGATTTAACTGAAGGGACACCCCATGGCAAATATGAATTCCCATATCTTCCCCATCTGTGCATATATGTACTTTAACCCCATTGCCTGACAATAAAATTAATGTAGCACAAGTCTGCAAGACCCCAGATTACAACACACTTTGGTTAATGTGGGGAAAAGATTGTAGTTTTGGTTAAATGCTAACAATCGTGATGTGTCCTGGGATTCAAGTCACTGCAAAGTTGTTCTGTATTAAACCAGACCACGATGAACATAACCATACATACAAACAAAAACGTAATTGTGAAAAAGTTTGGATCAGATATTTTGGTGAAGAAAAAAAAAAACACATTTTCAATGTACATTTTACTGCCACGTTCAGTATCAACATTTTAAAACTTGCCAGATATGTTAACAAAACTTCCCCATTATGTTTAAACTTTAAAGCGTAACTTTTTTTACATTGATGAACGGTCATTACATTCAAGCCATTGCCAAATAAGTCGACAAAGCTAAATAGCAGACTCTGCTCCTCTCTCTGTATTTCTCAGTATATTTATGTTCAGAAAATGGTGTTGTCCGGCGACTTTTGCATGCAAAAAATTGAGTGAAGATAATTACCTCTTCTGAAGAGTCCATTATGTTTTTTTAAATCCTCTGTGTCCTGCTTGGCTACCAGCAACTGCTTGGAGGAGGGGCGGGGAGGTGCACGATCACGGAAGGCTTGTAACATGAGGACGCGCCTACCGTGTTGTCATTCCTTAGAATTACTCATGAGGGAGACAGAAACTACGCACTGTGGCTTTAATAGAAACCGGCTAGATTACGTTTCTGTCATAATCTCATTTCTAGTTGACAGGGTTGTCGAACATAGATAATCTATTGTCATTGAACTAAAAATCGTGAGTTGCAAAATTGTCCAATAGGTACGCAATTCCAATGGCTATTGGGTTGAACTGTTTTCTTAAAGGGAGCACCACCTGGCTCCAGAATTAATGTGAGATAGTTTGATTAAACTTACATTTATTGATGAATCTGAAACATGAAAACACAAAGGTAAAGGCAGAGCGAGCCTGTACAAGGCAGGGCCTCATGACTGAAGCAGAACCCTTAAAGTCCTTATTAGTCAGTTGACTAACCAGGGGTGTGCAGAAAAAAAAACCAAAAACATTCAAGCTCTACCTATTCAAAATTGATTATAGAATTCCAAAAATCTAATTTTTTCTTTTCGTTTTGTAATGCCGTGTATACTATCACATGGGAAAAGTAACATACTGTGAATCATTTTTTTTTAATTGACAATTGTTTTTGAATCGAAAATCGATTTTAAATCAAATCTTGAGTTTTCTGAATCGTGCGAGCCTACAAAATAACAATTACAGTAACAGATACCAGTTGGCAAACTACAAGTCTGGTGTTTTCAGTGGACCCTGGTGTTCTGGGGCACACAATGCCTTGTTGGTAATTCAGGCTTAGTCAAAGGACAGAAAAGCAAAACTAAACAACCTAGAAATGAAAAAAGACCAGCTTCCCCCAAACTTCCAACCCAGATATAAATAGTCATATTGCTTTATAATTGGTTTGTTTATTCCATGTACTTTAGATAAGCATTTCATTTTTTTTTAAGTTCCATTTTCTGTCTAATATAGCATTTACAAAATGTTTCCAGTGTTAATATTTGACCACTCTTCTCCTGCTATAATGACCCAAAAGTAATAAAATCAATGCTTTCCATATCTACCGTGTCTGGCCATTCGTTAGGTGCAATTACATGCTTTCTGCATAATACTGTATTTACATAATGCTTCTAATGATAATATTAGCCCACTTTTGCTTGTGCTTTTGTTATTGGAACCAAAATAGCTTGAAAAGAGAAAAAAATTGCAATTATTATCCATGATGAGTAATAATCATTCATACATGATCAAAATAAAACCAGCTTCTTCTCAGGACTGACAGCGGATAGTTTAATTGTTCAGAAAAGTAGCATTTATATTTGTTTTTGTTATGACAAATTAAACAAGGCAAAATTCATTAACTTTGCCATTTATTTAATCTCACCTTCTATACTTTAAGTAAATACATAAAATATATATTACCTTTGAGCGTGCGCGCGCACACACACACACACACACACACACACACACACACACACACACACACCTTGTCTCGAAACAATCTAACAAAGAAGGCAGATGAATATAAAGGCTGGATATCAGACTATTCATCACTAGATGATTACCAGCTGACAGCAGTAATTGAAAAACACTTATTGAAATGGTTAGGGAGGAGGGCTGCTTCAGTCCCATCAGACAAAATAACCCTCTGAGGGTAAGAGCAGTCTAAATGTGATGATAAATGGACATATTTTCAAAGGCACGCTTCAGGTTTGTCTGTTCTCAGAAAAATTCTATCTTGATTACTAATAAAGCTTCCCTTTACCAATATTTTAGAATAAGTAAATTCTGCATTAAGTGCCATTTATAATGAGCAATTTCAATTATTTTAGGTTTATGTATCATTGTTATATGATTATAACACACTGGATGATTCAATTAATATTATTCCACTTATTATTCCGTACTTTGAACCTTTAATACACATAATGATCTCCCATTGGGTAGTGGGGGGGAGCCAGCGATGGAGGGAGCTGAAGCTGGGTCGGTCGAAAACATCCAGTGCCTCTTTACCGTGTAACTCGCGCTCAGCGCATGCGGCCCGGTGTGTATGTTCAGGAGCAATGCAGCAGGCGTGGAGGTCGGAGGGCATAACATAGCCAGTTTCACCGCTGGGACAAAGGCAGACCGCTCCAGCAAGACTGAGCACACTGTTCATCATGGCTATGCATGGGAAACTTCTGTGACTTCCCTGGTCCAATTTTATTCAAGGCGTTGGTGGTGCAAATTTATGATTAATAATTAATGACCTGTGAGGCCCCTGGAGGCCCATGGCCCGAGACTGAAACTTGGCCAGTGGAGGTGGTGGTGATGGGTGGCATCTCCACCACCAAATCTCTCGATTTAGGCCAGATGCGGGTGCATTGGGTCTGATATGGTCTGTTCCCAGACCTTATACATACATAGGTAACATACTGTAGGTATAGTCGTTTTGTGACATTTTAATGCAGAAATATTACATATAACATTTTTAAGCCACATTAAGCCTGTGCATGGAGGTGCCATTGGCTGTGCTTGAATACAGCTTTACATAGCCACGGTCATGGCTGCAGAATTTCTGTCAAGTAATTGTTTGTCCTGCTGCATGATGTGTGTGTGTGTGTGTGTGTGTGTGTGTGTGTGTGTGTGTGTGTGTGTGTGTGTGTGTGTGTGTGTGGGTGTGTGTGTGTGTGTGTGTGGTGTGTGTGGTGTGTGTGTGTGTGTGGGGGGGGAGTCAGTAGGGAGTAGTGTTGGGAACCGGAGGGTCGCTGTCTCAATCCCAGTACGGACCAAAGTATGTAATGTTTAAAATAATATAATAATCTCATTATGCAAAGGCAAAAGGAAGAAAAAAAAGGTCCACATACAGTAGGAATTCATCTCCAGATTGTCAACTCCAGCTGGTCTAGAAAGGAAAGGACGCCGTTTGTATTTGTCTTAATCACTAGTGTTCAAATAAATCCCTGGTATTTTCACTCCATCTTTGAACTATGTTGTGATAAGAGAAGCTGCAGGATCAAATTTAGTTTAAAATACCTTAATGCCATTTACTTTTCGGTTAGCTAAGAGTTATGTCACTCATTTCCTGTATTGTTCATTTTTCCATGTAAAATATGCAAAATGTTGGTATTAGCCTTCCTTTTTCTCCAACTCTCCCTTTCTTTTTCCCTCTTCTTTCCTTACAGTACGCGTCATGCTCTGCTCCTGTGCCAACCTATCTATCAAGATGATGTTACTTAAGATGCTATCCATCTCTCTGAGCCAGCTCTCCCTGATATTCAACACGGCCAATACTTAACACTGCTTTTTAACCAACTAAGACATCATCATTACTTTGAGCGATAG
The DNA here is from genome assembly GCF_008692095.1 of Etheostoma spectabile. Lineage (NCBI taxonomy): Eukaryota > Metazoa > Chordata > Actinopteri > Perciformes > Percidae > Etheostoma > Etheostoma spectabile. The sequence goes on from NC_045744.1 coordinate 18,980,126, forward strand.
GGTCTCTTTGAGTGGAGTTGTCCTCCTATTTCATCCCTTCCTTTGCTCATTCTTTCGCCCTCTCCCCAACTCTCTCATCCCCTGTCCCTCGCTCTGCCATTTTCATCGCTTTTATCTCTCTTGAGAGGGTTCGATCACTTTATGTCCTGTCCTCTGCAGTGTCTTGTCCTCTGTAATGAGGGTCTTGTACCATTACATCTCTACATTGTCCTGTCCCGTCCATATCTGTGTCTTGTTCCATGTAATGTCTGCCCTTCATCATTAGGGCGGCTATTGTCTTGTCATGCTACATCATGTGCATGTACGCACTTCTCAGAGTGGCACTTATTGGATGGTCAGCATTATACACACATGGAAGACATTGCCTCTGATTATTTAGCATAGATAGCCTACAGCTAATGTGTGCATGCATTCTTAAAATTGTGAAGTGTATTGTATTTTATCACCATTAATCATTCAATATAGCTGTGTATACACAGAATAGGCAAATAACTTGAAGTAATATGCTAAACTGAACATATCATGTGAAATGGAACTGCCAGTTGAATCTGTTGAGTCTGACAAATGTGACAAAGTTACATTTGTGAGAATAAAGCTGATACGATCACATTCTTATGAAAATTTACTTTTGACTTGTTATCTGACTGCTTTTTATCTTGCGCATTAATATTATTAATTCCAAGGCTACACACAATATTTATCTCTGACTGGTTGTTACAGGTGTGTCAAGACATTCAACAATTCAAATTTGTGCATATCATACTGTAAATTAAACTGCAAGCAAAATGACTTTGGCCCCGTTTACACGGACATGGTTCTTTTGACAAACGGAGACACTGCCCTTCGTTTACACACAAACGGAGAATTCGCCTCTGAAAATGAGTCTTTCTAGAAACTCCGGCCAGAGTGGAGATTTTTGAAAACTTTGTCTGCACGTTTGCATGTAAACTGAGACTTATGGAGCTTTAAGCAGCCGAGGAAGTGAGGAAGAGAAGAGAGAGGAAGTATTCGTTGTTGTTGTTGCTATTTTCGGGATTCGACTTAGCTAACGTGGGCTTGAGCTTCTCCTAACACGGTCACCTACAGGTTTGGCATGCTCTTGGTGCCATCGACAGCATATATATATATATATATATATGTGTATATATATATATATATACACCACACACACACACACACACACACACACACACACACACACCACACACACAGGGTAAATGAACACTATTCTGAAAACTGACAGCTGTGCACAATGTTATTTTTGAAACCGGAGAGGTTGAAATGTCTGTTTATGAAAATACTTGTAAACAGTCTTTTTCACAGCTGATATTTTGACCAGTAGGAAAAGCACAGCTGAAACAAATAATGTCAATTATGGCTCCATCCCATTCAGGTGCATCAGTCAGCCATCATGTGCAATACAGTATCACGCCCTGGCCCAGAAACAACTGATTGTTATCTAAAAACCGACGCTAAAATGAGGCTTTGACATTCTGCAAATTGAGGAATTGACAAATCAAGTAGATATCTTCATAAGTTACATATTTTAGTTAGAGCTGAAGCCTCGTAATAACTTCAGATAAACTTAAGAATTTTGCAAGACTGTGGATTTTGTTGACCACCAGCATTGGAAAGGATCTTTTAATGTCTAGTATGAAAGTAGGACTATAGAGACCAGGAGATGTCATAGAGAAACATATGTATTTGTGCTCTCAGTTTAGTAATTTGTGCACACAGAGAACTTAATTTGTGCTCTGGCATGAGACATTTCTTTCCTAGCTCTGATTAACGGTCTCTCGTTGCCCAAACAAAGCCACACAACCACTCCTTAAGGAAAAATACACAGTAGCTGTATTAGGGCTATGTCAATATGTGAGACAAAATATTGTCAAGTGTTGTCTTTTCCTGGTTTAAAAGGCTGCATCACAGAAAAGTGATGTAACTTTATGAACTTACCAGAATAGTTCTAGCTGCTCTATTATTTGCCTTTAACCACTTAGTCAATATATCCACATTACTGATGATTATTTATCAAAAAAACTCATTGTGTATTTTTATTTGTGAGAGACCCAATATTCAACCCTACAATATTGATGCAATATTGACATTGATGTACAGCATCTGGTAAAAATTATCATGATATTTTCTCCATCATATTTCCACTGCTTCTCATTTCTTTCATCTCTTCTATCTTTCTAACACTCCTCTGTGGTACCCTGTTAATGCATGTCTCTCTCATTGAATCCCTGTCTGTGATATGCATGTTGTAGATCATCCCGTCTCACCTCCAACTTTGTCTGAGAGAAGCTGACAGACCACAGATGGCTGTCTTTGATCGGCCATAACAAGCATCTCCACGTCAAATTACAGGGAACAGACAGAGGAGAAGAAGGCAACACTGAAACACACCAAAAAAAAAAAGATTAAATAAATGAAGTAGATAGACTTAGGGCTTGGGAACGTGTGGCCCTGTGATCACAGCAAATGAGCGCCTCAACATTTGATCACTTCATCAAAAGGGACGTTGCTGCTACCTTTGGAGATGAATAAGAAACCGACATTTTAAAAAGCAAACCATTGATGAAATGCTATGCAATCCATTTCTTTTTTTAAGATTATTTGTTTTGGCATTTTTAGGCCTTTATATCTGACAGGACAGCTTAGAAAGGAAAGGGGAGAGAGAGGGGGAATGACATGCAGCAAAGAGCCACAGGTCAGAACCGAACCCGCGGCTGCTGTTTTGAGGACTGAGCCTCTGTATATGGGTGAGTAGCCTATCAGGTGTGCTATCCAAGGGCCCAATGCAGTCCATTTCAATAGCTTTGTTGTAATTATACTTGGAGGCATTGGGGGGAAAAAAGACAAAGAAAAAAGAGAAGTACATTTTGGGGGACTTACAGGCATCACGGAAAAGCATCATGTTTTATTTGTGAGGTGCCTTTATGAGGCATTATTGGTGTTAACTGCAAATTAAGTTGCATTTAAGTCTAACAGCTTTTCTACAGCCTAAAGTTCTCAAGTCGGAGAAAACTAGACAATAAATCTATTGTCTTGCATTGCCAGACGATGGTCTGGCTGCAACGCTTACCTATTCTGAGTAAGGGAAACCAATCACAACATCCTGGGCAGTGCTTAGCCCTAATGCAGAAATAGGGCCCATGCAAAATAGATAGCAGAAGGGGAAGGGACTCAATGTCAGGCTTTATCCCAGCAATGTACACCCGTTGAGCCCGACTTGTGTATCTATACCTAAGCGCCATAGCTACGAAGGGAAGTGGCCATCTTACATCAGGTATACATGAAGTCCCAAAAAGCCACTGTTCAGTAGCTTTAGTAAAAGTCAGGATATCTCAGCTTCTCCTGCTTTATCCCGATTTTTTCTTTTAATCTTTCCTTCATCATGGCAGTTGAAAACAGAAATGCTGGAGTACCACTTTAAAAAAGGCAGATTTTTTAAAAGCTAATTTACTAATGATTGTTTTGACACAGTATGTAAACTCAATGGATGGGGAAGTTTACATGAAAACGTTTCTCTTGTATTCAACTTTATGAAACTTCAACTTCTGTAAACCACTAAATATTTAACTATTTAATGAATAATTGTGTGCATGTTGGCTCAGTGACACACCTCCAGTAATTAGGACAGGGCAAGAGACTGTGCTATTGCTGCTAGGACAGGTTAAAATAACAGCTGCTGGAAAACTTTTATTCACGCTTCTTCTTTAGGAACTAGGATGAAAGAAAAAAAAAAAAACATTAGTCCTGATGAGAGAAGAAGGGCTCAAAAAGAAAAACTATTGACATAGTAATTCATGTCAATTTATGTCAAGATCCAAAACGTAAAAACATATTTTCTACTAATTACTTTTTATTTACCTCAATAAGACGTTACCTTGCAAGTTAATTTACTTGATTTTATTTTGAGTGGGAACCACACAATGTACACTGGTCCTACCCCCATTATACTGTACACCATGCTCCCGGTTTCTCTCTCAGTGTATGAATATGGAAGATAGTCCTGCCTACAGCATGGCTCGGGCCATTGTCATACTGTTAGGAAGCAGCCATTTGAAAACATGGTCAATATAGCTCTCCCTCTCCCTCGCTCCCTGTCAGGATCTTGGCAGGTCGTGGGAGGTGCTAATGGAAAAGCTCCTGCTCCTGTTCCCCTTGTTCACCACACTAATGTGAAAGGCACCATCCATGTTACAAGCTGTGTGTTGCCATGACCAGGCCACCCTGTCATAGTCCACTGGTCACCGAGCTAATGGGCCGACCACAGAAGAGAAAGTCGGGCCGTAACAGATGGAGGGAAGAGGCAAGTGTTGGACAGAAAAGCAAAGAAAGTGCCTTTAGTCAGTACTCAGACCTTGCTAACTAATCTAAAAAAGATTAAGAGAAACCATCTCATTGCATTGACAGATAATCATGTTGATTTTGTTTATTTTATATTTGGTCAAAATGTACCCATATCATGATAAAGCAACAGTGGTCTTTAGAAACCAACATGCTCTGCACTTAAAAATATATTTGTTGAAAATTTCAGAGCTGAAACCATTAATCAATTAACTGACTATTAATTTGACATAAAATTAATGTGCAAATACTTTGATAATCAAATCACCATTTTAAACATGTTTACATATTTGCATACAAGTAATACAAGTAAAAATACTTTTTACTTGTATTACTTGCATACAAGTAAAAATGCAAAACATCCTCTGGTTTTCAACTTCTGGTCAGGCTTTGCTGCTTTTAAATGACTGTACATTAAAATTATTTTGGTTTTAAGTTATTGGTAGTAACGACAAGACTTCTACACCTTGCAGATTTTTTAAATAAGGGAAACATTAACTAGTTGCAGCACTCATTCTTTTGCCCCACTTTTTAATAAATTTAAATATAAGTCAGTCATCATTGTTATTGATTATTATACAGCTAGAAATAAATATCTATTTTAGAGAGGTGTGATTTTCTTTAAATGTATAACCCTAAAACATAGGATGCACATCCTTTATTATCTGGTAAAGCATTCAGTTAATAACATATTGCCTTAATAAAAACCTTGGTGTTTGTTTTCATTAATCTCTATCTAAAAATGTGTTAGAATTATGTATGAGCATGTATTAGTGGTCAACTTATTCAAACAGCACACTAGCGAAAGGATACTTTATCATAGGTGTGTGTGTGTGTGTGTTCTACGTGTACAAGACGCTGCCAGACTTTGACAGCATTTCTGGTTTCTTATGCTTATTTCTAGTAGTAACCATGAACCTGGAAAGCCTCTCTCTACCATCACCTTTGTGGTCCACACACACACACACACACACACACACACACACACCGCTACAGTAGTAATTCTCAACAAGACAACTCTGTGCATTCTTTCTTCTCTTCTTTCCAACTGGACTACATTTCAAACAACCCTCCTCAGTTTGTCACATACTGAACCACTAGTACACTCTAGCCCACCACTGCACTTTATGCGTGTGTGTGGTGTTTGTATGTTACCATACGTCTACTCACACCCCTCATCACAAATTCTGTAGACAGTGGTCTCCCTTGACGATACTCTCCCACTCTCCCGTTGGACTTGGTGCTACTGAACAAACAAGTCTCAGTTTGTCAGTTTGTCAGAACCAAACCAAACTGTAGTCTACTGTTGGACAGCACAACACTGAACCACCCAGTGACACATCGTGCATTCCCCCCACCACACTCACGTGTAGACACAATAGGTAGACAGTCTGTTAGACAAGAAAAAGCTGTGGAAGCTGGGATTTTTGTCGTTTTTTTCCCCCCCAGGTACATACATCTCAATAACAAGTGGTTTGTTACAACTTGGTTCCTGGAACTTGGACCTTATTTCTGTACATTTACACATCAGTTCTTTGACTTCTATTTGTTATGAAAACCCACCAAGGTACTGCAATTGCTGAGATCTGTAAAAATGGCTGCACACAGGCTACATTGGTGCAACAGGGTCCGATGGGGAAAAGAAGAACAGCGGTAGGATGTTCGGACAAGTTAGCAACTAGCCAGATTATCTAAAAAATCCCTTTGTTTTGTTTTTTTAAGTAAAACCTAGAGTTAATGCACTTCAAATCCCTTATTGGAAACAACGTGACTGCGCACAATTATAGTAATTGTGGACCTGGAAAGACCAGCAGATCGGCCTGTAATGGATGTTCACGGATATAAAATGAATTGCTTGTTTGTCTAGCTTCTCTTCATTAGACCCAGACTACCTGCTAAATGCCCACATCTCAATACTCCACAACCCCGTTATGTAGCGCAGCGTGTCCAAGCCCAAGTCAAGAGTACACGAATGACAACAGAAGGGTTATTTTTTCCGGACTTGTAAAAGCTATTCTAGACCTGCCGAGGACCTTATGAACTATTTTTACAGACCAAGTACTATTCTAATGATGAAGTACACTGATCTCCATTTGTATTAGTGAAATGTCTCTTTAAGCAGCTTTAGAAAAAGTTTTGAATTAATAACTGGACAATATTCTGGTCCTGATTTGACAAAAACATGAAGGACAAATCACCTGTTTGTACTGTGGAAGTGAACCAACGTCTAAGTGGAAGATAGAGAGTGGATGATATCCGAGCTCTGGGGCCCTTACAGTGGCTGAGGAAGCCGAGATATGTTATGTATGTACTGTCTGACATTGTGGAGTTCAAGTCTAGCCCGTGTCCTTTACCTTTTCTCATCATTCTCAGTATTTTTCATTGTGTACTATCTGAAGTTGATATGACCTATAATAATCTTACAAAAATAGGTAGGTCATGGTGTTAGCCACTTTAGCCTCAAGGTGGAAAACTTCAATGGCAAGCAATCAGATTTAAGCCAACAGATTCATGTGTTGAGTGGTTTTAAAAGGTTTGCATTAGCCCGCCGTAACACCAGCCACAGACAGACAGACGAGCAGAATATCAGGTGTAAAAGCTCTTCTGTCTATCATACACACTCCATTGTTGCCAGCTTCACTCTCTTTCCCCCCTCCACTGCCACTCTCTTTTAACTGGCTCTACTCTCTCATTCTCTGTCAAACTCTCTCTGTCTCTCTGACAATTGCGTTATTTGGCCTTATCGAGGAATATGAAACGGCGTGGCGCGACATCTCCGCGCCGAGCCCAACAGATATGCCAATTCATTTTGCAGCCGGCGATTTGACAAGCTAGACTGCTCCTCTTGAAAGACATCATTCAAGCGCACAGCCGCCGCCACCGATCCCCACTCCCTTCCCCTCGCTCTGTCTCTCTCTCTCTCTGCTCATCCACCTTCTCCTTTCCCCTCCCTCCTTTATCCCGCTTTTTTCATTCCATCTCCCTACTCCTTGTTGCAATCTGTAGCGCTTCGTCTCTTAAGATTGAAAAGGGCTCTCGGCCCGCGACAAAAAGCCTGAAAAGAAAAAAAAGACATACTCCCTACTCTACGGCCCTCCCTCTATCACACTCCTTCATAGGAAAAAAAGGTTGAAGTATTGAAAATATAAAATGATGGGGTGGTGGAGGGAGGCAAGCAGGTGATAACATTGTGGATATTAGGGGTGGAATTGCGCAAGATGAGGAAAGAGAGTGAGAGGAGTGTGGAGGAGAGACAGAAAAGGAATAAGAAGAAGAGAGAGAGGTGGAGAGGAGATTGGTGCCCTAAGCTGCGGGTGTTTGAGGGGATGACACAGCCACTAATACAAGTGTTTAAATATTTGATGCAGGGAGGGATAAAGCGGGATCGTCTCGCCACGGAATTGAGTGTCAAGACGAGAATCTATTAGAGAATCTGTGTGTGTGTGTGTAAGGCAGATTTGACAGTGTGGCGGAGCAGGGCAAAGCCTTGTGTGTTGTTGCCGCAATCTCCTCAGCACCAATTCATCCCCCCCCCCCCCCCACCCAAATCCCTGTTTCCACCACCACCGCTCCCCCATCTTCACTTCACTTAAATGTTTTTTGGCCGTGCTTCAGTAGACGCTGATTATCACGTCTTGTGCAATGGAGGTTTTTGGGCAAGGAGCGAGACAGACAGTGGGTGAGGGAGAGACACAGAAACAGATAGACCATGGTGCAATGGAGGGAGAATAAGAAAGTTATTTGAGGGTGAGAAAATACTATAATAATAGGACCCTGTGTGTGAGTGTGTGTGAGTGTACCTGGACTGTCTCGCATGTTCTTGATCACTTGGATTGTGTCTGCAATCACTCCTTGTTTGCTTTCTAGTGCACTACATTTCGCCTTTGTCATTTTATTTGAGTTTCCACATTTTAGGAGAGAGAAATGTACTGTATGCAGTGCCCCCCAAAAATGGCCATAATATTACCTTGGTGCAGTGTATGCGTTTGGTAACTCTTTATTTGACAGATGCGTAAATTCCAAACAAAGTTCTTTCCTGCGAGAACTATTTAAAATAACTATTTTGTAATAATTATAAGGGAAGCAGAAACCAACTTCAGATACTTTGTTCATTATGTTGAGTTTAAAAGCAATATTCATAATGCATTCATTTTTTTTTTACTTTATTGTTCATAAAATATATTTTGAACTGTTTGCTTGCTTGTAGACAAATGTTTGCAAAGTCAGCTTACCTGCTGACTAAAAGCGAGTTTTACATTTGATTAGAACAACCTGCAGCTTTGACAGCAACAGCAGAAGCAGAAGCCAACCGTTCTATAACAATCACAGTCCAAACAAGCACAGGAACCAAAGCAATAGCAACTCCACAAAAGATGACAACCCAAAACGCAACAGCAGGTACAACAACGTTAACCGCTTTTACATTACAGCGACCAGGGTCACTGCAGGAACAAAATGCAAAAAAACAAAAACGTTCAGACCAAACAACAATATCAACAGCAATCTATAGCTGCTGTAGCAAAGACAGCATTGACAACAACAGCAATCGCTACAATACAAGCTACAACAAAACACTTGTCATCCTGGTTAGCCCCTTTTTTCCTTTTTGACTGCGGCTCAGTCATGGTGTTTAGATCGTATTACATTCAATTAAGAAACAACACACACACACACACTCTTCTGGCCCACATCATCTCAATCTCTCCCTCTCACTGTTCGGTGATTGAGTGCTTGTGGCCTGGTCAGCAGTGAAACAGGGCCCCAGTCCACTCTCACCTGCGTGTGTGTGTGTGTGTGTGTGTGTGTGTGTGTGTGTGTGTGTGTGTGTGTGTGTGTGTGAACACGCTCTTTAGCAGTCTAGACAGGGCCGAGTGCCACTTTAACCTGTGTGTAATGAGGGCATGGTGGAACATTGTTAGGGAATAAAGCTTGTTACTTTTAGTCCTAACACACTCGCCAACACACACATATCCACCCACACACACACACCCACAATAGAGATACACCCACATTTCATCCAAACAAGCCTTAGCTAACACTGGGTCAGGGTTGAGCAACACCATTGACTCCAATTTCGTCTTGCCCTGTAGCTCAAACATTGGCCTGCCTGTTTTCTTTCTCTTTCTCTCGTTCGTAACACTAGAAACTAATATCTGTGCAACCTAGTACTGCATAGGAACGCAAACAGCATGAAAACAAATGGGTCTTTCATAAAGGCCCCTTAATATTTATTTGAATAGAAGGCGTATTCATTAGTTATGTAATATGAGAGACCCACCCAACTTATTGATTCAGACGGTCAACTCTCATAATGCATTATCAAGTTCTTGTGCAATGAAATATGCATCCATAATCTGCATGATACAGCCATATCAAAGTGTAGATATAGGGTTTAATATATTAAATATTTGCTCTGTTTTTGATGAAAATAAGACTAAGTAGGTCATCGGGTAACTAATAGAAGTTATAAAGACATAAAATATTTGTTTTTTATCATCATATGATGTCACGCTACCACTAAGGACACTGGGGTCATGTCATCTGTTTTCTTTTTGGTCAGTTTTAGCAACTTGAAGGAAAAGCATAAAACTAATTTATTGTTAGATTCAGTATAATAACATTTCAGTGTTTTAAGCAAACAAAATAAATTATTCACCCTTTTGAATTATAAATTTGAACCCTGGGCATCAGTTAAATACATAAAGTATGAAAAATGTCTATAATTGAAACATGTTACCCTTCTTTGGGGTGTCTAAGGATGCATCATTGGTCTCTTGACCTTAGTATTTCTAAAATCCAGGCTACAACCCAGATGGTAACATGCAGTTTCATATACAGTATGTTGGATACACGCAGTGTCCATTTTATTAGCTACACTTAGCTTAAACTAATGCAATTTTATTCAAAAGCCCTGCAAATAAATAAATCACAAAATGTATAGTTGAAACTGTTTTAGAGAGGTGTTTGTGTGTGGTTTGTGTGTTTTTAATTGTATTATACTATGTCATACCTTCTAGTAAGTTTGGCTGCTTTTATTTGATTGGCTAACCGCTAAAATGAGCTCACAATAACAGTTACATCAATAAAAACATTTTTACCAATCTTTGAACTATTAAAACACACCGCAAAGCAGTGTTTGTTCATAAGCTATTCATAAATCACAAGAAATTATCAATAGGGTTCAAAATTGTTTATTTTTGGACAGTGAATACTTATACAATGTATACTATTATTGTTGTCTGTATATAAAGTGTGAATATACATATCCTATTAGTTTGTCATGTGCACCAGTCATACATGTTTTTTTCTGATAATGTTGATACAACCTATTTTAAAATCCTATCTTTGTTGAAAATGTAAGATTTAACACTTTAAATAAGAATGAAAAGCAAAGAATAACAAACGAGGGGCCTGTTCTGTGCAAGCGATGTGAACCCGCGGACGGAATCACACTTATCCACGCACACTAAGCCCGACTCAATAACGCACCTAGTGAGGGTGGTGCACAATGTGTGTGTAGCATTCAGATCAGACACCCTGTGACATTCCCCCAGCCCCTACACACACAACACACACACACACACACTTACATATGCACACTTGGCACCCATAGACCCCCCCCCCCTCTCTCACACACACACACACCACACACACACACCACACACACACACACACACACACACACACACACACACACACACACACACACACGCACACACACACACACCCTCCCCCGTCATCCACCCTCTAGACAGTGATTCTATGTTCCATGTCGCCACCTGTCTTGTCACATTTCCTTCTTGTCTGCCACACTGTCTCTCTCTTTCTGTCTTCCTCTTTTGTACTACTCTGCCTTCCTATCCACTCTCTCCCTCTCTTGGCCATCCCTCCATCCAATCAATAACTGCTGGCACTTCCTTCCACAGCTCAGGAAAAACAATTAAAAGCCATCGATCCCGACTCACACACACACGTGAACGCGCATGAACACACACATACACACACGTGTGCAAACACGCGCTCGGCCATGAATATGCAAGTGGGTCTCCTTGACCTTCAAGACAGGGGAAAGCCAGGTGACTTCATTCTTCATGGGACTGCCACTAATATGTCTGAAAACCACACCCACACCCCACACACACACACACCACACACACACACCACACACACACACACAAAACACACACACACACACACACACACACACACACACACACACACACACACACACACACACACACCACACACACCTTCAGTCATACATGCAAACTTAAGTGTGCCTGCTGGTGCATACCTTAACAGCGCAGACCCATACACAGAGTTTGATGCGTCCATGTTATTTAGACTTTAAAAAGACCGTAAGAGTATCTGAATATGGGAATTGATCGGTAGAGTCAGTGAGTTGTTTTCCATCATGAGCATGTTCATTAACCAAGGGGTAATGTAATAATCACTTGCAATCATGGAGAGATAGTTTCAATGATGTGTCTATTTACACAAGTTGCATCGCAGGCAGAAAAAGAACCATGGTACAAAGAAATACAACGCTAACTGGAAACCACAAAATCCATCTATCCAGATCATTCTGTTCAGCCATTCCCAGCACATATTAAAAAAAGGCTTAAAAATGCCACCAAAAAATGTATTTCTACCTCAGAAACTTGAGAGTAGGGCTGTACCGAATTCCATTTTTTCAAAGTTTGGTGGAGGCAGCAGCGGTGGGGAAAAACAAAATTTCTGACTGCACCTTTAGGCAGCTTCATTTCCCAGAAAAAAGATAGAGTTGAAGCAACTGATGTGCTGTTGCAGTCACCTGTTGTTACACACAATCATGTGCAGTTCAAGACTTGCATTTCATGCGTTTACATTGCCTTTAAAACCTTTTTGTAACAGTGATGTTTTACAGGCCTCAATACGGACTGACGAGTCTGATAGTGTGTTAACATGACGAGAATGTCCACCGCAGGTAGACGACGACGAAATGTTTGCTGCAAGAACTGCTTTTTGGCCAGACCGTCTGACGATGATGATTGTTGCAGTGTTTGTGAATGAATGCTCAGTCAGTCAAGCCTACTATCTTTACCTTTATCAAATGGTCTGAAAACGGCACCAGGCTGCTACAGTCGAACCACACAGACCTCTGCAAACATCAGACTGCTTGCATGTAACTCAACATTTCTCCATTCTTGGCTGAGATGGACAGCATAGCGCTGCAGAAATTTGCCAGCAGCTAGCGGACATTACCTAGCAGCTTGGTCCCGACAAAACACTGCAGTGAATTTCAGCCCGTCAGCACGTTTAAAAAAATAATAATAATAATAATAATATTCAAACCCCCAAAATTGGTATCAATCCCAACTGGGCCAAAATTAACAAAGAAAGAGAACCTTTTTGCCACAACATGAACATATTATAAATAATAAATAAACAGATGAAATTGTGTACAGGTTAATATTGAACTAACTAAAATGCAAAGGCATGTAAACAACAAAGACGTTGTAGTGCAAACTACATAATGACACAAACCTTTAACAATAGACTTGGTGACTGCCCAGTTGTCAACATTGACCTACCTAATGGAGAACTGACCTAAGTGCAAAGGAATGTAATTGAATTACCTTATGGCTGAAAGGTGCAGTAGAAATAAAGTTGCCTAGCCTTACAACCTCAGCCTGTCATCAGGGCATAAAAACCACTGTTGTGCCTGCTTGTCTCAGAGGAAGTGGAATGTCAACAGCACCGTGACCGCTTTTGCCTGCCATTAATATCATATCGCGTGAAGTTTTGAATAACTGTAACCACACTGGAAACCAGGAAACTTCGTCCGCACCTCTTGCACGCGTGTGTGCGTCGGAGCTCCGCTCTTAGTCAATATGCAGAGAGGACAGAGAAGACAGTTAAGCTTGCGATTAAATGCTCTCAGGTACCAAAATTTTACAGAAAGATAAATCATCTTTCCATACTCATAGGATCAGAGTATTTTGTTTGGTGCCATAAAAGAATCAATGTTCGGTGCCTAGCCCTACATACATTTGGACTGTTTAATATTATTGTTACTTTATTTTTCAAATGCTGCCTTTTAAAATTGTTTTATTTTGTACATTGTTTATTTTGTATATTTGTAGTATATAGTGTAGATTTTACATTGTTTGGCATTATGTGGACAGAAAAGGAAGAGTTTAATTGTACAGGGAAACATGTTTCCTTACAGGGCATGAGACAAAACCCTTTGAACTTGAACTTTGATATTTGATTGTATTACATTTTGATAGTTGACTGATTCCCTGCACTATTCTTTGTTCAGTGCTTTTCATTTGTATACTGCTGCTGTGACATGTGAATTTCCCTGCAGGGGTAAATGAAGTATCTATTTTGCCACCATTCACCTAAACATTGTGATGTCCCCTGGTAAACATTTTCATCTAGCTTTTTAAAAATGCAGTCATTGCAGATGCAGATGTATTATTACTAGGGATAGATACTAAAATCTGCATGAGCAAATGCAGCATCGAATTCAGCAAAGATCCAACAAGCAAGACGAGTCGGGCCTTTTCGAAGTCCACTGGTGTTTATTGCTGTTGCAAAGGTTTTCCTCTGGGTGTTTTATTCCTAAAAAAGACCTATGCCCTTGGCTGTAGTAAATGTAGTAGTAATTTGTTTTAGCAGTCAGTGATGACTTGACAACATATTTGCTTGACCAATCACAAACACTGTTAGCAGTCCATGACAGCACCCAGAGCCTTGATTTCATATCACCTCATGACAGGCAACTTCTCCTCATAGCATGACATCAAATGAGTGTCTCTGACTGCTGTTATATCAGCTTAGTCTAATCTATCCAATGTTCTAGCCATCTTTGTGCCTTGCACAGATGGAAAAATAGAGGTGATAGATAGAAAGATGGATGGATGGATGGATGGATGAGGAACAGGCATGGGTACATGGACAATAAGGAAAGAAGGTGATGGAAGATGGGACAAGTGGAGAAAAAAAGAAATGGTTGTTGCAGCGGGCTAAGCACAGAGAGAGAGAGAGAGAGAGAGAGAGTGTAATAGAGAGGGACAGCAGTCACACTCTGGCTGTTGCTCAATGAGGGAGTGGCCTCTAACGCCACCTCTAATCTGTATCCAGTCAGCCCACACACCAGCACCCACTATTCAGCTACATGAAAAATAGTCCCAACAGGAGTTGGAAATGCAATTATTTTGTTGTTGGAATGTTTTTTTTCATTGTGTGGGTGTGTGTGTGTGTGTGTGTGTGTGTGTGTGTGGTGGTGGGTGGTGTGTGTGTGTGTAGTGTTGTGTGTTAGGGGGTGGGGGGATTGTCACTGCAGGCCAGGTGTTCCTCAGGGTCTGCTGGTTTTCTTTTGGTTTGGGGAGTTTGATAAATGAAGAGAGAGAGGGGGAGAGTAAACAGGGAGAGTGAGCGAGCTTGATAAATGATCGGAGAGTGATGGATTGACTGCAATGCTCCTACATCTGAAGCATCTGCTGTTGTGTTGGCTGCTGAATCTGTCAGGGGCCATGGTTCTCCGTCATTTAGGGATTTCTGACACCTGCTACTGTACATATTAGCATTGGAAAGTTCACAATGTAGGCAAATCAGTGTCAATGAACATGCCAGAACATTATGTACAATTTTAAATTAGCCCAATTGGCTTAGTTACCAAGCACAGCCGCATAGAATTGATTAACACCAAAAATGTCACATTCTCTTGTGGTTTCTGTAGTTGCAGTGTGTTTCTTTATGGTGTGTATGTTTTGTCTTTTAGCCTCTAGTATGAGTCTAGTACCAAAAACACTGAATGCTACAATTCATTTGAAGCAACTCAATACCATCTTCTACACCTACACCTCAAGTGAACTGGAAGTATTTCCTCTCCAAGTCCAAGAACATACAACATTACCAGATGTAACTTTCTTCTGATTTGACAAAGCTCTTCCAGAGCCACCAAGGACACTATACAACTTATTTCACTAGAAAAAAATCTATCTATCTATCTATCTATCTATCTATCTATCTATCTATATATATAATATATATGATTCTGCAAAAAATCCTGGTTGAGTTCAATAAAAATGTTTGTTTTTTTGTCCAAACACAAAAAGATATGGTAAGATTGTGGTTATAGCTAACAAGTTATGAGTAAGGTATGGTTAGGGTTAGGTAACTAAAACACTTAATGTTAGAAAACATCTTTTCAGTAAAAGATTTGTGAAATGCCCCGTGGGGACTATACGTAATCTATTAGCACTAGACTACAACAAAAGCTTCTATCTATATTTATTTCTATTTTTGTCGTCTGTCTGTCTTGATGACATTTGGCCACAGCTGGACCCTGCTGTGTTTGGCAGACACAACCATTTGCTCCGTTTGATCCATGAACCGTAAACGTGTGAACTTGAACCTCATTGAGCACCTACACCCACAACTGTCAAGAGCATCAGGTGTGTAGTAGAAATTTGACACATTACATGTATGCACCTACATTATGAACACACATGAGCCGAGATGAATCCATAACTGCTCAATGAGGATTAAACAGGGCATCAATGAACAACACAGTGTGGCATTTGGAGTGAGTGATAGGCAGTTCATTTTAAACTGTCCTTTCCTTTCTGAACAGCCTACACTAAGAGTCTCACTTCCCACCAGCACTTCAAAATCAATGCATACACCAAAACATAAAAAAATGACACAATATCAATCCAGGGCAGATCAAGGTGTTCAATTAACATTTATTTGACGATTACTGTCATAAACTACAGCTCACCTCCAGGCCCGCAAGATCAATTGACATCTGCTCTGATTGGTTAATCCCTGATTTGCTTCGCAGCCTATGAGATCATTCATCTCTTCTGTCAATCATCTGTGCTAATGTGCATGCCCGGTCAATTGATTCCCAGACATCTGAACATAATCCCTCTGCAATTAAACAATTAGGCATTTAGCAAACCAATTTAGCAAACATCCAACAAGCCAGACGAGTCGGCCCTATTCAAAGTCCACTGGTGTTTATTGCAGTTTGTGCATTTAATTGAAGGCCAGTATTGAGGGAGTGTGTGTGTTTATGTGTCTGTGTGTACTGATGTTATCATGCTTGAGTTGAGATATTAGTAACAGGTGGCTAACTGGATCCCTGGAGCTCCATGCACTCCACATTGAGATCTGTGTTAATTGAGAGATACGTAATTAGATTACAAGTTTGTGTGTGTGTGTGTGTGTGTGTGTGTGTGTGTGGTGTGTGTGTGTGTGTGTGTGCTGAGTACATGGGAGTGTTTAATTGCAGTGCTGTTAATTAAGCCGGTTAATGCTGTAACTTTATGGTTTGACTATATTATCTACAGAGTCCTGCCTATTCATTAGCATGGGTGCTTCTGTCCCCATGTATGACTTTCTTCTGTCTCTTTCAGTTTCCTCCGTGTATCTGCTTGTGACGTGTGTAGCAGCTGTATTAGTACATCACTGTCTGTCCCCGTCTATGTGCTGACAGCCATAAACCAGCAGAAGAGCATGTCTCTTTCAGCAGAGTCAATTTTACAGCTCTGAGTCGCAGCTCTGAACTGACAAATCAATAAAATCAGAGGGAGTTAAATAATTTAGAGCTGACTCTAATTAGTCTTCTAGTCCTGCAGTATGGATTCCTCTACAATATTGATGACAGAGTGTCTGTTTATGGAAGAGATTGCAGGACTGAGCTCTCTTCTTCTCTGCCTCCTTATAAGAGACTAGAGAATACAAATCAACATCCTGACATAGCAGAATGAATTCAAAATGGATTTTTAATTTTTTTTTTTTGGGGGGGGGGGGATGATCCAGAAGGGATACACTCGCAAGTGACAATGGATTGCATTATATACAAGTGTTCGTTTTTCTGTACTAATTGGCCCAAAAAAACACATGTCTCCTTAATCACGTACCCACACTAAGCATAAGGGCCCAGACACACCAAACCGACATCAAAGACCTAGTGGGGAAGAAAGCAGACTGTTGCGACGCCTCACGCTGCCTGTGTCTGGACCAAAAGGTTGCACTTGAACACCCCGCAAAGATTACAGGCTACAGCCAACTAGTACGTATTGCAGTGTATTCATCAAGAGAACCAGAAGGCCGAAAGGACAGATTCAAGACGCTAGTTTGCCAGCTAGCATATACACAGCACACCCCAGTGTTACAAGAACAAATGATTTATTTTATGATTAATATTTCCGTGAGCGAGGGAACACTGGCACAAACAATTACGAATAGTTTCTGCTAAAAAGCTTAGTGGCTTTAAAGAAAATCTTACTTGATATAAGTCTAGTTACATTTACAATTACATATTTTTATCAGAAATTTATGAGTGTTGTAGACTTGAAGGTTGAGAGTTGGGTTAAGTGCTGATTGTAAGTTATGGATGTAATGTAAATGTATCTGCTCTACTCTGGATTGGGTAGATTTATTTATGGGGTCTTCTGGGATGGGCATATTTTTATGCATTTTACACTTAATTAACTTAATATACAAAAAAAACTATTTTTTGTTAATAACCTGACATTGCCTGAATAAGGAATTGTTGTTCTGGACTGATGTTCATTGCTCTCTTATTCCCTGTTTGTTTCCCTGATACTCCAATTGTGATGTGCATGTATACTTGGTGCAGTTGTCTGTGCATTGTCAGTGTCTTGCTTGTATGTGTGCTGTGTGTGTGTGCTGTGTGTGTGTGCTGTGTGTGTGTGCGCTGTGTGTGCGCTGTGTGTGCTGTGTGTGCTGTGTGTGCTGTGTGTTGTGTGTGTGTGTGTGTGTGTGTGTGTGTGTGTGTGTGGTGTGTGTGTGTGTGGCGGTTGTTATCAGTCACGGGGGGGAAACTATCGATCATCTCTTTTAATTACCCCGAGCATAGCGAGAGGCCTAAATTAACTCCTCTCCTCTGGCTGCTGAAAAAGCCATGCATATTTTACGACCGGGAGACCAATCGTATGTCACTCAGCCCTTCTCCTCTCCTCTGACAAGACAAGACTTATCACGGTTGTTTATCTCTCTCTTTCCCTCCATATCTCCTCCTCTCTCCAGCAAGCATGTTGTCTGTGTGCAAAACAAAAGCGTGAATAATAAATATCCACATTGTGTGCGTGAGTTTGTGCTGAAGCATGTTGCCCCGGTGAAAAACAAAAACGTGAATCTCCAATGTCCCCATCCTTGGCGTGTCCTCTTTGTGTTGTGTGTGTGCGTCCTTGCTGCTATACGACACAGTAAAAACCATAGAGGTGCATTAAGAGGTGTTTTACCATGCGCTGTCATGGTGGCTTGTCATCTGGTGGGACACTGATCGCTGTTTTCCTTCAAGGGCACACCTCTCTCTCTCTCCTCCTCTCTCCCCACTCCGGTCTCTCTCTCTCCTCTCGTCTCTCTCTCTCTCTCATTCCCCCCCCCCCCCCGTCTCTCGATCTCTCGTCTCGCTCTCTCTCTTCCCTCTTCATCTCTCCTCTCTCTCTCGTCTCTCTCTCTCTCTCTCTCTCCTCTCTCTCCTCTCTCCCTTTCTCTCTCATCTCTCCTCCTCCTCTCCGGTCGTCTCACGTCGGTCTCCCTCCTCTCTCTCCTCTCCCCTCTCATCTCTCTCTCTCGTTCTCTCTCTGTCTCTCCGCTCTCCTCCTCTGTACCTAGGCCTGCAAACGATTCGGGAAAAACATGATCGCGATTTCTTTGCTTACTTAAATTGATTCACGATTCTCTGCCACGAGTTGTTTTGACCAGACAGAACAAAACAAATTGTGAGTACCCAACTAGATTTTTTTTTTGCATCTAAGCACATTGCGCCACCAAGCCTGTAAACAGAGAAGCTCAAGTGAAATAAGGGGAGCATTGCAGCCTGGGGAGTGGCTTGTAAAACCTATTTTATACAGTCTAGTTTAAACTCACAGAAGACCAGTAAGTACGTTTGTGATGAAGTTGGGATTGCAAATAAATGAGAATCAAAGTCATCAAAAAAAAAAACGACTTCTTAGCTGTTAGGGACTTTAAGCAGCAACAGTTGAAGGACGGCTACGGCGTTCCAGAAACATTCCAACCGTTTGCCGTAGCAAAGCAGTCAATCTCCCGTAGCAGACAGAACCAGGTACACTTGGAATGTTCCTAAAACGCTTGCTGTCCCTTTAATTGTCCCTTTTGACTAGAGTCTGCAGGAACAGAAAAGTGTCTCAATTGATACTTAGAGGACAAAGGTATCATGAACTGTTTTAAATACTGAGGGAATTTGAAATCAGTCCCTTCAGGATTTTGAGGCCTTTTTTTGAGATTGTTGCGTACCAAAAAAAGCCTGATTTTGCAGGACCTTTTGAAAAAAATTGCAATAAAATGTCCAATGTTTGTTGCAATGACGTTGTGAGAGACAGTGAAAGTTGCAAAAGTATAAAGAGGAAACTTGTTTTGAGGAGAATAAAATTACTCTGAGCTGAGTTTTCATAGGAACCTTACCAAAAAGGCTCAGGATGCTGCAGTAGAATATGAAAGTGGTGGATTTAAGACAAAAAATAATTTACTGAATGAATCAAAGGGGCAATGTGGAGCTGGGGTGTGGCCTTGACCAATCCACCTGCTCTGTTGAAAGCCATGACGTCTCCTCCTCCATGGGTGGACCAATGTCTCTTGCGCGGGCCAAGCAGAAAAAGGGGAGGGAATCCTTTCCCATTTAGGACCTCTAAGGAGCAAGATTCCAGATCGGGACCATTTAGCTTTCATTACTCGAAGGCAGAGCAGACACCCAGGGCTCGGTTTACACCTATCAACCATTTTAGCCACTGGGGGGACAAGAGGCAGGCGTGGATACCTCAATCAGTGTTTTTACCCTTTTCCCAAGGTCACATCAGCACTTTTCAAGCACTTTCAAGGGTCCATTTTAAAGCTCCAGTCTTTGTGTCAGTCGCTGGGGGAACTGAGCAAACTACGGTTATTGGTCAAATTTATGGAAAAGTTGCGGTGGTTGGTCAAAATTGCGAATCGCAGCAAAGTCAAGGTGATTGGCAGACACAGGGGCCATGTGTGTGTAGAAAAAAGTTTGTAAACATGCTAATACACAGTGGGCATGTGTTTCATTTTGGACAATCATGACTTGCTTTTGCAACCCATAATTCACATTTGCTCTTGCCAAACATTACTCTGATGAAGACAAAAAGCAGAAAACACAAGTGGCTCGGACGCCCTGTGTATCCTCACTAGAAGAACATTTTTCCAGTGTTGTAGTTTGGATTAGAGGATGACACGGGAGTGGATTTTCACTCCTGTCCCGTCCCACTCCCATAGAAAGAAATCTTGTCCCGTCCCACTCCCAGACCAAAGTTTAAAAACTAATCCCATCCCATCCCGCTCCTGGTAAATTGAGTCCCACTCCCATCCCGCTCCTGTTTAAACTGACTCAGGCTCCTGTACCGCTCCCATTTATTTTTTTCTTAAATTAGTGTTTAGTTAATACATAGAATTTGATTTAATCTGCTCTCCATCCTGTTTTAGACCAGCTGCTGAGCCTGTTTCGGTCAGACGAGACTTGACACCTGACGGCAATTTTCGCTTGATGAACGAAGCGATGCTTGGCTGATTCTTTCCCGAATTTGCCTTGCAAGTGTGCCTCTTCAGACCGCTTGTCCCTGAATCCCTAGCGTACTTGACTAAGACTAAGCATGTCTTACAAGCAGCATACATCGTGCTATCACCGTCACATTCTACTCTCATAAACTTAATTCATATTTCAGACTTTCCGACTAGTTCTGTGAACTTAATAGACATGTCCTTACTTCTGACTTTGCGCTGTAAATCATTTTTTGCCACATCGACTTCTCCGCGGCTGTTAGCTCCCTCCATCACTGCTCTTTGAATTACGGCGGTAAGCCGTGACAAAAAGCACTGATGGCTTCTGGGACGGCTGGGTCTTGTAGTTATTTTTTAATTGCGTTACATTGTAGGCGTATTAAAAGGAAACTACAAAAGGTGCATTTACTTTTTTTTGCATTTAGGTGCATTTAGATTTTTTTGTCTTCTTTGCTATTGGTTGATTCCCGCTCCCGTCTGCTCCTGTTAACCATTTATCCTGTACCGTCCAAATCCCGTGATTAATAGTAAATACGACTCCCATCCTGCAGGAATCCTGCAGGAATCCCACGGGAATCCCACGGGATTCCCGAAAAAATGGCAGCCTCTAGTTTGGATGGTGAACTGTTTGAAGAAGAAAAAAAGAAAAAAGAAATCTGATAACACTGACTGAAAAAAATGTTTTACAAGTAAATGCTGTATACAGATGTTTCTGCCATTCCCCCCCCCCCCCCCCCATCAATCTCTTTATCAAGCTGCAAAGGTTGATTGCCAGGCTATAAAAGCCATTTTTGTTTTTCAGTCCCTTCACACTCCTTTACTACCATTGTATTTTCTGCCCTCTCATCTTTTGTTTCCTCACTTTATGTTATGTGTGTGAGTATGTGCATGTCAATGAGAAATACGGAGATTTGAGTTATATTGGTGGCTGACATGATAAACAAGCCTTGCCTATCTGTCGGTTTTCCAACAATGAGTCAGTGAGTCCGTCAGCTACACAATCAGTCAACCTGAGAGTCAGTGATTATCCCACAGCTACTAATGGGACACACACACACACACACACACACACACACACACACAAAAACACACACACACACACACAACACCACACACACCCCACACACACACACCACACACACACACACACACCACACACACACACACACACACACACACACAATCCGCTGTGTAAATTTTAAAAGACTGTCAGGTCAGTGGCGAGAGCAGCACCTTGCCACGTTAAAAATGCCAGGCGGCTGCCATCGTCACCGCCAACAAGCTGCCCAAACTGTCACACACTTACACACACGTGGACACACACACACACCGTGGACACACACACACACACACAGAGCTGTCAACCACCGGTCACAATGCATTTACTTAGTGACAGAATTCTAATTAGTGGTCTGGCTGGTGTCACCTGACTTGGAGAGAGGGGAGGGGAGAGAGAGAGAGAGAGAGAGAGAGAGAGAGAGAGAGAGAGAGAGAGAGAGAGAGAGAGAAGATTTGTACGGTGGAAGAGTGGTATTGTGGGATATTGGAAATGGACGAGTGAGATGGAAGGGTAAGGAGAGATGAAGGAGAAGAGATAGAAAGAGAAGGTGTGGTGGGTGGAGAAGGAAGCTTGTTGTCATCTGGTGACAGAGAGAGACAGATGAAGTAATGGACAGGAAAAAGATGATTATGTAAAACGGTGGGTTAAAAAAAAAAAAAAAAATGAAGAAAGTCAGATGAAAGAACACATCCACTCTATTTTTCTCCCGGTCACATTTACATAAACTGCAGCAAATTACCTCCCACGAGTGTCTAAAGCAATCCCCGTAGCTCCTAAATGCCTGATTGCCTAATTGTCACATGGAATGAGAGTGCTAGAGTTTAACCCTGCAGAGCCCCTTACATGACTGCACCCTCCACTGTGACATGCTATCAACAGGACAGGAGAAGCCAGATGACTAGAGAGCTAAAACCAAGATAAATGTGATATCACTTCACTTGCTTTGATTCGTTTACATCATCTCGGTTGTCTCTGATAAGTAGATATTGATGATATTTACTGAACAAAATTATAAACACTTTTGTTTTTGCCCCCATTTTTCATGAGCAGAACTCAAAGATCTAAGACTTATCCTATGTACACAAAAGGCTTATTTCTCTCAACTATTGCATAATATATACTAATTCTATGTTGGTGAGGACTTCTATGCCGAGATAATCTAGCCACCTCACAGATGTGGCATATCAAGATTCTGATTAGACAGCATGATTATTGCAGGTGTGCCTTAGGCTGGCCATAATAAAAAGCCACTCTAAAATGTGCAGTTTACTGTATGGGGGGGGTCCCCACACATTTTAATGTGGCATTTTATTGTGGCCAGCCTAAGGCACACCTGCAATGCCGTCATGCTGTCTAATCAGAATCTTGATATGCCACATCTGTGAGGTGGCTGGATTATCTCGGCATAGGAGAAATGTTGCTAACACAGATTTAGACGGATTTGCAAACAATATGTGAGAGAAATAACCCTTTTGTTTAAATAAGTCAGATATTTGAGTTCAGCTCATGATAAAATGCGGGCAAAAAGTGTTGCATTTATAATTTTGTTCAATGTTTAATGTTGCACCTCGGTGTATATTCTATTGCAATGGTTGATTGGTGGACTATGTTTCAAGGTTTAGTTCATTCAACACATCAAACACATCTACAGATTTCAAGGATGACGCACACCAAGTCCAAGTCTAATTTTCATAGCGGTCCTTGATGTAAAGTGGCCAAAGATGCATGATTCCATGAGACTAGGTGACATCATACAGTACCTTCAAATAAACATCCGGAAAATACACTAGGGCCAACAGTATGTAGACACTGGAATCTCACCCTAAAACCAGCCTCCATATAACGGCCTCCACTCTTCTGGGGAGGCTTAGCCAAACACATCGGGACCTGAATGGGAACAAATCCCTGACTGGAGGAATTTGTTCCCATTCAGCCACAAGAGCAACTGTGAGGTCACGCTCTACTGTTTAATGACAAGGATCACAGTTGGTGTTCCAGTCAAACCCAAAAGTTATGGATGGGGTTCAGATCATGACTCCGTGTAGGCCAGTCATGGCCTTCTTCCACATTAAACTTCTTTCAAAAAGTAAACAATGGTTTAGTTTGTCAATTTCCAATAAATCTGTTTTTACATAGAAACACTGGGCAATGAGGAATTAGGCCTCAACATAGTCGGGAGATTCCCTTTCACACGTTAGCACACAACAGGAGATTTGTCTCGGATGCGTTCTCACTTACTGGAAACACCCTGTTTGGTTTAGGAGGAAGGGTTTGGCGGGCTTGACAAAAAAACTGAATTGCTGACACCATTGCTGAATTATGCATCACAATTGAGCTTTAAGTTACATCAGCAACATGCTGTGCAGTAGCTCAGAATGGGACTTCAGTATTCTCTCTTCCTGATCTACGCTCTTCTGACCTGTGTTGACCTCTGCAGCTCTTTTCCTCCACCCCGACTCCAGTTAACCACTCCATCTCTCCACTCAGCTGCCACTCTGCCTCTACACTCGTTCTCCTTGCTGCAGCTACCTCACATTGGGTTTGTTTCCACAGGGGCTTAAAAACGGCCACGTTCTTTAAATTTCCTATTATGTGATAATTGTCACTTCCTGAATAGTTCTTGCCTTAACTGCAGTCTTGATTTTAGTATTTGTGTGAACTAGAGATCTTCTATTTCCTGGTATATATAATAAAGACTGCCAATTCAATCGGCACTACATTTCTTATGTAGTCCTAAAATTGTATTGAAACCAGTTTATAAAGTCCAAATCCAGGAGCCAGAAGAAGCTTTTAATCCCCTTGAAGAGTTCATCCAGGCCCTATTACCAAGCATCCAGAGAAGAGTTGTGCGGTTTGCTCTGACCCAGCAGGGCTACAGGGCTTGAGGTCTAGGAGAGAAACAAGGCTCTGGGACTCAGTGAGCCCAGGTTGAGAGCTCTTCATGGGGTCAGGCAGCCAAGAGGTTCCACTCTGCCCTGCTCCCCACTCTGGGACGATTAACTGGCAGTATGAAGAGGCACTTTACTTCTCTGCTCTGCATTTGTCTCTCTCTGTCTGCAGGCCTGGTTGGCTGTGTGCATGCAAGTCTAGTCTATCCCTGGGTGGTTGAAGAGAGGGGTCCTTGGAACTAATCATATCCTGGATAAAGAGCTCTTTAAGCGGCAAGCAGGTAGCGGAGTGCTCCCCTTTGTCTTAATCAACTTCCAGACCCTTTACACCGTCAGGGGTTCTCAGCTGCCCTTAATGTCAAGGACCTAGGGCTGTAACGATATGGAAAATAAAACCGAAATCGCGACTCTCAGCTCGACGAACCTGTGTCACGGTGGAAGAAGGCAAAACCGTGACACACCCCTTCCAACTCCAGAGTTACCCTTCTCGTCCAGATCCAGTGCTACCACATCTTTAAATTACTAGCAGTCCTTTTGGTGCCTTATTCCTGTTTTGTTGGGTAAATTTAGCTAACTGTACAGACGGCTAAAAGTGAAAGGGATGGGGGAGGGGGGGAGACACACACACCGGTAATGCTATTTCCAGGGTAGCACTTTCCTACAGCCAACCTAAGGTACCCTGCCTCTGAGCTGTGCTCTGCACTCCAGCTTGCGTAAGTGTGCCTCAGCGGTGAAAATTCAATTCAATTCAATTCAATTTATTTATAGTATCAATTCATAACAAGAGTTATCTCAAGACACTTTACAGATAGACCACACTCCAGAATTTACAAGGACCCAACAGTTCTAGTAGTTTCCTCCAGAGCAAGCAACAGTGCGAAAGTGGCGAGGAAAAACTTCCTTTTAGGCAGAAACCTCGGTCAGACCCAGGCTCTTGGTAGGCGGTGTCTGACGGGCCGGTTAGGGTTAGAATGAAGAGTGGCAATAACAAAAATAGAAAAAAATTAGTAGTTTGTAGCAGTTCTTTGTAGTAGTTCATGGCATAGCAGGACGCTGTGCGGCATACAAGGCACAGCAGGACGTAGCAGGACGTAGCAGGACGTAGCAGGACGTAGCAGGACGTAGCAGGGCACCGTAGTGTGGCAGTTGAACATGGCATCACCAGAACGTGTAGCGGGACCATGGCGACAGCTGCTACCCTGATTTCGGAGCCTCTCTGATCCAAGGGAACATGCTGGGGAAAAAAAGAACATAAGGACTCCGGGGAATGACTCCCCAGAGCTAGGTTAGTAACAAGCATTTCTGGGACATGGATGCACATAAATGAAAAGATGGAAAGATAGAGGAGAGGGAGCTCAGTGTGTCAAAGGAAGTCCCCAGCTGTCTAAAACTATTCAACAAAACCAAGAGAGACGAGGTAAGAGAGCTCCAGCCGGCCGGGCTAGAACTCTCCCCAACCGGATCGGGCTGTATGCCAAGTCTCCCTTGGTTCTATTATATTCTGATTATATGATAGATAAACTGAAAACTATGTGACTAACTACTACTCCCTAACAATATTCGATCTATGCCCTAACTAGTGTATCAAAATAAGTCCCCAGCTGTCTAAAACTATTACAACAAAAACAAGAGAGACGAGGTAAAGAGAAAAATAAATAATAATAATAATAATAATAAGTAGGGCTAAGCACTGCAATTCCATCCAGATTTATGCTGCAAGTCTGGAGATTAAACCTTTGCTTTCATGCTCTACCATTGATTATCTTATCTTATGTCATCAAGTGCATAATGGTGCTTTTAGAAATATACAAAGGAAGATGTATAAGCTTCCAGGTGTATCAGGAAGAATCTATTTTAAGTGTAAACGGTCACCCATTCATCATGTCAAACTGAATTGACCAGGTGAAATAGCGCACCATAGATTATGAGGGTATTAACCCTAAAAAAATAAATGTAAATTTCTTCCATATATCATCTGTGTAACCAAAGGGCAAGGAGGAACGATTTATGCTAATTCGTTAACATTTCTATCAAGGCCTTGTCAATATCCGACAGGAATGTTTCCCAACGGTCATGTACGGGGTGAGTTTGTAGGAAAAGTATGCCATTTTGTAGATTTTTGGTTTAGCTTGGCAGTAAAAAATCTTGAGTTGGGTTTGGTTTTAGACACGGACGGACCGCCCGGGCCAGAACGTATAGCCAGGCCAGGATAAGTGGCAAAAATTGGATGATAGGGGTATAATTTAAAAAAAAGAATTTTTGAAAATAATTTGACCCAATTTTTTAAAAATAAAACGGTAATAAACCCAAATTTGACATTTTAAATGTGTTTTTTTAAAATAATTTATTATTTATAATTTTGGGAAGCATTCTGTTCCCTTTTTCTGTCCACCGTTTCCCGTTTAAAAAAATCAAGCTCTCAGAACTGCCTCCCCTTTTACCCCCACAAACTCCCCCCCAATAGTGATCAGCCCCGTCTTTCCACCAGTGGGGCTGCCCTGCAACACTTAAACCTTGTGAAAGGGGTTTCAAGAGGGGGATTTCCGTGACGGGCCCGAGAGGCAAGGGTCAGCAAAATCGGAACCCCCCAAAACCCCATCCACCCAAACACAACATCCCCCACAAACCCACACAAACACCCCCACCCCCCACCATATTGTTGTATTTTGGGGGAAGTAAGTCAGAGAGGGTTGGGAAGGGGGGGAAGGAAAGGGAAGAGGAGAAGAGCAAAGGGGAAAAAAAAAAGGCCAGGGTTTTTAATGGTTTCTTTTGAAATTCTGAATGTCGAGACATACAAGATGAGATAAGTTTTTTCAGTGAGGGATCCACCCAGCAGCGGGATTTTGCCCTTCTTTTTTTCAGTTTCTTTTCCCCCACATTATTTCTTCCTATAATTTACTTTTTTTCAAACATCCTTTTTTTCCCATTTTTGCACCACTTTCTTTTCCCTTTTTTTTTCTCCTTTTATCATCCTTTTCCCTTTGATTTCCCCCCTTTCTTTTATTCCCCCCTCTCGGGGCTTGAGCGTTGGGGGAGATTTTTAAGGGGGAAAAACAAAGGTAGGCCCAAAACAAATGTCAGAGAAATGGTCGCTCCCCGAGGGGAGGGGGGAGAAGAGGAACCTTTTCTATTTTTTTCTATTTTTTTTAAAGCATTTCCCTTCTCTCTAGAAAATCCAATGCTCGATTTTGATGAAATAAAAGATTTAATTCTTTTAATTATACATATATATATATATAATATATATATATATATATATATATATATATATATAAATTTCTATTTAAAAGTAGACATGTACAAATCAGAAAACAGCCTGAAAGAGATTGGAATAATGGACAACAATTTAGAGTTTACGTAAGAGTGCAGAAAAAAAAGGTTTTGTAGACATACACATAAATAAGACATACATAAAATAATTGGGCAAAACATATAGAGGCTGTTCATCTACTTTATCACATTACATCTGACCACCCTTATGTTTCATGTTCTAAGAAGCCAATTCTCCACCTTTAAATATGACTGATCCTCCGACATGGAGGATTACTGTGAGAGAAGGTGACTTTCACAAGCATGTTTAAGGCTTAAGCATGGAATGACTACACAATAAAAACCTCAGTAGACAAACTATATGCATTTTTTTAAATCACGCATGGAAATGTACATAAAAGAATTTGTTGCATCGAGATGCATCAATAAATCGGTTTAGAATCAAATCAATAGCCTCACAATCAAATCGTGAGGTTCCCTCGAGTGTTTATTAAATAGTGAACTGTATAGAAAATATCCAAAACACTGATGAATATAGTGCACATTGCCACAGACATTCACAGTCTCTACAATGAATTCTCTGGATGTCGGCCTTGTTCAGACAAACAGCCGTGCTATTGAGCAGTAAAACTAGGTAGACTTTTGCTGCAAACATGATGTCATCTCTGCTTCTCTTCATAGTCGTCCGATTCATCTACCAACCCTGATAGAGCTGGCTCTGGTTTGCCTTGGACCAGCGCTATTTAGTTATGCTGTCATAGAGTCTAGACTGCCGGAGAACTTCCTTTGACACGCTGAGGTCCTCTCTCTTCTATCCATCTGTGTGCATTCGTGTCCCACTAACTTATCTCCGGGAAGTTTATTCCCTGCTGTCCTTATGTTTTCTCATATCACATGTCCTTAGATCAGGGTGGCCCCTAAATCATGGTAGCAGCTGCTGCCGTGGGTCCTGCTCCGCATCCTGCTACGCCATGAACTACTACAACTATTATTTCTAGTCATAGTTCCATTATCTTTGTTACTATAATTGCCACTGTTCTTCAAACCCCAAACAGCACCGGCATGCCCGCCCTCCAAAGGCCTGGGTCTGTCAGAGGTTTCTGCCTAATATGAAGTTTTTCCTCACCACTTTTGCACTAAATGCTTGCTTTTAGGGGAATTATTGGGTCTTTGATATTTAAAAAGTGTGGTCTAGAACTACTCTATCGGTAAAGTGTCTTCTGTATGAACAATTACCGGCCAGTAGCACATCCACCATCATAAAATGCTAAGAGGAGCTAGTCAAAGCCCACATCACAGACTCCATGCCGACTACATATAGATACCTGTACCGTTTGCCTACAGGCCTAACAGGTCCACAGAGGATGCCATCGCTCCGTCCCTCCACTCTACACTCTCTCACCTGGACAAAAAGAACACGTATGTGAGAATGCTGTTCATAGACTACAGCTCAGCATTCAACACCATTGTGCCCCTTAAGCTTGCAGTGAAGCTCAGGGAACTGGGTCTCTGCCCTGTGCGGATGGATCCTGAACTTCCTGACTGTTAAACCCGAGGTGGTGCGAATGGGCAACATCATACCTCACTGACCCTCAGCACTGGATCTCCCCCAGGGCTGTGTGCTGAGCCCGCTCCTGTACTCTTTTTACCCACGACTGCTTGGCAACTCACACCTTTAACACCATTATAAAGTTTGCTGACGACACCACCGTCATAGGCCGGATCTCTGATAACGAAGAGACGGCCTACAGAGACAAGATACGATCACTGTCTTTGTGATGCCAGGATAACAACCTCCAGCTCAACGCCAGCAAGACAAAAGGAGAAGATGATCGACTACAGGAATCAGCGGCGGGGAGACCACGCCCCATTCTCATCAACGGGTCTGCAGTCAAAAGATTTACCAACCTAAAGTTCCTCTGGGTCAACATCAGCGATGACCCGACCTCGTCTCTCCACTCCAACACTGTGGTAAAGGAGGCCAGGAAACGGCTTTTCTTCCTCGAACAGCTAAGGAGATTCGTCTTGGACGCGAGGACACGCTCCACTTCAATAGATGCACTATTGAGAGTATCCTGACCGGATGTGTCACCGCCTGGTACGGCAGCTGTACCCCCCCCCCCCCCCATTCCAATAGGCATAAATGGCTGCATTTTATATAGCACTTTTCAGTCTTAACAAGATTTTTACATAGTACAGGCACCATTCAACACACCACACACACACACACACACACACACACCCACACACACACACCACCACACACACACACACACCACACACACACACACACACACACACCACACACACACACACACACACCCCACCACACACACACACCCACACACACACACACACACACGGCTGCCATTCAAAGGTGCTCCCATTTGAAATCTTGCCCAAGGACAGTTTGACATGAACTGCGGGCCAGGGATCAAACCGACAACCTTCTAATTGGTAGACGACCGCTCTACCACCTGCCTCCTCGTAGCCCCCCCCCTCCATAACTCTGAAACTTCCAGTTACGATAATTTCTCACCACACACACACACACCACACACACACCACACACACACACCACACACACACACCTTCCCAGAGGAGCCTGTACTTGCTGAAACAGTTGTTCTCACCCATCAGGCAACATCATTAATGGTGCAAGCACAACCAACAGCTATCATAATATTATGATCCATAACTACAGACACTGAAAAAAAGTTAAAAAAAGGGAGAGAGGTGGAGAGGGGCATAACGGCAGTAGACCTCAGTGAATTACACTTACATCTCTCCACTCTCCGGCTCTATTCATCTGGGGGTAATCTAGGACAGTGTGCTTCCTATGAATTATAGAAATGAGCCCATAATAAAGCGATAAATATATTTCTCAAGGAGAGCCACTGAGGCATTAACTGAGACATTAGCATAGTTCTGCTCTCCATCTAATACGTGATTAACTAACAGTGCACGCGTGTGTTTGTTTGTGTACAGGTCTTAACGTATGGCGCATGTACAGTGATATTAGGGTAGGAGTAAAAGAGGGATTTTGAACGAATGCATTTGTGCGTATCTGAGTTTAAATTAAAAGGGGCTATAGTGTGAGGGATCGTAATTGTGTGCAGATTTGTAAGTGTGTTTTTGTCTGCGTTTGGATTAATGCGTGCATTTTATACAGTATGTGTGGGCGCGAGTATGAAAAACCGAGTGCCACTTAAATGCAGTTGATATGGAATTAAGTCTGCTTGTCCCCTCAACGAGAAGAGGGAACATCTTTATCCCCAATAACAACGCAAATTACATTAACACCTGGTTTACATTATAAATCACTGGGGGAAAAACAATCTTTATTAAGTCTAGTAAAAATAAAAAAAATAAAAATCACCTCATTAGCATACAACACGTAGTGTATATGGAATGAATAACACTTAACTCCTGCATTCGGTGTCACCATTTACAACATCTCTTGCAATGGTTGCCAAACACCTTCATTATGTTGTGTTATCATGTGTGATATTTAAAGATATCTACATGTATAGGCTGTGTTTATTATGATTATTGTGCGTGTGTGTATGTTTGAGTCCAGTAATGCACCAATTGTGAATTGCAATGTTACTCAGGCCCTCTTTGATTACCCCCCCCCCCTAAATTTGTGTTGTTTTAAACATGTATCAAACATTTTGACAACCTTATTAGAGTCACACGTTTATACATATTATATTTTGCTTTTAAAGCTGCATTACTCAGTATTTCATGTTATCGTTGGATGAAATGATTGCGTGTAATGAGAGAGGGCTCACTCATAGCGATGAGCCCACAGAGGGTTATCACCAGACTCTGTTGTCTCATTGCTCTCAACCATGTTCATTTAAAAAGCTCTGATAAACTCACAGTATGCTACCTGCCCAGCACCAAACTCCAAACAGACAAAAGTTAGTGACTGATTGTAAAGGAGCATTTAGCAGCTTACGGGCCTCACGTTTCCCTCAGGAGTTGGTGGACAGTCACTACATCAGCTGTTTGAGACAAACAGACTAACCAAACGCCTAGGCAGTGAAATTTGGGGAAATAACACAATTGCAGCCTTTTCTACTGCAATAAGTATTGCTTCAACAGCATTGGCTACAAAAAATAGCTTCTTCGGATTTATTACCAGTCTATTATTCCACACCACAGATTTGCTTCTAGTTCAGCAAATTTTACAATAACATGAAAGCTTTCTATAAATTCACTCCAAAAATTGTCCATTTTCTGAGGAACAAACGTTTTGCTTAATTCTTGACTATTTAATAGCTTTGATGGATGGATGCACGTATTCACAAAACCTAATGGCGGCACTTTTTTACTATATAAAGCATAGAGACATCCCATCCTTCCTTCCAAAATCTCAATCTTTCTGTCCCAGCATCAATTAAATCTCCTCTAAACAGTGGGGAGAAACGGATGTCTCTCCTTCGTTTCCTTCTTCCCTCTCCTCCCCAAGCCTACCTTATTAGCCCTGCAGCTTCTTGTCCTCACTAGTTGAGACCAGTCATTTTTATGTTTGTCCTTACATGGCTGCGTGTGTTTTGTGTGTATGTTCAGTGGAAGCCACTTCACCTCCTCATCAACTGATCATCTCTCCCTAGTTTGTGTTTAATGAGCGCAGCATAGCCACTAATGACGCATCTTTGTGTGCATGTTGCTGTATACATTAAATGTGTGTGTGTGTGTGTGTGTGTGTGTGTGTGTGTTTTAAGCAACCAAGGCGCTAGTTAGCAGTGTGGGTGTGTCTTTCAGTAGCCAGTTTTGATTCAATGTGTTCCTGATGTAAAGCACCAGAGGTCACAGGGTCAGGCCAATTACTTCCTTGTTGAGATATGTCTGCTCTTTGATTTGCTGATTCCAAAGGTTGGCGGGGTTCTGCTCGGGTTGTGGGGGGTCTGCTGATCGCCGCTTAAGGAGGTGTTAATTGGAGCATGTTGCCTGGACCAGGCAGGGGTGTGTATGCGCGTGCGTGCCTGTGTGTGTATTCCTGCAGGTTGGTGTGTTTACAATAAGGGATTGCATCTCTGCTAATTTAGCATGCATTATTATGTTTATGTCTGTTTTGTGCACAATGTCACAATGAGATAACCTTGATTGTTCCTGAGGGGACATTTGTCATGGAGATTGAACCGCAGTGAATACATGCTCTTGATCTCCTTCTCCCCTAGACCCAAAATAAATGGCAAAGCTCTCATCAGTGTCCTCCAAGATCCTCTCCTCCCAAAAAAAGTAACCATCACAGGCAGGGTCTGAAATTAGCATTGTCAGGCCATTCGCCACATTGGCAGCCAGGTTGATTGGATTGAGCTACACATTTAATAGTCACTCACAACTGCTAAATAAAAGCATTGGCTGTAGAATCTTTGTTTTTTTTGAAAGTCAGAGTTTACCAAATTCTAACTAACTATCAATAAAAAGGCGCACACACAAACGTGCCAACTCATTACTGTAAAAACTTCCCTAGCTCACGTATCAATTTTGTGAGAAGGAATAGCTTAGTGCATAGTGAGTGTGTGGTAGAACCAGAGAGAGTGACAGGGGATGCACTCAGAGCAGCCACTTGAAGTGGTGTTCGGCTGTTGGTGATCAGAGCAAAGGAGAAATTAACAATAAGGTTGTAAAGTAGTAGAAAATGTACAGTGTAGATTTGTTTGTCTCAGAATCAAGTTCGCATGGCTTGCTTGTAAGAATTGAAATGTATTGATAGCATGCCTTTGCAAATAGCGGGCTGAATTCATATATATGCTTGAGAAAGCGTACAGTGCTCTCCCACCCCAAAAATTAGGGCTCCCCCGAAAGCCATGGTGTAATTTGGTGGAGCAATACCAGCATCATGGCATTTGGACATTGTCATTGAATGAGGAAGCATGTCTGATCTGCTGCCAAGCCAAGAAGCTTTGGATAGAGTTGAAAGTGATACATTATAGTGCAAAAACGATTCCACCTCACAATGTATCAACGTACTGTACCAGAGGGACTCATCTGACCTTCACAACTTTACATTTCCATGTTCACCGCCTTTGTCGGTCTAATCCTTTTATTATTTAGATCGATATCATATATAATGTCTTTCAGTTTTCAATTTATTATTACAAGTTCTATATGATTACTGTTATTACTGTGTCTACTGTACGTATGTGTGTACTGTTCCTCAGTGTGATTGTCATCAGGAATGGACAATTTGCCATGAAATGAGTTTTGGTGCACACACATCAGTTTCTGTGTGTGTCGTCCACACAGCACAATTTGGCGTGTGTGATGAGGTATTGAACTGGGCAGCTTCTCACTGGGCTCGTTTCACTTGTCATAAAACATACTCCTTTATTGGCCTGCCCCCACACAACACACACACACACACACACACACACACACACACACACCACACACACACACACACCACACACACACACACACACACACACACACACACCACACACACACACACACACAACACAACACACACACACACACCACACACACACACACACACACACACACACACAAACACACACACACCGCACTTAGTGCCATGTCCCCCCCTTAATCCACTTCTAACAGAACAATCTCCTGGGTTTTGACTTGTGCAGCTGTGTGGGCTGACCAGGATCAATGGCGTGTTGTTGTCACGAAAGTGTGTATTTAAAGTACAAGGAAGTCCAGGGAGCAAGAAGATGGAGAGGCAATGGAGGAGGTGGAGAGGGAGGGATGAGATATTTAATGTGTTTGCTCTACTTGCTGTTAAGTAATGATTCCCATATCTACCAAACCCCTAGAGGGGAAAGTTGTTCATGTTCACAAATCAAGACTGAAGTGTCCCAGAGAAAAACGTGTGCAGAATTCCTTTTATCATATATCTTTTTGCTTTTAGCATTTCTTCAAATATATGCGCTACACATTACTTATCGCCTGTGTCCTGTGTCTAGTTGGAACATGAGTAATGGGATTTCTTCAATACACAAGAAGTATATTGAAGCATTTACAGGGTGCTCGGACAGCAGCAGCTCTTCAAAAAGGTGAACTTTCAAAAAAGCACTTTTTGTAAAGCACTTACAAAAATTTAAAAAAAAATAAAAAGGCTCAACTTTACAGAAAAATGTCAGGTGTCGGTTGAAACTCAACATTCAAAAACATTTAATGAAGAATATGGTCATGTTTATATTAGAAATGAATCAAGCATTCGTAACAAGGCAATATGTCATTATCAGCTAAAAGGGAGCAAGAAAACAAGTGGAGGGATAGATTCCTGTAGAAAAACTGACTGAGACAAGCACCAGGGTACCTGAAGAGAGGCAAAGGGGTTTATCAGTAGCCTGAAGACATTATAAACTCTACACACACCAATGCATGAAGAGAGAGAGGGACTGATGGATGGATGTTGACTTTACAAATGAGAGACAAAAAACGAGTCGTAGTAGCAAGTAGAACAACACGGAGGAAAAAAAGAATTCTTGTGCTATGGTTGCCTCAGGGTTACTATACAGACAGACAGAGACAGGGTTTGAATGTATTGAAAGGATAGCCCCTTCGTTCTGTGGATATATTGCAACTATCTGTCATGTCAGGTATTTTAATTGCTTCAGGGGTTTGCTGACATAGCATGTTTCAATTTTTTAAGTGCACTGTAATTAGACATCTGTGGCATGTTTAAAAAAGTGCCCAAAATCAACAGATGTGTTTGAAGGTCTTATGCTGATTGCTTTGGAACTCATTCCATAGTGCTTGACATTAAACTGTACCGATAACGAAGAAGTCTCACATTAAGGCTTAAAGCAAAAACTAAAACTAAAAAGCAGAATGTTTTCACAGTAAATGTTCTCATTCTCCTGGTAACCTTGAGTTAAGTACTGTTTTGTTGTTATTGTTTCAAGATGCTAAAATGAACCATAGATAAGTGGAAACAGTTGTTCAGGAGAGACTTGGGCGCATTTTAATGACAACTTTCCCAGCAAGGATTTCCCTACCAAATAAAGTTATTTCCAACTCCAACAAGCCTGTAGAGCCACTGACACATGGGACCTTAACATCTGTATTAAAACCTTTTTGGAGGGATTAATAGTGTAAAAAAAAAAAGGATTCTATTAGGTACAAACTTA
The DNA here is from genome assembly GCF_008692095.1 of Etheostoma spectabile. Taxonomy (NCBI): domain Eukaryota; kingdom Metazoa; phylum Chordata; class Actinopteri; order Perciformes; family Percidae; genus Etheostoma; species Etheostoma spectabile. Next base: position 19,016,374 of record NC_045744.1, read on the forward strand.
AAGAACTATTTTCTGGTTTAACATGTAACCGTATGCCGTCAATAGAACTGAGTTATGTAGTAATTTAGGTAGGTTATACATTTCCTGAAAAACGTGGGGGACAAGTATGATTTATTAACATTTTACATTGTTTTAAGTTATAGTTCTTATGCTGCCAATCTATTAATAACCTTAGTCATATAGTACTCTAAAGCCGTACAGGAAAATACTACATTGTATCTTTCCACAATGGAAGCTTACAGTCGTAAGCCGAGATGATGAAAAAGGGAACAGTCCCGCCCCCTTCTGTCTGGGACGGCCGGGCTCTGAAAGATGAAACATTGTGACCGCATACACACTGAGCAACAGCAGGCCGGGAGACAGCTGCTCAGACACACACACACACACACAGCTATGTGCGCACATGTAAAGTAGTAGAAAATGTAAAGTGTAGATTTCTCACACACACACACACACACACACCACACACACACACACACACACACACACACAACACACACACACACACACACACACACACCACACACACACCACACACACACACACACACAACACACACACACACACACACACACACACACACACACACACACACACACACACACTAAATTATGGAACACATTCACACATACTGTATATAAACATGTGTGCACATATAGACATGCCAACATAAAAAGGCATGTGTGCACCTATTTGCAGACAAAGAATTGCCAACACACACACACACACAACTTTCTTCTCCAAGGTAGGTCTACCCCCCCCGGTACCTTCCCTCACTCCTGAGACGGGCCCATTCATCCATCCTCTCTCCCTCCCTCCCTCCCTCAGTGCCTACCACTTTATTTATTTATTCACTGGCTCACGGCCGGTTTGTTTTTTAAGCAAGATAAATTGAAAGGAATAAAAGTCCAGGCTTGTACAGGCTGCTGCTCCTATTGCCTTTGTGTCAAAAGGCAGCACACTGGGTTATGAATCATGGTGCATGCAACTGTGTGCGCGAGGTGTGTGTGTGTGTGTGTGTGTGTGTGTGTGTGTGTGTGTGTGTGTGTGTGTGAGGTGTGTGCATGCAGGTAGTTAGTCCTGTGCTATCCAAACCTCACAGCTGACTGTGTTTCAGAGAGGTTGGTTAGTCTCTAACTGCTACACAACAACCTTAGCAAAGGAGCGCTACGCTTTTATAATACTAAAGTAAAAACAGGTTCACACAAAGCTTCCCTTAAGAGCAATTTTTCAACAGCACGCATCAATTGTTTGAATTAAAAAGCTCAAAGAGACCATCATTTTACATTCAGTAGCAAAGCAGAAAGCCTGGCGGAAAGTACAGGTCACTGTAAGTGAAAAGTCTTCTGCTGGAGCTAATGGATGAGCATTCAGTGTTTTGACTGGAGAAAGATGTTCACATCAGCACTGGTTGGTTTTAACCATGGACATTCCCTAAGCTTAAGTACTCAGACAGAAGCACCACATCAGTACTTTTGAAACACACTGACCAATGACCCGCTTTTGTCATTCAAGTAGTAGGACTTCAAAAATATGAAAATTTCCTGATAATGCCACATTGTGAACAAGTCTGTGTTGAAATCGGCAGGAGAGCTGGTTAGCTGTTAGCAGCCGGTGGCCAGCAGAATCCTGTGGTGTGTTTGGTCAATGGAACCAACAGCTAACAGAGCTAATAGAGCTAGCCGAGCTAAACACACAGCAGGATTGACACATAGATTTTCCCAAGTTCTGCATTACTAAATTATGTCCTATTTATTTTTTTTTTGGATTAATTCAGGTTTTTACAGTTTACTGATAATTTTTTATTTTGTTTAAAACCAATTTTTTTGAATGGAGCAAACTATAATTTTTTTTTACTCAACAACGTAATGGTGTTTTTAACTATGCCACTAACAACTTTAGATGATAATAAGAAACAACATATTGTTTTTTGGATAATTTACATCTACTTTGGGACAGTTAAATTTGTCTTTTCTTGGCTTTCCCACAAAGCGTGTATATGTAGATGTATGTCTACCCAGCTCCCCTGTCAGAGTTGGAAAGGCATAGGTGTAAATTATACAAAATGATGGCTGACTTCTTCAATTTATCTAAGTCAAACAACTGGTAAAACAGCTACAGAGTGATTCCTCAAAACTCAATGCTGTTGTGAACAGTCCAGTCAAATGTGTTCACCCCAAGCCAAACACAAACATACACACATAGACAGCATCACAATCTTTATACATCTGTCTACCTGACAACTGCAAAGACAACACAGCCTGAAGCAAGACATTTTCTTCAAGAGGTCAGTTGGGGAAAACAAAAACACAACACTGAGCAGCACTGAGTGTGTGTGTTGGTGTGTATGCGTGTGGCTGCTGAGAGCACCGGTAGATGCGCTGTCACATACTGCCTTCATATCTCAGTGTGTATCTGCGTGACTGACGAACTGGAAACAGAATCAGTGTGTGTGTGTGTGTGTGTGTGTGTGTGTGTGTGTGTGTGTGTGTGTGTGTGTTTTTCTCTGTGAGTGAGTGACAGAGTGGAAACAGAATCAGAGGCCTGGCAGGGAAAGACGAGCTGAGTGGAAGCATCTGGAAGAAAGAGAAGGGCACATCAATCATTACTGCAATGCCACCACTCTCACACAAACATACACTGTACATAAAACACACAACAGCATTACAGTAAACAAAAAGTGAGAAATTGCTCCAGGAATGAGGTCCAATTCCTTTCTATTCACAGATGTAAAAGGTGAAATAAAGGCATCCTTGCACTTCAGTTTTGTTGAATTTTCTAACATCTTTACTATGCAAAAAACATTCTGTTAAAAGTTCCTAAAAAGTTGGTGTCCTCGTGACTTGTGACTGAATATAAGCACAGACAGACAGAGGTGAAAAACCCTGATGTATATCATGACAAAATTGAGAACACAGTTCATTGTGTCATCCATCATCATTGGTGGATGAGAGGGATGTCGACACCTTGACCAGACCAAGGCATTCTTCTGGTAGGCTGATCTCCCTCGCTGTCTGCAGCCTGAGTCTTGATTTGCGGAGCGAAACAGAGAATGACTGCAGAGGTCAGAAAGAGTAGAGACGGACAGAAAGAGCGCAAGAGTGGAGAAGTATGAAGAAGAACACAGAGAGGGAGGAGAAGAAAGGCAGAAACCCCCGGAGTGTAACTCAATATAGGAGAAAGTGTCAAATTGACAAATGTAACACAGTGTGATCTATTAGTTATACCACAGACTATGTTAAACAGCTGCCCTGTGCTTTGGTATTGACACACACACAAACACAAACACACACACACGGCCATCTCTATCATTGGTTGCCTATAGAGAGAACAGTCAGACAGCTTGCTACTGACAACAAACAAGGGGAAACTAATTTAGTCCTGTAGGCTCTCTCTCTCTCCCCCCCTTTCCCTCTCCCTCTCTCTCTCCCTCTCTCTCTCTCTCCCTCTCCCTCAGTGTTGGAACAAACAAATATTTGTCCTCATTACTAATTAAACAGCAGCAGAGAGAGAGTGTGCACACAGAGAAACTGACAACAAAGTGCAACCCCATTCACGGGCGAACACATATGGCTCTATATCCTCAAAAACGGTAAAAAAAAAAGAAAGAAAAAAAGAAAGAAAGTACGTATTCGTATTGTGATTTACGAGCAGTGTTGCTTGGTTGATGTTGTAGCATCCCCCTGTAAGCCATTCATAAAGCAAGCAGCTGAATAATGAATGGCTGGTGTCTGGGGCCGGGCTAGGCTACGCCGTGCCCTGCTGGCTGTTTTAAATGAATAGGAATTAGTGGGATAGAATGCAGTGCATAGCCTCCTCTGTGTGTGTGTGTGTGTGTGTGTGTGTGTGTGTGTGTGTGTGTGTGTGTGTGTGTGTGTGTGTGTGTGTGTGTGTGTGTTGTGTGTGTGGTTTGAAAAAGAGATTGTTCTTTACAGGCACATGGGACAGCCTTTATCAGGCAGTCACCGCGTTGGCAGGAACAGGGGTGTGGGTTTCTGGGTTTGGGCTAGAGCCCGGCCGATTAAAGATTTTCGAGGCCGATACCAATACAAATAGTTGGTCATTTAAAAATCCGATATTTAATATATTGCCCATATATATTTTTCAAACGAAATCGAGAAATCCGTAACAAAACAGATTTCTCTAACAATAGTTATTTTAAATGATTGTTGTTTATTTACAAGTTTTCACTAAAATAGTATGATAAGAATTAGTTTTATTGTCACAACAAACCGTAAGGTTAGCCAAACCTTTTTTTAGACAAAGAACTGTTAAATTATTACCCAAACCATATGTTGCAAATATTCATCACAGGCTACAGATGTACAATGTTATAACAATAGAACATTGTTGAAAGCACGAAATTAAGGCCTACGTTTTAATCAACTAAAATCAACCAATTAAACATATTTGAGTGTGACGGGAGGCAGAAGACGGTAATCGTATTATTGTTTTTTTTAACCAGGAACAACTGGTGTTATCAATTAGTATTTCAATTTGGAGTGAGTCAGAAATAAGTAGCAACAGTCTTAGTAGTGAGGATGTAAGCATTGCCATGATTCGATGCTACCATTTCTTCAATAATTGACAGATAATGAGTAATTCCTTGCTTGTCTTCATGTGCAACAACCCAGTTTTTGAGGATTTCCCAGTGTTATGGACATTGTTCTTGGGCATTTACTGTGTTACCTACTGAGACAAGACTCACACACGCAGATAGACAGCGTATTAGCCTACTGGGATGCACTGAAAGCCACCAACTTCACATTCGCCCTCTGCCTCTGTGAATTGTTTTACGGTTGAACTATGGGAAAGTGTTTGGCCACACTATTTGTGTCTCCAAATTGGCTTGTTTGTTGCCTTGGCTGCTCTCCCCTGCTATTCAGCTCCCGTGGTGCTTTGGTTCAAATGGACACTGCACTTTAGCGAGGCAAGTGTAACAAAGTTGAGGGTCTGAAATAACAATAATGCTGTGTAAAATAGTTCAGCGCTTTGTGCCAAAAGACTGAAGCTTGGATATTCCTAATATGACGGAATATAAACATGGCAGAGGGAAAAAATTAATGTTTTACATTCTTAGTGTTCTGTAGATCTGTACAATCCGTGTGGGAATTTGAAACTGGATAGTGTCCATGTTAAGGGGCGTGAATTGTTTTATTTGCTCAAATTTGTTTATTATGTTTATTCAGTCTTTTTTTTTTGCACCCAACAGCCAATGCCAGCAACATACGCCATACTCGTCGACTTGACCTGTTCTCTTTTAACAAATTAATTGAAAAAATGTAAAAAGGCGAAATAATAGTTATAAATACATTATAGGAAAAAAGATTGCTTAAATTCTTAGTTTTAAATTAATTTTAGAGATATTTTTACCAGCATACAAAGCTTGTAAAACCTAATGTTTCATTCCCCCAAATCCGTTATTTTTCAGGTTGTTCCGACAATAGTGATGTGGATCAGTCTAATTTCTGGTCCATTTTCTTTCTGAGCCACGAGTAAATCTGGCAAGAAATTGTATCAAATCATTTTATTGCATATGATACAAATCATCTGATTCTGCATTTTTCCTTTTCACTTCTACACAAAAATTAACAAACTGCTTGCGTGCGCGTGTGTAACAATGACCCAGTGTAGAAAACATTCAAAGAGCTAGCAGACACTGACCTTTTCTTATGACCGGAGGCACATAAGCATACACACACTTAATCCATCATAGAGTAACACAAAAACCCCACATACGAATACGGTCTGTTGGTTCTCAGGCTTTGTGACAGCTGTCAGTCAGCATTCATGCAGTAAACACACACACACACACACACACACACACACACCACACACACACACACACACACACACACACACACACACACACACACACACACACACACACACACACACACACACACACACACACACACACACACACACACACACCACACACACACACCCCAACACACACAGCGTTAGGGGCAGTGTAGAGGTTTAGTGGTCCGTGTGATCAGATTGGTGGACAGACAACGTACGGCCCATGTTAGGACAATACAACCCTTTAGGACATGATCTCTGTACCAGTGTGTGTGTGTGTGTGTGTGTGTGTGTGTGTGTGTGTGTGTGTGGTGTGTGTGTGTGTGTGTGTGTGTGTGTGTGTGTGTGGTGTGTGTTGTGTGTCCTCTGGCTTTGGTGCTGTGAATACCAGTTTGACAACTGCCACTCTGAGCTGAGTTGATTGACACATCTCGGGTTGAACAGGACAGGCCACACACATTTACACAAATATACATAAGTTTTCAAATCTTCACTCTGGACAGGATGCCAGTTTTCTGAAGCACTTTTTCATGCCGAGTCTTTGGCATGATCCAGCTGTCAAATCTCCACTGGCAGGAACAAACCAATGATGACGTGAGTCCAATATATGTGCTTCATTTATTTCATCTACACTACCAATGAAAAGGCCAAGGCAGTTACTTTAAAATAGGTAAGAACATTGTTAAAGCCACAGGCTGCAACAGATGCACAGCAGCTTTCTTCTGTTGGTTTGGTGTTCACAAGGAGAAGCAGCTGGCATGTTGACACCCACGGGAGAATGCGATTTGTGCCACACACTTGCAGCCAGCTGTCCTTTTAGCAGACTACAAAGCCCGAGTAACTACCTGGTGGATTCTGTAAGTTCCCTATGCTCTTTACTGATAGTAATGCAGACACATAATGATCACATCAGAACCAGTACTTAGACATCCAATATTTACTATCCAGTGCTTCAGCAGCTGAATGCTCCATTGCGTTTGCTAGCTAGTTGCTAATTGAATCCCTTTGGTGAGAATGACTGCTTCAAGTGAGAATGTTACATGTGAAATTGAACGCTACAGTAGGCTGTACGCCAATGTTGTTTTCCATTAAAAAACATTTGCACAAAGCAAGCCGGTCCACTTTTCCATTGGATAAGAGAAATAAAATGAGAAAAAATAAATAATAATAATGGGACACAAAGAAATCGAGTGACATTTAGAATAGATAAAAATGTGTGATTAATTGTAAGTTAACCATGACATTAATGCGATTAATAGCAATTAAATATTTTAATCATTTGACAGCGCTAAATTTTAAGTAATATTAGTATCCCCATGCTAGTGACAGTTCTTTTTTTGTAGCTTACAATTTCATTCAGTGATTAGACATCTGTAAGCCATAATCTAAACCCCACTCAGCCTGCTGTCTGACAAATACAATATCATCCACTGACCAACACCCAATTGAAATAGATATCCAAACAACTAACACCACCACAGGTTCTTCTTCTCTCTTAATATCTGATCAAACAAGGCACATTTAGCCCAATGCTGCACTCTTGTAAAGACTCACTGACTTTCAAATGCATTATAAGTGAACATCATTTCATAACATGCAGAGAACTCTCTTTTTAAATGGCCCAGCACTTCTAACATAGGCTCACTATGACACCTTACTGGGTTAAATCATACATTTATGCAACATAGCACATTAACTCAAGTCAATGTCTGACTGGGTCTGAAGCTATCTCAGATTGTGACTTACTGGTACATAACAGATTTTGTTTTTATTCATTTTGAAATTCTCCATATTAAGTCATCTCTGACATAATTTGAATTTGGCAATGAAACAGTAAATAAGGGTTGAATCTCAATGCATGAACAGTGTGTACTGTACATAACGCACCCTATCGGTTTCATTGATCTCAGCAAAACACCCTGTAAGTGTTAAGTCGATCGGATGAAAAGTTGTTGGGAAAAACTAAGACAGACCAGAGTTTCTACATGTTTCACCAAGTCAAATTTAAAGGTCCCATGACATAGTGCATTTTGGATGCTTTTGTATAGGCCATAGTGGTCCCCTGATACTGTTTCTGAAGTCTCTTTCAGAAAATCCGGCCTTGGTGCCGAATTACAGGCACTAGAGCCAGTCCCACAATGAGCTTTCCATAGGACGCGCCATTTCAGTGTCTATAGCTACTGAGGAGTTGTTGTTTTTTTAATTCTATTGTTCCTTGTTTGAAGAAAATGAGTTAGTTATCGTCTTCTGAAGATGGAGTTTCTTTTCCATCTAGTTATCTGATATTTGGGAGCAAACAGTGATTAAATAAAGAGAAAACCCACAATGTGGATATATGAGATGGATTGATCCATATTGACAGAATTATGAAAGACAATGTGAAAGAAAGACAGAGGTTGTCATAAGAAATAGCACAAGGAATAGAGCGAGTGAGAAAGCTAGCAAGAGACAGAGAAAGGGAGAAAGAGCGAGGCGCCTTTGGGCTGTACTCTCACCTCCACTGACATTTAACTAAAAACCAATCTCCATCTATAGCCCCTAACCTCAGGGCTGCAGGGTGGAGAGGGTGTGCGTGTGTTTGTGTGCATGGATTTTGGGATTGTGCATTACCGTTTATTTGTGTGTGTGAGAGAGAAAGCACAAGAATGTCCATTGTCCCCTGGGTGAGGTCAAGGTCTCTGTCCCCACTCAACATCATCACCCTCTCCACACACACACACACCCACACCCACACACACACACACACACACACAACAAATCATACCATTGAATCAAATATATAATCAGAGAGGAAATGTCCCCTCATCACCACCATGCCATAATCCAGCAGGAATTGGAATTGGAAAACTTATACAAGGGTTAGCCGGTGCAGTGGGATGGTGCCCTAGGGCCTCAGCAGAGCAGGAGGGAGGGAGGGAGGGAGAGAAGAGATAGCGGGGCTGAAGAGATGACACGACAGAGAGAAAATAAGACGGGATACAAAACAATATGGAAATGAATACTAGAAATATGATGTAAAAGAGAAGAAGGAAGAGACGTTACAGGCCGAATGAAATGGAGATGGTGAGAAAAGAGAAAGATAAAACAGTGCATAAGTATGTCCTTCCTTGGGTTTGACGTTCTGCTTAGGGTATTACAACACCACTCCAGCCCACCCATTCTTTTCTTTAACATCTCTGGAATCTTCAGCATTTCATAGGAGAGGGTCTCTGAGCTCAGGTTAACTGCTAGCCCGGGGCTTGTAGTAAAACCAAACTCCCCCACCACCCAACCACCACTAGCCTCAACTGACAAACCGCCCAGTCAATGGCACCATGGAATTAGTCACATGGGTATGGTGAAATAAAAAGCACAAATATCCCTTAAATTATTTTTTTCTCAAATATCTCTGTCATCAGTCTTAGTTTTATTCATTCTTGGACATTTTGTAATTAAAAGGTGCGCTGCCAACAAAATTTTTTTTTTTTTAATATGTCCAAATGTGTTTTGTTATGTTGTAAATGTGAAAATGAACTGCAACCTCCTCTGTCAGCTCTGGCCACTGAAAAGAAATAAGATCAGAAACAGGCCAATTACAAAAGCTGGTCAGTCTGATGTCATGTTGCCTGAGCTCATTACTATTCATGAGCTTGACCTGATACCAGATGATTCAGCACTACAGTAATGAAACTGACTTGATCTGAAGGCTTTGTAAAAAAGGGAGATTTGTGCTGATTATTTTGACAATGTATAACATTTGATTTAGTGTCGGAAGTAGAGCCAATAGTGTGCAAGGGATAGCTGTTGACAGTGTGGAAAGCACATCTACACTGATGTAACACAGTGTGTGAAATTACAAGGTTGAAAAATGAGTCCCACTCCGGCCCTGCCTACTGGCACCTATACAGTGGGGCTCAAAAGTTTGGGCACCCCAGGTAAAAATTTGTATTAATGTGCATAAAGAAGCCAAGAAAAGAAAAAAATCTCCAAAAGGCATCAAATGAGAGATTAGATATTTGTATTAATATGTCACAAAAAGTTAGATTTCATTTCCATCATTTACACTTTCAAAATAACAAAAAAAATGGCGTCTGCAAAAGTTTGGGCACCCTGCAGAGTTTATAGCATGCACCGCCCCCTTTGGAAAGCTGAGACCTGACAGCGTCATGGATTGTTCTCAATCATCGTCTTGAAAGACCAGGTGATGTCAATCTTAAGGTTTTAAATGCCCAGACTCAGCTGACCTTGGCCCAACAATCAGCACCATGGGTTCTTCTAAGCAGTTGTCTGAAAAATCAAACTGAAAATAGTTAATGCTCACAAAGCAGGACAAGGCTATGAGAAGATAGCAAAGCGTTTTCAGATGCCAATATCCTCTGTTCGTAATGTAATTAAGAAATGGCAGTCATCAGGAACAGTGGAAGTTAAAGCAAGATCTGAAAGACCAAGAAAAATATCAGACAGAACAGCTCGCAGGATTGTGATAAAAGCAAGTCCAAACCCAAGTTTGACTGCACGATCCATCCAGGAAGACCTGGTAGACACTGGAGTTGTACACCATTCCACTATAAAGAGATACTCGTACAAACATGGTCTTCATGGAAGAGTCATCAGAAGGTAACCTCTTCTACGTCCTCACCACAAAACTCAGCGTTTGAAGTTTGCAAATGAACATATAGACAAGCCTGATGCATTGTGGAAACAAGTTCTGTGGACCGATGAGGTTAAAATAGAACTTTTTGGGCAAAGGTACGTTTGTAGAAGAAAGGGCACAGAATTTAATGAAAAGAACCTCTGTCCAACTGTTAATCATGGGGGGGTGAATCAATCAGGCTTTGGGGTTGTATTGCAACCAGTGGCACAGGGAACATTTCCCGAGTAGAAGGAAAAAGGGATTCAATAAAATTTCAGCAAATTTTGGATGCTAACTTGATGCCATCTGTGAAAAAGCTGAAGTTAAAGAGAGGATGGCTTCTACAAATGGATAATGATCCTAAACACACCTCAAAATCCCCGGTGGATTACATCAAGAGGCGTAAACTGAAGGTTTTGCCATGGCCTTCACAATCTCCTGACCTCAACATAATTGAAAATCTATGGATAGACCTTAAAAGAGCAGTGCGTGACAGACAGCTGAGAAATCTCAAAGAACTGGAAGGCTTTTGCAAGGAAGAATGGGCGAAGATACCTCAAACAAGAATTGAAACACTCTTGGCTGGCTACATGAAGCGTTTCTGTGAAGCTGTGATACTTGCCAAAGGGGACAGTACAAGGTATTAAACTCTGCAGGGTGCCCAAACTTTTGCAGACGCCATTTTTTTGTTTTCTGTTATTTTAAAAGTGTAAATGATGGAAATAAAATCTAACTTTTTGAGACTTTTGAGACCCACTGTATCAACAGTGGCAACCAACTTCGGACTTCATCTTTCTTGGGACTTTTTGGACTGAAGTCATTTCACTTCAAAGCTGTCTGACCAGGCCTAATAACAACACCACAATAAAGGAATACGGAAGAGAATACTGTATTTGAGAACGTAAAATATGCTCTAAACATACATTTCCTAGATCAACTTTAGTTGGATCAAACTTACATCACAGGTCAAGGTCTATTCACACAACAATTGATCTACAATACTTGACCGGATCACTCACCCTCTGCATCCAACACTTTCATTCTCCCTAACTACCTTCACTGTCTCGTTTTTTTCTGTCTTCATCTTTCTTTCCCATTTTCTTTTTTCATCCAGTCTTTCTCCTTCTCATTTCTTTCATCTGTCTCTGTCATTACCTCAATTTCTTTCCTTCGCCTCGCCACGTTGTCTTTACCTCTTGCTCATTCTCTTTCCTCATCTCTCCCTGCTTCTTTGTTGTCACAGGGAGGCCACCGCTGTGGAAGTTTTCCCAACCTCCCACACACACCACCACACACACACACACACACACACACACACACACACACACACACACACACACACAGGCTCCCATCTCTCCATTCATCCCCTCCCTCACCTCTCTCCTTGTCCGTCTGTGGCACAAATGCATTCGTTCAATACCTCCAGCAAACAGATTAGCGGGCTGTTATCAGCGACAAGGAGACAGTGATAATGGTTTTCACCACATCTTCTCTCTGCCACAGATTAAAACGGGCCAGGTCACCTACCACACACACAAACACACACTTTCATGTTCACTCACAAACACATGGAAACACCTGCATAACCACAACAATGTGGAATAAATACACACATTTGGATCAAATAATACTAAAATACACATCCTCACACACAAATGCATGATCTAAACATACAGTAATTTATAAGTTCACATGCAGTTCTCTCACACACACCTCTACAACAGCATATTTGTAATCTGTTATCCTCTTCTGCGCCTCCATCCCCCCTCTCCTCAGCTTGCCATTGGATTTCCTGTCCAATCTATTGTCGCAGGCCGGGGCCAAAAGATACAAGGTGAAGTCAGTTTCAATCTGATGGGCCATTGTTTTGGCCACCCACCCACCCACCCACCCCCCCCACACACCTTGTCTGTGATGTTGCATTTTGTCATTGAATGTCTTTGGTAACCTGGAACCATCCCCTTATTGTGGTGGATAGGTTTGTGTGTCCCTATGAACCTGAGGGTGTGTGTAGGGTCTCCCCATGGCAAAGTGGTGTCAGGTGAGGGGCCAGACAAAGAATGGTTCATAAACCTAAGATTCAACAAGGAGGAGGAAGAGTTACCCTGCCTGCCATGCTCCTGGATTGGGGTTGGACTCTTTTCTTCTCCGGAGTTGCCCAGTGTGTAAGGCGTCGGCTAGGTGTGGGGATACTCACAATCCCTCTGCTGAGCAGTGCTATGTTGTAGTTCACCCCGGTGGAAGAGAGGGTTGCCTCCCTACACCAGCGGGTTGTGAGGGAGAAACTGACTGTTTGTGCATATGCACAAAACAAAAGCTTGGATTATTCAGCCATCTTGGAGATCCAGATGCGGATAAACTGGGAACGTCTGGAGGAGGCCACTGTCCGACATACTTTCAACTCACACCTCCGGCGGAGGCATTGAACCTGAGGGGACAATGTTCAAAGTTTCCATTGCTGAAGCTGCAGTGGGGAGCTGTGGTCTTAGAGTCTTAGGTTGTCTGTGGTGGACACCGGGGGTCAGGGAAGCTGTCCAACTGAAGGAGTCTTTTGATACTCAGGAGGCAGTTGCAGGGTACTGAAGGGCCCAAAGGGCTGCAGCCTCTGCCTTGAAAAAGGCAAAGCAGCGGGTGTGGTAGAACTTCGGAGAAGTCATGAAGAAGGACTTTTGGTTGGCATGAAGGTGCTTCTGCAAAACTGTTTGCCACCTCATGAGGGGGGAGATAGAAACTATCCAAGCTGTGTACAGTAAGGAAGGGACGCTTCTGACTTCAAATGAGGAGGTAATCGGGCAGTGGAAGGAGCACTTTTAGGAACTCCTAAATCCATGAAAAAAAACATGTCCTGTTAGAAGGAGGACGATGGGGGATTGTCATCAATTTCCCTGGTGGAAGTTGCTGAGGTAGTCAAACAACTCCACATTGGCAAAGCTCCATAAACTGATGACATCAGTCCAGAAATGGGGAAAGCTCTGGGTGTGGATGGGCTGTCTTGGATGGCACTCCTCTTCAACATTGCATGGATGTTTAGGACAGTGCCTAAGGAGTGGCAGACCATGATGGTGGTTCACCTGTTCCAAAGGGGGGCCAGAGGTTGTGTGCCAATTACAGGGGTATCACACTTCTCAGAGATACTGTGGGAGGTGGAGCAAGAGTATGGGGTGAGGGGGTCCCTTCTCACAGCAATCCAAACTCTGTATGACCAAAGCGAGTGCTGTGTCCGGGTTCTCAGCAGTCAGTCGGACTGGTTTCAGGTGAGGGTTGGCCTCTGCCAGGGCTGCGCTTTGTTGCCAATCCTGTTTGTGATATTTATGGACAGGATATCGAGGCGTAGTTATGGTGTGAAGGGGTTGCAGTTTGGTGGGCTGGGGATCTCATCTCTGCTTTTTGTAGATAATGTGGTGCTGATGGCATCATCGGCCTGTGACCTTCAGCCCTCACTAGTGCCTCTAAATATGAAGCCATGGTTCTCAGCAGGAAACAGATGGACTGCCTACTCCAGGTAGGGAATGAGTCCTTACCCCAAGTGAAGGAATTGGGGTCTTGCTCGCGAGTGAGGGAACAATGGAGCGGAATAATCGGCACAGCAGGTGCGGTATTACATTTACCATGCTCTCGATCTACCGGTCAGTTTTCTTTCCTACCCTTGCCTATGGTCATAAAGGCTGGGTCATGACCGAAAAAACAAGATCCAGGGTACAAGCGCCCAAATGTGTTTTTTCAGGAGGGGGGCTGGCGTCTCCCTTAGAGATAGGGTGAGTATATATACTGTATACTACTATACACTGTAGTATATATATATGCACTATATAGCAACTACGTGAATACTTCAGTGTCAATACTAACTTCAGCAGCAGCATGGACAGGCTACAAGTAGGGTTGGGTATCGTTTGGTTTTTTTCTGATACCGGTGATAGTGATACCAGAAAAGGTACAAGAAAAATAGCACAAAGCGACAGTCGGCGACATTTAAGAACGGCTTGTTTATTGCCATATGGTCAAAATTAAGTGATTAAAAATGTAATTACAGTAACGTCTAACAATAATTACGTCACCAGTAAATTGCTGTTAAACAACAAAAACAACCTCCAGATGGGAAAAAGGTATTTTACAATAGCTTTGAATGCACCACGTGGCTTAGGCTACCAGTTTCAGCGAACGCACTGTCTGTGTTGCTTTTCCGACAACGACAGCTGCAGACTGTTACGTCTCGGTCCCATCTACTCCATAGAGTTGGAAAGACACTGTATAGATGCCCAATTTTGACCCTGAATTTGTCCCCCTACAACTAATTTAAGAATTTAGCCAAATTCGTGGTTCTCGCAAATCACTTCTCCTGCAACTTGTAGCTTTGTAAGCAGATAGCCTAAAGCCTAAGTGAAATCACAATATATAGAATTGGAAAGATTATGGGTGCCTGGGTAGCTCGCCTGGTAGAGCGGGCACCCATATGCAGCGGCTCAGGGTTTAAGTCCAACATGTGGCCATTTGCTGCATGTTTTCCCCCTCTCAACCCCCTTTCCTCAAAACATAAAAAAAAGAAAAAAAGATTTGGAAAGATTATTTCCTCAAAAAGACATTTGGTGGAATGTTTGGCAACCATGCCAAAGTATAAGCATAGACCTCATGATTTTCTGATAACTTTGGTGTCAATGTTCTCATCACAATACAGCTAAGTTTATCAAAACTCTGTGTTTTGTTCATGTGCTCCACTTTGTCTGAGCACCATCCAGTGTCCAGTGGTGATTAACTATGCTGGTGGTCAGTGTAATGTTTTTCTCCCCTTGTAAACCCCTTCAGGGCCACCCCAGCCTGGTCAATAATTAATGCTAGGGATGCTCAGTGTTTTACTGGAGGCCACAGCCGTGTTTTATCACTGTAGCACATCATTCTCATTAGGCCAGATTCGATCAAGATTCACTGTACACAAAGACACAAAGAGAGACACAGTGAGATAGATAGAAGACCGGAGAGAGTGACGCAAAGTGGGGATTGGAGAAGAAAAAAACCTAACTGTCTGAACTGAAATAGTCTCTGCTTCACTCTGTATGTTTCTTCCTCTATCAACATCTCACCCATTAGTAAGCTAGTCTTACCTCTCACTGTTTCTCTCTACAACCCTGTCCCCGTCACTTGCTGAAATTTATTGCATGCAAATATGCTTCAGTGTGTGTGTGTTGCGTGTGTGTGTGTGAAAGAGAAGAAGGAAGAGAGAGAGAGATAGAGATAGAAAGCACAGTTGTGCGATAAGCTATACATATTTAATGAGACAGAATGAGATGTGGGTGAGGGCAAGGTCAGGGGTGACACACACACGCAACACTTCAAACCTGCATAGCCACTCATAGACATGTTAACATATACATACTAAGTGAACACACACACACCTTTCCTCGGTCTGTTTTTATAGACTGGTCGCTTACAAGCCACCAAATGTCACCGCTGTTGTTAATCCCATACAGCCTGCTTAATGAGACCATACTTCACACACTGAGAGTGTGTGTGTGGAGGGGGGTAATAGAAATGTTTCTACATTTCCATTTTTTTGTCTCATACTGTGTCTCACACACACACACACACACACACACACACACACACACACACACACACACCCACACCCACACACCCCTGGCAACAGATGGGCCGAACGCATTTGATAGGAGAACCTTATTATTTGTCCCCTGGGTATTTTAGCCAGTCTAGTTTTCTGCAGTAGTCAAAGTGATTATGTGATCCAACTTTTATTATGCAGCTTTGTCCTAATACAAATCTCCCCCAAAGGATTCTGGGTGAACATGTGTGTATGTGTGACTGTGCCAACCATACCTCTGTCATTTTCTCACTCTGTATCAGTCACTCTTTTTTTTCTCTGCTAATCTCCTTTTCTCTCTTCCCCTCCTTGCTTGCTGCCTAACTTGTGCCAACAAACACATGCAAACCCATAAAAGTGTACCTACACACTGCAACTGTATCTTCTAACGCACACAGACCCTCTACAATGTAATGTCCAGAGGATGGGGGATGCCAGAACGGGCAGAGGCTGCCAAATAAGCCAATGTAGAGTGGGGCTGCTGGAACGAATTCCTGAAGCAGAATATAATTCCAATAGCAAAAAAAATAAATAAATAAAAATCTTTTTGAATGCTGAAATTACAATTCGAATGTAGGGCTGGGACGATTCGTCGACGTAGTCGATTACGCGAATGTGTTGACACGCCACGTCTAAAAATAACATTGCGGCCTCCAGCAACAGCG
Source organism: Etheostoma spectabile (assembly GCF_008692095.1). NCBI lineage: Eukaryota > Metazoa > Chordata > Actinopteri > Perciformes > Percidae > Etheostoma > Etheostoma spectabile. Next base: position 19,033,046 of record NC_045744.1, read on the forward strand.
CAAGTAGGGATTCCTCGCAACACCAAGTTGAGAAAAAGGCTTGCACATGGTCTTCTAAAGTGTGGAGTATTTTACTCTTAATGACTGCAGACTTTGTAAACCTATGCCAGTTCGCGTTTATACAGTATGTCCTCCACTGACTTGAGCGTGAGGTAAACAGGTCTCCTGTGTTTTTTAGACAGACAGACAGACAGACAACGGCTTGTAGCTTCCTAAGCATCCCTGTATGTATGGATGTCTATTGGGGAACAAAATCTTACCTGTAAACTATCACAACTAGGGTTGCGGCGTTTAAACCATGCATTTAAAAATCAAAGTCACAGTCGGTCATGTTCATTTAATTGTGGTAAGCCAAATCGTGATGTTATTAATATTAAATTAATTGTGCAGCCTTACTGTACAACAATTTACCACCCCGACCTTCAGACTTTTCCCCTCATTTCATAAAGGACACACTGCCTCCTGCACTGGCACTGAATGGTGTTATCGCACGCCGAAATCATGTGCTGCAAATATCAATGTACTAGACTGAAGAGGACAGACATCTCACCATTGTACAATAGCTATGTTATCATATCCGTCATGTTTTGGTGCTGCCTCCTGCAGTCCTAAGAATCTTATAACAACTATTTCACCACTAATCAGAAGAAAAACCTTTCTCAGGCAGGTAACAATGCAGCAGTAGTGTGCTGTTGTGCAGTGCATTCATTACAGAGGTAATGCTAAAAAACAGCAGATAAACAAAGACCAGCACCTGTTCCGCCCTGATCGCGTTTCATTCTTTCTACTTCTCCTCTCTGCCATGGCTCCTTTGCACTCTCTCCTTCCATTTCCTCATTTCCCTATCTTTTTTTTTTCCCCTCATCAGACCATTTCACACAATCTTTTTTTCTATCAAACTCTTCTTTTACCATCTCTTGCTCTGGTTTCTTTCTCTTTCTCCTCTGGTCTCTTCTCTCCACATCTCTCCTTGTGTCACCGCAGCGATGATTATGACTAGTGAGCATAATGCATAGCCATGAATAGGACTGTCCGGCTGATTGTGATGTATAGTTTTTCATTACCGCTCCCCAGCCCCCGTCATTAGGCACAGGGTTGTTGGGTGGAGTTGGTAGAAGAGAGGGGGGTGAATGGTGGCGATGGTGGTGGGGTATCTATTTATCCACTAATTTGTAAGAAAAAAAACTCCCCATCGCTGTGTGGTGGCAATCAGGGGACAAGGTAATCGCCTGCACGTGCAAGAGGCCCTGACGACCAGCACCTGATGAAGAGCTATGTGGTGTCAGGCAATTGTGTGAAAGAAAGAAACAGAAAAAAGGAACAAAAAAGGGAGTGCATGTGCAATACACTTTAAAAAGTATCCATCTTATTTTATATGAAGTGAGAAAAGCTGCCAAGGGGGTAAAGTAATTCCACTTGTTTCCAATGCAAATCAACTTCTTTATCAAAACCAAGAGTCAATTTATTGATAGAAGTAGTCTACCTTCTTTCAACAACAGTGATACTTGGTTCAGCTACATTGCGGACAAGTAAACTTGAGTACACATGACCGAATATTAACTAAATAACTTAATAACTTTAACATCCCTCAGTATTGAATCCTCTCGACACTTTCTGAAGAGAGGATATTGCCATTTTGTTAAACACAAAAGACTTAGGGAGCTTTAGATGTTTTAAAAATGACAGACTTGATGCCAGCGCTGGACAAGCTGGCTCCTCCCTGTCCCCCCCGCGGCTGGTAATTAATAACCAAACCATTTGGCGTAAATGGCAAATAGAAGTTGGCCTCTGAGGGCCATCTACACATACACACAGTGCCACACACTCCTGGCTGTCAGGGAGTGGAATAAGGCGCAGACACTTAGGGGGGGGGGGGTGATCAGTGCATGTACTGTATCTCATCAAAAGGTGGAGACATGGCTGGGTGACAAATGACTTAACAAGGTAGGGGGGGGGGGGGGGAATTCATATATTTCTCATTAACTTGTAAATATGCACACACATGCATCCACTAAGAGGGAAATACAATGATCAAAAGTTTTTAATTTATTTGATTGATGGAATTTGAAAAAAAAGTCTGTAATTATGTTACAGTACATGCAAAAACGGGTTTTATCAAAGCTTTAAACAAACAATGGCGCTACACTGTGTACCATGATGGCGCTGCACTGAGCATCATGTCTAGTTTACTTCAGCAAGAAGACTATTACTGGGATTCTTTTAAAAGCCAAATTTAAAGAATAGGTTCACCATTTTTCAAGTCAGTCCTAAAAACATCTTTCATCTAACTTTTTTTTTTTTACTGCAGCTCAGTAAGGAAACATTGTCCAGGGAAACAAGAGACTTCTCTATGAAGACGTGTCCTTACCCCAAGTGAAGGAGTTTAAATACCTGGGAAAGCAAAGAAAGCCAGAAAGCAAAGCTCTTGATCTACCGGTCAGTGTTTGTTCCTACCCTCACCTATGGTCATGACCGAAAGAACGAGATCCAGGGTACAAGTGGCCGAAATGGGTTTCCTCAGGAGGGGGGGCTGGCGTCTCCCTTAGAGATAGGATGAGAAGCTCAGTCATCCGTGAGGAGCTCTGAGTAGAGCTGCTGCTCCTTGCGTCGAAAGGAGCCAGTTGAGGTGGTTTGGGTATCTGGTAAGGATGCCTCCTGGGCGCCTCCCTAGGGAGGTGTTCCAGGCACGTCCAGCTGGGAGGAGGCCTCGGGAAAGACCCAGGACTAGGTGGAGGGATTTAATCTCCAACCTGGCCTGGGAACGCCTCGGGATCCCCCAGTCGGAGCTGGTTAATGCGGCTCGGGAAAGGGAAGTTTGGGGTCCACTGCTGGAACTGCTGCCCCCGAGACCGAATAAGCGGATGAAGAAGGACGGACAAGATTATTGACCAAATACCTTGACATCGATACCGCAGCGATATTGCAGTGTTGACTATTGGTTCTTTTACAAAATATATACACAATGAGATTTTGGATAAATAATCAGTAAGGTGGATATAATGACTAGGTGGGTAAAGGCAAATAATACAACACTTACACTTACAACAATCTGGTAAGTTCAGGAAATTACATCCCTTTATTGTAATGCAGACTTTAAAACCAGGGTAAGACACCAATTGTGCCATATTACGATATTAAGATATCCAAAATTGAAGACGATATCTATTCTCATTTCACAATATCAATATAATATTGATTTATTGCCTACTTAGCTCTACTTTTAACCTTTTGCAATGTGAAGATACTAAAAATCTGTAGTGGAAATGAAGAAATGTTGGCATTGAACATAATCCGGGGGGGTTTCAGAATTAGGGATGATTAATTGTTTAATCAAGATTAAGAATTTCGACCGATTAATACTAGTTAAACAGTTAAAAAACAACATTATTTTAACAAAAATAATAAAGTAACAATGTGTTGCATGGTAAAATAAAAATAGTCCATACAATCCATTTAACTGTATGTTAACTTGATGGTGCTAACTTAGCATTTTAAGATTTTTTTTCTGCTAAATGTGTGGTTCTCTGCTGGACAGTGCTCACAGTGTAGGACTAAATGACATATTACAGATCTGAAGAGGACTGACAGGATTAAATCGGCCGTCCTACACACAGAGTCTCCCAGGCAGGCACACAGCTGACAATCTCACAGGTGGAGACAAGCTCTGACAAACGCTCATAGCGATGACCTGTACAAGTCCGCAGCTGTCCCCAGGATGCCGAAAGTATGTCCGAGCCTCCTGGACAATAAACTGTAGTCTCCCAATGCTCGACCTTTCTCCACAGCACTGGAGGACAGGTGAAGTGGGATTCAGTTGCCTGCTTGTAGGGTCGGTCAATGATTGGCTAACAAGGGCCAGCTATCGGTCAGAAAAGAAAATCTAAATTTGCATCCCTACCCAGAAACACCTAGTATTGTTGTTCTGTCTAGAAAGTTGTTTGTGTAGTCATGCTTCCTCCACACAGCTGTGTCCTGGTAAGTCAATCAGCAGCTGAGTGTAAAACAGGCAAGATTATGTTGTTCTTTATGTAGGGGAAGTTTGGTAGCGTGATACAGGCAGAGACGGTCACAGCTGTTTGTGATGTCTGGACAAAAACACGGCAGGAGGCACGACAAAGGAAGCGCACACACCACACGCACGCACGCACAACACGCACACCGCCGCACACCCCACGCGCGCACACACACACAAAACACACACACACACACACACACACACACACACACCACACACACACACCACACACACACACACACACACACACACACCACACACACACACACACACACACACACACACACACACACCTATTAGATGTAAAGTGTTAGAAGTTCCTTCCTTTTTTTCAACTTCAAGAAATAATGTCTCATTCTGTATCCTGACTAATATAAACAAATCTATCTTTTAATGTAGGACCACAACCATTTTTAATTCATTTAGCTTTAGAAACACAGATATAGACTGCAGGTCTTTCAGTTTCCTAAGCATATATATTAACTGGTCCTGACAAACGTTATTTTGTCCTTCCATAGACTTGATAAAGACCATTTTTGGAGTGTGCACTCAATAAGAGCTTCTAGGCAGGACAGGATGCAGAAAACTATGAAGTATGCTATTTAAAGGATTGCTATGACTGTCAACTAAACAATGAGGCTTTAGGGATTGTACAAGCAAATGCCACCAACTGGCCTTTCAGTATTGTTTATTGTATATTGATAGATTTGATGTGACTATTTTCCGGGTTTCTTTGACTCTGACGTGGGGAGAGAAGCAGCTGAATCTGCAGCTGATGAGGTTATATCTTTTGTACTTGCTTCCCAAACAGCATATGACACTGCAGCTAATGCTAAATGAATGGGAATAAGTGGCTTGTTGCTTTGCGCATTAGATTGTAAGCACTGACCTATTATTAGGATACAATGTGTAATAAAAGATCAGCTTTACTGGGAAAATGTTGCCCTACACTGTTGGAATGGCCAAGCCGGCGCTCAGTAATCCATTAGCCTCTGTGTAAATGGCTTGTTGCTTTTACACACCCTGGCTCTGGAGCGCTGCCACTCACTTTGTAATTAGTGCTGCATTTTTGCCAAGGAACCGCTGGCTCACCCTGTCCATACACTCCCTCATGCAAACACCCACACACAACAATTAGTGTGTTTTACCTGTTAATGAAATTATGTAAATGGTGGAAAAGTCCAGAAGATGCTTGCTTATTCAATTCAAACAGGTCCAGGCCCCATTACCATATTTTGAAACATCTGACTTAATTAGGACAACGAGGAGGGTCCGGGACCCGGAGAGAGGGATGAGAGAGACAAAGACTTTTAACGGCATCCACTCGCCTCATAAAGAGGTTATTAAGAGTCGAGGCTGAAGATGGCCACTAATGATGTGTTGGGGAAATTAGGCCGATCAAACATTAAAAGCCGAGGCCCCCTCCTGTGGGCAGAGAAGCAGCCAAATGGGTCAATTAGAGAGGTATTATTTCTCTCTTTCGCTCTCCCTCGCTCCCTCTCTCAAGAAAGGAAAAACAAGTGGAAGCTGATCTGCATAAAGTGTTTATCAAGACGGACATGTCCACTTAGGGGTGATCACACTGAAATACCTCAAGCAGCTAGATGCAAACGAGGGGGGAGGGGAAAAATTTGGGTATATGCACATCTATGCATGCGTGCGTGTTGTCTTAATTACCAGGATGATTGTGTGTTTGAACGTGTTCTTGCACGTGCCTGAGTATTTCCTGGCAATAAGCACACATTACAATGGCTTTTTCCTACTGTAGGTAAGACCAAGCGCGTTTATATGAAGTTTGCATACAGCAGGATTTAAAGGTAATGGCAGAGAAATGGGGGGGGGTTATTAGTGGTCCTCAATCAAGAAGTAATTCAGTATCAACTGAATAATGTCTTAAATCAGAATAACTGAATTAACGTGCAAAGCACTTGAAATCGCCTAAAATAAAGTACAGGCATACATCATGGGAGGATGAGGAGAGTAATGTTCCTGGCAGAGAACCTACTCACTATAAATTGTCAGTTTATCCCTTTTCTACTGTGTTTTTACCTCGCCTCAGAGTGGCATATTTTCAATTAACTGCTGGACCCTAAATGGAGTTCAATTTTGGCTTCAAGAAAGGAATAAATTCTACAACCTGGTGCTTTGTAGGTGGGTTAAATACACTTTAGTGTTACACTCCCTCTCTGCATGTCTTGGCGACTTTCCTCTCTTGTGTTTGAGAGTCAAGAGAATAAAGAGAGCCCAGAGTAAGAAGGGGAAAAAAAGAGGCATCCATGGAAGGAACTGTAATTCTTGCGAAGGGTTTGAAATAAATTAGCTCTTAGCCATTCGGGGTTAGGCTAACATATTAGAATTTTCCATCTGCTTGCTCTAAATCATCTGCGAGTCCACTCAGCGCAAAGGGCAGGCTGCTCATCTCTCAACTCGTAGGACAGATTGCATTACTGGGCAATATACCTTTATTTCCCCCATTTAATCCTCAGCACAGGGCCGACCAGTGCACAGCTAGTGGTGATAAGAAACAGAGTCACGTACGTGCACAATTAAACATGGAGAAATATACACACAAGCATGCAGATGCAACATAAATGCATGGCCTGAGCACATGCTGATGAATGAAAGAATACACAAACGTGTATACACACGGGAATACAACCACAACACCATTGGGTGTCATTTTTAATCAGCTGATCACATCTTTGTGTTCACCCACTGCTTTGTATTACCGAAAGAGGTGTCAAAACAGGGTCTACGCTTCAGAAACACTTACACTTGTGTGTGGTGTCTGGTTGGCAAAAACCAACCAGACACCACACACACACGTCACATTTTGCTTCAAGTAGCTGGTGTCTTGCCTGTCTCTCCCCATGCATCAGTAATCAACCTTGATGCTCACTGCTGTTGTGGCCATTGATTTTTCTGTTGCACATGTGGGTGAAAATTGCACTTTAAGTTACCCTGAGTGTTAAATTAATAATGAAACCGCAAGAGTGCCCTCTCCTGACTTTCAATTAACACCATCAGGATTAGGAGGAATGGATGGAGGGAGGGGCAGACAGAGAAAAGGGGGAGAGAGAAGAGATAGAGGCGAGAGAAGGACTATCCATGACGCTGGCTTTTAAGCTTTGGGTTTCGATTGTTCCGGCGTTCTCTCATCATCATCATCATCATCATCATCATCAGGGGTGCACGATTCAGAAAATGTCACGATTCAATTTCAATTTTTAGGCTGAAGATTTGATTCAAAAATCCATTTGATTCAAAACCAAGTGTCAATTAAAAAAACGATTCACAGTATGTAAATGTGGTTACTTTTCCCACATGATAGTATACACGCCATTACACTTGCCAAACTCTCCGCCAATCAAAACACACAATAGAGTTTGTTTGTTACACACTCTATACTGCGACTGTAGTATGTCGTCACATGAGTTTACTTGACATCTTGGACAGCACTGCCTGGGTTTTGTTGATGGTCTCACTTCCGCAGGATCAAAATGTACTCAATCATGGTGTACTGAGGACATTGTTATGATTCTGTTACACATTACAGGGATGAAGTGATGTTGCTCACCCAGGATGTCATATAGCCAGACGGGGGAAAAGGGCAATATAGGGCTGGGTGATATAGCAATATAAAAAACTATATTTATATATTTTTAAATGTAATATGGAATTAGACCATATTGCATATATCAATATAGTTAAAATTTGCGCTTTGATCCTTGCTCCAAGCAAGCTTTTGACCGGAGCTCTCTGCACTTCTTCCCGCCCCTCCTCTTTCATGCACAGAGGGGGGAGGAGCAGGAACAGACACTCAGCCACTTTTCAACAAACATGGAGGAAGCAACAACGTCTGCGGGGCGTGCGGAGGAGGAATTGGTTAATACAAGAAAAAGCAGTGGTTCAGTAATTTGGAGATGGTTTGGATTCAAAGTATCAGATGAGCAACAAAATCACGTTATATGTAGGGAGTGCCATAAACAAGTTACAGCCAGGGGTGGAAGTAGGGCTGCACAATTAATTGAATTTTAATCGCGATCACGATTTTGACTTCCCACGATCAAATTTGCGTGATTGAGCGATTCTTTTTTTTAAAGCATCATTTTCATAGCACGCTCCGGGTTTTTTGCATAGCCCGGTCTGCTCATGTGCCAGTCTGTTGTTCCCTGCACCGCGCAGCTTAGTTTCTAGATGTAGACAGTCACAGAGAACAGAGTAACGGGAGGAAAACTCAACAGATAGCAGTCGGTTATACGTCGGTCCCAAGGTTTACCAGTTTGCCAGTAAACGCAACATTTCGTCCCATCTGTTTTTCAGACAACAGCAGTGACCAGTGCTAGTCGGTGCTAGTAGCGTCTGTTAGCTGTTAGCTAGTAGCGTCTGTTAGCTGTTAGCTAGTAGCATCTGTTAGCTGTTAGCTCCTCTAGGACGCACCGGCGCTAATGTCCTCGCATCCGCTGCAATGTTGTTTATATGGATATGGTTTACTTTTGCGTTACATTACCCATTTGTTCTGTAAAGCCGTGCCTGTGTGGGATCTCTCCTCTTACTCCGCGCCCGGCCACACAGCACACATTAACACAGCTGGATATTGTTAAGTATGAGGGGCAAACCTGTATTTGAACCAGTGTTTCCACGGGTAACTCTGCTATCGTGGCCGCCACGGCAAAGAACACAGAAGAAGTTATTGAATGCAACTAACTTCAGTTGGAGAGTAACAGCGTGAGAGACGGAGCTGCTGGACCTGGGCCAGAGATGAGACCCATGGCCAGAATATCATAGATCCTAAAAATGCAGCGCATTGACGATACAGACATTTTTATACACACAACGTATGCATCCGCCGTTCGACCCATGCTGGACCCGTTCATAATGACCAGCCGTCTCTCTGTGAGTAGCGTCCATTACACTCCCTCTCGCAGTTATAAATAGCCTATGTGACAATAAAAATTTGTTTTGGTTAAAATCAACAAAATCGTGAGAATAATCGCAATCAAAATTTTTATCAAAATAATCATTATTATCATTTTGGCCATAATCGTGCAGCCCTAGGTGGAAGCATTACAAATCTTTTTCACCACCTAAAACAGTGGCACAAACGGTTATACGAAGAGTGTGTGAAACTGCACGCTGCAGAAGCCCCAGCCACAAGCCATCGACAACCCAAAAAAGATCCAGCCCCGAAACAAAGCTCACTGCAAACCTCATTTTCCCGCAGTGTGCCTTATGAAAAGACAAGTGACAAGTGGTGTACTATAACTAAAGCCATGTCCTATCACATTGCTAAAGATAAGGTCCCTGCTGCAACTGTGGAACAAGTCAGATTCAAAAACCTACTGAAAACTATGGATCCGAGATATGAGCTTCCCAGTCTAACTAAACTACTTTGCATGAAAAGCACTGCCACAAATGTACACTGAAGTCAGGCAGGGCCTTGCTGACCGGCTTGCTAATGTGACCCATTTTTGCGTTGACCAACGATATGTAGTCGAGCAGTGAGCCTTACATAATCGTGACAGTTCATTCAAGACTGGGAGATGAAAACAGCTTGTCTCCAAACAAGTTATTTGCATCCAGGATCACACTGGTGAGCATATAGTTGAGGCCCTGCAGAACGCAATTGCAAGCTGGAAACTCTATGAAAAGTATCTGGTTGCTATAACAACCAACAACGGGAGCAACATCGTTAAAGCGGTTGAGCTGAATGAGTGGCTGAGGATGCAGAGCTTCGGTCACAGACTACACTTGGCTATTGGTGAGTGCAGTGTTTTTAGATATTTTACTTTATATAAAAACATATTAACATGTTAGTTTTTCCTTATTTTTTCTTTGTGTGTGTCTGTCTGCAACTTTGTGTTTTATGCTGCTGTCTTGGCCAGGTCTCCGTTTAAATATTGATTGGTAAATAGATTAATAAAACCAAAAAAAGTAAAATCACTTACAATACAGGATGGCAGATTTCAGAAGCATATTTATTAGGTTACTGGATAAGAATTAGTGATGTATTGATGTGTTTACCACTTTAATGTTACAGCTGGTAAAGGTGAGGTAATTCTGACTTGAAGATGCTGGTTAGCCTGTTGATATCATCAAGGTAACATATAGCTATTATGATAGACCATACCTTTTTCTCTGGATTGAAAGAGCAAACTGCAAAGTAACTAGAAACTATGTTGGCACATAGGCCTAAACATTGTGGAGTTTTTGGTGGAGTAGAAATATGAAGTAGCATTAAAAAAATTGCATAAATACTAAGAACAACAAGAACAAAACATGAGTAAATGTACATATAGTAGAGTCATTTATAAACTATACAAAAATAATACATAAAAAAAACTCACTTTCAGGATTGGACTGGAGTGGATTAAAAAATAAACATTGTAGAATATTTCTAAAGCTTGATTTTGGAAAGAACTTAGTTGTATGAGTGTGTTAAAGTGAAACCAGAGTCAAATGTCTCGCATAACCACATTTGTTAATCAGTTTTTTTATGATTCTGACAGGACATGGAGCAAGCGCGTCACCTGGACCATTTCTCTGTGCAAGAGAATTGAAAGCTGATTTTCGTACAGCCAGAAGAAAAGGAGACATTTGCTGAAACCCATTTTCAGCTGGGTCTGCCAAGTCACCAACTCAAAACAGAGTCTGCCACACGCTGGGGATCAAGGCAGCAGATTATAGAGAGAGTCCTGGAGCAGGAAGGAGCATTGGCCACCGTCCTGTCTAATGACAAAAAGACCAAGAACCTTGTCCCTACCTGGCAGGACTTAGAAGTCCTTGAAGCGGTCCAAAAGGTCCTGAAAGCTCTCCAAGACTTTACCGATGCTTTGTCAGGTGAGGAGTACGTCACTCTATCATATGTGAAACCTGTACTGCACCTTTTTAACAAAAGTCTCCTGGCATGTGAAGATGGTGATAGCGAGCTTTGCAAATTGATCAAGAGCAGCATTGCTGAGTATTCTGACCCAGCCTCTACTGACCTATTGGAGATGGCTTCATTTGTGGATCCACGGTTCAGGGCCACCTACATCCCAAGTGAAAAAGTCGATGCATTGAAGCACAGAGCTGTCTTGGAGGTGGAGATGCTACTGACTGATCAGAGCAGCTGTCAACCGCCTTACCTATGTGTAGCCACTGTGCCTGAGCCTGCAGATGGAGAAGCAGCAGTAGCGCCAAAAGCTAAGACACTGGCAAGCTTCTTCGTGCAGCGCATAGCCACCACCACTGCACCAACCAAGAGGGGGGCCATTGAAAATCAACTTGCAGTTAGCAAGTTTGGAGAGTGACACTGATCCCCTCAAGTGGTGGAAGGATCATGAAGTGGTCTGTTCAGCTCTGAGCCCCCTGGCAAAAAAAGTATGTCTTGGTACCAGCTGCCTGTTCACCCTTCGAAAGGGTTTTCAGCTGCTGCATCTCTGAAGACGGATGCCATCGACAGGCTGGTGTTTCTCACACAAAATCTTTAAACGGAGGAAGACATGCTTGTCTCTCTTCTAATGTCTACCTCAAGACAGCAGTACTGTTTATCAAAGTAAAAAAACAAAGGGGGAAATGTTTATTGAGTTGATAGTCCGTTTCTTGTGCAACTGGTTGAGACAGTTCAGATAAGAAATCGAGTTAACAAAAAGGAAAAGGTAATCTCAAAAAAAAATCTTTAACTGAGCACGTTATTTTGTTCTTTTTTTTATACCAATGCTGCCATTGCTAGGTTTTGTCATATTCATTTTGTAATGTATTTGCAAATGTTAGAAAGGAGATTTATTTTATTTTATTTTAAAAAGCCATTTATAGTTGTCAAAATGTTGATATTGTGCTTTTTCTCATAAATATATTTTCAGAAAAAGATTGGCCTATTTTACTACTATTTTTAATTAAAATATTTTTATTTTAATGTGCACCTTATGGAGTTTTGATTTCAAAAAAGGTACTCCAGCTGTTACAGTGTTTGTTTACATTTTATTATTTGAACAGCTGAGCATTTGATCATGAACCAGGTGAGAAACCTGTTCATTATTTGTTCATTTGATTTTGCAACTGTTCACTGAAATAACCGGTTTCAATAAAACTACTTGTGATATGTCAAATTTGGCTTTTACTGAAAAATTGCTCTCATTTTTGCGGAAAAAAATTTCAGGATATATTAATATTCAGCTTAAATAATGTAATAATGTATACTTTATAAATATATTGGGATATGACTTCTGGTCCATATAGCCCAGCTCTAGGGCTGACATGATTAGTCATTTAATAGATTACCTGATTAAAGCAGAAAGGCCAACCATTTGCTATTTTAATTATTTTTCTATTACTGGAAAATAAATGCCGCTGTTTTTTTATTTGTTATTTATAGACTGAACAATTTAATTACTTTCCAAAAAATTAATCAATAGGTTGATTGAAAGATGTAAAGGATTAGTTGCAGCCATACACCAATCTCTAATAACCACCAGTTAAAAAGTTAGCATAGTAATCAAATCTACAAAATTAAGATTCAAAAAAAGATATCTAGATAGATATCTGATATTCACTTGATCAGCATGTCGTCTCTTTATAACAATGTAGCAAATTAGCTGCCATGTTGCATAATTTAAGAACAATGATTAATATATAGCCTACAAAAACCATATCACAAACGTTATCAATGATTGCTCGTTTTTAATCAAAAATACACAATCTTGTTTATTTCAAGTTTTAAACATGTTTTAGCCTCTAAACATGTTGAGACATTGTTGACAAATGTCATTAAAAGTGCCTACCCATGTGAAATGATTCCTTGTGAGTGAACAAAGTGAATCTGACGGCTGTAGAAAGAAATCCATAAAAGCAGTGCTAATTCAGCTCTGTTTAGTTCTCCTTTAAATCATGAACAGGGGGAATTGAGATCGCGATTTTATAACAATTAATTGTGCAGGCGTATTGGAACCCAACAGGCTCAGTTTGCTCCCATTGAAAATGACCCAATCATCTTGAGAAAAAAAATCTGTATAATGTTGTGATTATAGCAAATAGTGGTAAAAAAAAAAATCTAAATAAATAGCTGGTTACATAAGCTAATGTGATATGATCATCGGACATTTCACATTCTTTTGTCCTGCCGTACCGCAGAGAAAGGGTTTCTATTTAGGTTTGTATTTTCCTATTTATTGGTTTTACCTTATTCTCCTAGGAGAGTTTAGTCTACCAGAGTGATAGCAGGAAAATGCTCCACACACTGTCAACATACTCTTATTCTGTCATTTATTCAGGTGTTTCCTGTATTTCCTTCATTTTGGACGTTTACCTGAGTGTTGTGATGTTTTCAGGAAGTGCTGTGTTGTGATGACTGACTGTGATACTGCAGGTGTCCGAACGGTCACAATGAACTAAAAGTTCAGCATGGTTTCACACACACGTGCACGCGTTGGGAGTCTTTGGTTTCAGGATAGTACAGTCTGGTCTCTGTCTGTTACGCCGTCGCACGCGCTTGCATCTGTTGTTGTTCTCTTGATGTACTCCACAGCCCAGTGTGTTCAGATCATCCTGGCTAATAACTTCCTGTTTCCTGTTCCTGACTCTGCTACTTCCTGCCCACTGAACCACAACAACTGAAACGTCATACTCTCTCACATGAATGTGCAATCCCACAAAACACCTGTGACCTTTCCATCTGCATATCCGAACGCACATCCTCTTGTTGTAATTAAATTATAGACAGAAAAAGATCCCGAAAGTCCATTAAACTGAAGATGTTACATAGTATTACTAAATACCACAAGCTCTGTGTACTTTTGTAGTTAAAATCTCACTTTCCAAATGATAAACTGTTTAAAAAAAAAACAAATAAAAACTGGGATGCTCTTTAGTAAATCCCACCTTAACTTCTATCTGCAAAGTAGATTCTTATCAAGACTGCTAAAGGAAACATCACGCACTAACAAAACACATCATGGACTTGCTCATTATTGGGTAGACAGCTGATTGCACAAAACAAACTATGAATGTGTCAACTCGGGATATGGGAAACTGCAATGGGCATTATCAGTAAATTATGACATTTTGGAGACAAAACTATGTTTCACACACACCACACACACACACCACACAAAAACACACACACAAACACCACACACACACCCCCACACACACACACACACACACACCCACACACACACACACACACACACACACACCACACACACACACACACACGTCTTAAAAAAAAAAATTGGCTTAACTGGCATCCTAATTTATGATGCCATTTATTTGGAGAAAGATAAATGAAAAATGTTCAATTGGATAAGATGGTGGATTGACAGAGCAGGAGCCACCAGGTCTGTTCTCTGCAGAAACTGGAGGGTGAACTTCATCACAGTGAGGTTAACTTCCGGTTAGGGTAAGACTTGAATAGCTGGATTATAAAATTATTTTTTACTTATGGCGCACCAGCTTATTTTACCTATTTTTTAACATTTTCTACCCAGAGTTTTGTAAGTCCTCCCATTGGTCCAGATTCCAGTCGAAATACTGTTTTAAATAATTTGTCAGAAATGGGAATGAAAAGTGGCAACTGGATCAGAAGGCCAATGATCAAAATCCCAATTCCTAGGATTTCATCTGCCGACAGATGAATGTCGGCTGTCCACTCGCCTGATGCTGACAGAGAAACACAGAGCACCACAGGATGTTTACGACAAATGTTTCCTTCACCTCACCCATTACCTACTCAACTTCCCTGCCACCTCAGCTTCCATCTCTTCACCCCTCCCATTCTCCCTCTCCTCAGTTTTACTCCCCTTCTTTTGCCCTACTTTCCCAGACCGTTATTCAGCTTGTTAACAGCTCACTAGTCATAGGAAATAGCATGCCGGTGAGCTAATGTCAGCTTCCTGCCTGACACATTGATACAATGTTTTGACGCTGGTCAAGGTGAAACCCGTAAACACGGGCAGACAGAGCAGGACACGGGCATCAGGGGTTAACTAGAGGTTCTGATGTGACTCACAGAGGCTAAAAAGCACATCCCATGTATTAATTCCAGACAATGACACTGGTGTAGTTGACGGCATGGACAGCCTTTCATTTCCTCACCCTGTCAGTTGTTTTCCTCCATTAGCCAGTGAAGTAGAAATATAAACCCTTTTCTTATGAAAGGAATATGCTTTTAGCAGATTTTACAGATGAGGGAAATGTCTTTAATTGCAGTGGCCTTGTTAGTAAGAGTTTGGTTATCAGACAGGGACAGTACACATTATAGGATCCAGAATGGACGTGTAATTGAATGTAGGTTACAGGTACGGTTAATATCATCAGTGAGGTGGGAGGTAATGTGTCCCCTACATGTTCTCATTCTTCTGTCAAGGCCCGCTGACTGTGGCTTGTCCATGGCCGGTCTCACACATCATTTGCTAATGAGTGAGTGACATCTGCTGGAGGCCTGTGTGACAGAGCGCTGTCACCCTGCCTGACACTGGGAAAACATGTCTATTCATCCATCCATCTATCCATCCTGCCTCTCTCCTACTGCTGCAGCAGGCATGTTGTAAAATGTAAAAGGTCAGTAAGTCAAATTAAAAAAATCTTCTTTTAAGGACTTTGGAAACAAATAAAAAAAAAAGGTAAATGTATTTGTGAGTTATGTATAATTACATATAATTAAAAGTTATAGTAATAATTGCTACATTTCCTTAACATTTTTCATTTTGGTTGGACAATAGGAGCTTACATAGCTTGTTCTGCATATTACTGACACCTGGTGTGAGATATCTCCCTTAACCGTCTCCCTCATAAAGTAACAGGGCTTCTGCTTGCATCAGCACTCAACCTCATAACAATTGGTGAGCGGTGGATTATGAGCTTCTTCCACACAGTAAGACTCCCACTGGTGTCTTGCCACCTGATATTTTCCCTTTCCCATTCTTTCAAGCCAATTGATGGGTAACACGGTCTACAGGGTGCAGAAAAATTTGATAATTAACTGTAAAATGGTACAAATTTGCAACGGTTTATTGTTTATAGGAGACAACATGGTCAGAGTTTCTAAATAAAATGTAAAACATCTCTTAGAAATTGCAACACCATTTAACCTCTCAAATGTAGTCCTTTTCTTTACAGTATCACCTAAACTGGATGCCCACTGATTCGTAATAAAGAATAACAACTCCGGATCAAATAATTCAAAAAAACAAACATAAAATCTATTTGTGAACAACCCATTTCAATTTTGTTTTATTATTTAATCCGTTATTTTCAAGGTGAGTGAAAACTCACAGAACAATATCTAAGACAATAACACAGGTCCTATGTCAGCAACCCCTTGCCATGTTTAAGTGTCCTTGAGCAAGACACTGAATTCCCAGCAGCTCCATAGCTGCTCTATAGCTGACCCTGACCTCATTGTGGAAACGGTGACAATTTTCCCACTGGGATCTGTAATATATCACATTGTTATGATGATTTTATGCTGACATACCACCCGTTGCTATGATTGACACTTATGGAGCACATTCACTGGATTCACCTAAAACAACACCGTTAAATCTAAGACGACGAGATTCACTAACATCAGGCAGCGTTCTGCAATTCAAACACAATGTCTGCTGGCGCTAATCTCATTCCATACTTGAAGTTTCACACCTCACTTGGCTCTGTTAAATGTCACTCTGTAGCATGATGAGAGCGACAAGGGGAATGCGAGGTGGTGAAGGGGGGGGAGAGATGACAGAGGAGAAGCAGAGGTGGAAGAGCAAAGAGTCAAGGAGAGGAAAGTTAGATAGAGTAAAGGGAAGGAACGAAGAAAAAAAGTGAGAAGGCATGGATAAGAGTAGAGTGAGAAGGCATGGAGAGACCCAGTGAGTGGATGAGATATGAATCTACACACAGTGACCCTTGATTAAAATGATCCAGCACCAATGTCACTTGAAATGCATGCAATGTTCAGCCAAAGTGTGGCTGACCCTCCTGGTAAAGGACTGTGTTCTCACAAACCCAAGGAAAAGGGAAGAAACCATTTATTTCTTCTTGGTACTGAAATAATGTTAAGTGCTTATCAACACAACTTTAGTAGTAGGACTTTACTAATAGTTTTGCATTCAACTTCTGCTTTAATTTTGTGCACATATTATGATATTGCCTCATTTTTATCCATTGCCATTTCATGTTTTTTTTTTTCTTCTTGCTATTGTGTTCTTGCTAATATTGCATTGTTAACTTGATTTGATATGTAACAGACTGTTCATCCTTTCCAAATCATTCTTTTAATTTTAACATGAATGGGTTACCTTCCATGGAGCCATGGATCTCAAGATTTTTCTAAACCAAACCTTTTTAATCTAAGAAATGCATCCCAGTCGTTGGTTGGTCATTCTAATACATACATACATACATACATACATACATACATACATATATATATATATATATATATATATATATTTTTTTAAATCACATTTTTGTAGTTTAGTACTGATGTTGAGAGTTGTTCCTTGTTGGTATATCTAAGTATAGCATGCTTCAGAATATACTGTATATTCAAAAATAATGTAAACTATGGGATTGTGAAAGTTCTGAATCATATAAAATGAATAGTATAGCCCTAAAAAAGTCTTAAGGTTCCAATGGTTTTGAAAATCTAATCTGTAAACAGACAATGTTAACTTGTAACTCTGGTTGGAAAAACACCCAAACTGCTGTTTATATGCAACAGTTCAAATAAGTTAGCTCAAGAGTTAAATAGATTCCTAAAATGCAAAGCAGGCAAGAGACTGCCAAAGAAAATGAGGAGGCTGGAGGTGAGGTGATTGGGGAGGGCTTGTTTTGCTTCTCTGGTCCTCCCTCCTGACATACACGCTGAACACAAATATCATTCATTAACAGTAATGTGCCATCTTAACGCTGATGGATGGGGCACAGGCCCACAGCCACACACTCACACACAGCTATAAAACACACAGAGACAATTTAAGGACGGACCTGCTGGGGAGCTAGGATGGCTGACTATCAGTCACACACACACACACACAAACTCACACTCACATGCATACACACGCATGCAAGCAGGCACAGAAGCCTGGAGCTCAGGTGTCAGGCTAGCACGCTGCAAATGAAGACATTTCCTACAACTGGCAACCTTTGATGGCTCTATGATTCCTTTGCCGCTCACTAGCACTCCTCAGAGGAAACAAAAGATGTAAGAGAAAGGAAAACCAGTGACTAAATAGAGAGGAGACATGGTGAGTCAAAGAAAGACTGTCTTTAAGCCTCAAGTAGGGGTGGGAATCACCAGAGGCCTCATGATAGCATCACAATACTTGTCACGATACGATGTAATTGCAATTTTAAACATATTGCAATATGGATTTTATTATTTATTCCCAATTTTAAATGATGTCCCCAAAAGAAAACTTTGTCAACATCTTTTTCATAAAAAGATACATTTCTCTTTAATGATATTGCTGTAAAAATGGGATTGTCAAGCAGACGAAACAACTAACACATATTCAGTATAATAACAGATCAACACTTGGCTTCTGTGTATCAATACAGTATTGCCACGGAAAATATCACGATACAATGCTGGATCGATTTTTTCCCCTACCCCTAGCCTCAATGGTAGATAGAAGCTGTGAAACATACAGTAAAGGGTGTCTTTGGTTTAAAAGTATAATCTGTACTATGTCTATATTCAATCATTCCTGCATTATTTTGGAGACATTATCTAAAGTGATGAACAAATCAGACAGTTGGTGAGAAGACTAGTTGCCTTTACTGGTCTTTATGCAGTATTTTACATGTGTAATATCAGCATTATGGCACAAAGTAGGAAGAGGTTATTATATCAACTCAAACTAAGATTAGTAAAAATGAGTAAAAGCTAATGGATTTGGTCAATATTGTAAGAAGTTATATTTTTATGGAAATATCACTTGTGAGACCGTAATATCTACGGTCAATTCTGTTGCAGTTGTCAGAAAACCTTATTCAAAATCACAATGACCTACTACAAAAAGAAACACAGTCAGCCATCCAACATATCTTTGCACAACAGTATGTTGTCTGACAAGGATGACAATTTTCTTTATGAACATATAAAACCTATGTGATATCAATATTTCTGTTCTTTAGGTGACCTTTATCGAACACCATTTCCCACGAACCTGACCAAGGGCGGTGACCAAAATCGGACAATTTCCAGCCGTTTCCAGCAGCCTTCAGGCTGAACAGATAGTGACAGAAACACTGTGGTCTGATTTAATAAAATGTTATCAGACACATATCAGCTTGTACACAGTCTCTAGTTGTTTTTATTAAGACAGAGTGGCTGTCAAAACTCTCTACATGCAATCTGTTGCTGAAGTTAATAAACACCACAATGTATATGACCCGTGATCTGAACGGATTGAGGCTCTGATTTCGTAAAGGTGCTCTAAGCAATGTCACACTTGTTTTAGGCTACAACATTTGCTGTCACATACAACAAACTTCTCCACACTATCCGAGAGCTGCCTGTCCCCAGACCACACAAAAAAAAAACACTGTCTCCGTAGACAGCCTAGGGTCTGCAAACGGCAACAAAAACAAACTGCACCCACCTGCACCACGAAGCAGACACAAACAGCGTTCCAGTGTTCCAGCCAATAACCAACATGAAGAATTTGGGAGGGGGCGAGTGGTTAGTGCGCGGAAGCACAGAAGGGAGGGGACAGGATGAGGAGGAGGGAGGGGCAAGCTAGTCTCATTTTGTTTGAAAATACTTTGAACGTCAACAAGAAGTAACGTCGCCCAACATTGCTTAGAGCACCTTAAACGACGCTATGAGGCACCAAACATGCGTTCTGTGGAGAATAACGCTTAAATTATACAAATGGCAATTAAAATCCCTCTGATTCAAATATATAAAACGTCATCATGTTGAGTCTATTCCAAACTAATCAACTGTTTGACCAGCTGAGAGGCCGGGATTTCCCAGCATGCTCTGGGTCTTTCAGTAGATGAAAAGCAAGTGCGCTGCCTGTGTCTCAAACCTGCGGCCGTCTTACTTTCGTGAGGTTATCATTGCCCACGTGTGCATAACGTCAGAGCAAGTCGGGATCAAGTCGGACACAAATCTAACCGGCATGCACTGGGCAGCAATCGCTGGTGATCGATTCTGCGCAGACCTGGCCCAATGAACGATCCTAATAGCAGCACATGGAGGGCCAATGGCTTGGTTTTTGGACAGCCAGATTACGATAAAGAGAGGGACTGGGAATAGTATGCAGCCCCTGGCAGAGTTCTCATAACACCCTATTTCCACAATAGAACATGCATTTGAATACAAGGCAATTAATTAAGAGGTTCAGTAACACTAAGGCTAATCATAACAAAAAAGGAAGAGGCAATAAACGCTTTCACATAGAAGGCTCATGTAAAAAGGTTTGTGAAATGAACGGAATGCCAGGAGAATTACTTAATTTATATGGTATTGTGTAAAAGGCAGTGTATCTGAGATGGTAAAAACTACAAGCACAATGAAATGTAAAATGTTTTTAAATTTGATTACAAACCACAAAAGGCTATTTTTAACCACAGAAGGCCATTTAGACAGACAATGCAAACCAAAGCACATCAAATGCAAAAACAGCCTAGACACATTATCCCTTATGAAGTAGACCGAGCTATATTTAACAGCTACTTAAAACAATGCAATATGAAAAAGCGCCAGACCTCTTTCAAATAAGTGCCTACTACTTTTTATCATAATGTCAAATAGTTGAATTATAAATTATATGGGAACATGCCCTGTCTATATGCTGAGTGTTTATATCCACAATGAAAAACTTTAGCTGAAATACAACCACATAAACTATGCCAGAAGAAAGAGGAGGGGTGTGTTTGATTTACCTACCGTGTATTTGAAGTCCACCGTCCTTCATGGTGGCAACGTTGTCAGGAATCACGTCATTTCAGACAACTCCATCTAGACTAGCCAGGGTGTCAAGTTTATCCTGTCCACAGTGTCCTAACTCCGTCCTCTTCTTTTTACAGTTATATTGTCAGTCATTTTGAGCAGCTGGTTCTCAGGAAAGTTCCAGAAGTCCTTCCTCCATTCCTGCTAGCTTAGTGGCCTAGCAAAAATACAGTAACGTTAGCTAACCTAATTAGCAACACTGGGAAACTTCCTAAGTTACAGTTGTTGTATTTTATTTTTTCATTTCTTTATAGCTCACTAAGGTTTTATTTGTGTGAGAACACAGCTCCCTTCACACTTTGATTTAGAGTCCGAACGGTTTACAATTTCACAGCTGCATAATACTCCTCATCAAGGGACGCCAACCTCACCTGGGACCTTGCTCTCCTTTGGCAACAGTAGGTAGGTTAGTGGGTAGCATGTGAGTCCCTCTGAAGCCCTGCAATTCCCCCTTTTACCACTCGAGGTGCTGTTTTACCAATTCATTTTAAATAAACTATCAAATATGTTGGAGAGACAGAAAAAACAATCAATGCCCATCTTTATCCAAATTCATTTGTTGCGACACGACTATCCAATAGAAGTAGAGCACAGGGAAGACTGGGGGAAGTCTCTTACGGGTCTTTTGTTTTAGAGTACAGTTTTTGTAGTTCCTTCTACAAAAATGCTCAGGAAACTTTAGTTCAAGAGCTCCGTCACAAGGCGTGGTACTCCCTACACTCCTACCGGGCAACTTCACTCCGGATAGGGGGAACCCATGGCAACGACATGGCTTCTTCCTCCAGAGGTAGAGCAGAGGAGCTACAATGATCATTCTCTGTTTTCGATTCATGGCTAAATGAGTGCTCAACGAAATCCATATTAATACGCATCACTTATCCCTCAAAATTTCAGAATTTGAGAGGGAAGAAGTTGGTTTTGAGCTAATGTTTTAAAAACATAACATTCCCCGCTGGCTCAAATCCACGGCCATAGTAAACTTGAGGAACGCCCATCAACGTACAAATTAGGGGAGGCGTCGTGTCACCACGCTTTAGTCGTGTCGCAAAAGTGGATCCACAGCGTAACAGTTGCGTGACCCGAGACGTTACAAACCCCGGGTAAATATGTACTTCAAAAATGGAGACAGCTTAAAGCCCAAAAGTACGCAGAGTTTGCTAATTTTCTTCCTGAACAGGTAAACATTAGCTTCAGGTTAATTTATTACGGTTACAAGGGACAGGCATTTTACATAATTTCAACATTTGTGTAGGCCTACTCACATTGAATTATATAGCTAGAGTACCCGAGTTGGTTACTTGCAAAAACAAATTGAGACACAGCCATTAAAGTTATCCCGACTGGTCCTGGCTAACACCGCCATGCTAACTCTGCTAACGTTACCGGAGATCCAGGGAAGCGGGCCACGGCTGTTTGAATGCTGCGGTCTCAGCCTGGCGACCTCGGTGAACTTTGAGTCTGGGGAGGAGGGGACGGGGAAGACGACTCTTTCCAGTATTTTGAATTTGTACTGCAGTAACTATTTTAAACACTAGCTTTCAGTATTACATGCTGCACCTCAAAGTATTACCATTTTATATCCAAACAAAAGGTCAAAACTGTGTTTCAAAGCACTTTCAATAATGCCAGGAATAATATTTTGGTTGAAAGGCAGTATCTGAGTCTAAATGTAGTCTACCAACAATGTGTAGGTTTTTATCATGGTTACAAAAACCCCCACAATCCTATATAAAATTCCAAGGATATGATCTCAGTGGTAGCTACGATTATGCAAACTGCTGTGTGGTAATCATCATAGGACCTGTAATTTTTAGACAAATACTACCTTGCTAGACTTATAAATTAGAGTTTCAATTCTAATGGAAAGGCCTTATGTATCATGATGTTTCGCTTGCAGAGTGTGTGCAAACTAAACATACATGGATGCATCATGTCAGCCAAAGTCCCTCATTCAACATAATTAAAACCCAAATTTGATGGAGCTGTATTGTCAATGCACCAGAGTTTTAACCCTCACGCAGCTACATCTGCAATTATACAACTGTTTTAAGTAAGTCATTGTCCAATGATGAGAACGGCAAGTCATAAACATAGGAAATCTTTCCTGTCTACAATTCTTCCTTTGTGACATAAAGGGCTCTCTCTTCAGGAAAAAAAACATGGGCTAGAAACATGAACAATAGTAAATATTGGTTCAAAACACAGGCTACCAAAACTCTTTACAGTGCTCTCAATTGTTGTTGTTTAAATTGGTCCCAATTGGTAATTAGCAACTTGACAATGACATATTGCTACATATAGCCTACTTGAAATAGCTCATTGCTGTAAATTATACAGCCTGTAAATTAAAATGTGAAGCATTTCTTATCAATCTTGTGTAACAGCAAAATAGATAAAATAATGAATAAATAAATTACCATTTGCCTGCCTTTGCCAGGGATATGCTAATAAGGGCACCGGTCAGTTATTCCACTTTTCCTAATACATTTTCTCAATTTGATCCTTGGTCCAACATCCCATCACCTGCTAGCAATTCAGATGATAATATTAAGAGATAAGAGATGAGAGAGAGAAGGAGAGATAGAGGGAGAGGGAGATTCAAATGATGATATTAGAGGAGAGGGATGGTTAGAGAGATGGCTGCTGTCACCGTTATGCGTCTATGACACCTCAATGTGCAATAGTCATTTGTGCGTGAGTGGTTGCGCGTGTGTGTGTGGTAATATGAGAATTGATGCAGAGGGCTGACCTCCTCTGCCCCTCTCATTTCCATTCAGCCATTTTAGTTCTTTTCAGAGTCAGTGGAGCCATTGTGGCTCAACCAGGGAGCAGTTTGTCCTCATTAGAACTGTTCTGAATGGAACTGTAGAACAAAGCATGGTGGGTATACATTTTGATGTTGTATAACAGCTGAGAAGAGAAGAGAAGAGAAGAGAAGAGAAGAGAAGAGAAGAGAAGAGAAGAGATTTGTCTTGTCATTTATCATTTTATAGTTAATTGGTGTTTACGTTTTTAATACACATGCCATATGCACAAATTAAAAATTAACAAGAATATGATTGATGATGAGAGGATAAGGATACCAATAAAGAAATCATTTAACTAGTTTCCATGTGGTTCCTACTTTGTAAAGTACAAAAGATGTGACAAGAGCATCTGTTTATGTGTATGAAATCAGTAGACCTGATGATATGTGAGCAACAATGAGCATTATCATACGGAGCAAAATGTCTTGATATATAAGTCCATGCTGCCACGCCGGCGTTATGGTTATGGATTAGGCACATTCTATAAGTGCGGGATTGTGCTGTGAGCGAGGCAGAGATGTATCGGCCATATAAAAACTGAATCTGTGATGTAGTTAATCATTTATTCAGCTAGCTTCTTCATTCCTTTAACACCAACCACCTATGCAGGACCATATTTTTCCCACTTCCTCTTCAGTATCTGTGTGCACCAGCTCCCTTTTTATCCTCTCCTTTTTTCCACCTCTATCACTTCGTTTTTCTTGCGTCTTTGTTTTATTCGATTTGATTTTACTCCATTTTCTCTCTCCGCTGCGTCTTCACTGCAGAGCTTTCCCCTCTCTTTGGCCGTCACACTCCTTTGTCTCTCCATCTTTTCCAAGCTGTTTCATGTACAGACAGGTAACAATCAGGCTTTTACTAGAAGCAGTCGTGTAGAATGGGGACCACATCCTTAATACACCTGTCAAAGGTTATTATACAGTGTTGGAGACAGACACACACCCATACACACACAAAGAAAAGATTCACAAATGCACTGGAGAGTGCAGAGCGGTCAGTGACAAATGATAACAGATTGATCCAGTGAAAGTCCAGTCGGTGCCAACTGAAACCATGTATGAGGTGTGTGTGTGTGTGCGTGCGTGCGTGCGTGCGTGAGAGAGAGCTTTTTATTTCCGTTATTATTTCTGTGTAATGCCACCAGATAAAAGGAAAGACCTACAATTTTTTTCATCAAAATCAAATTATCTTATCATTATCAAATTATAAAGAAAAGAAAATCCTCTTCATAACATTAAGTGATATAATTCATTTTTACCTTTTTTCCACAAACTAATGCCAACTACAAATTGTCAAAAGGCTAATTGTGTGCAGTGAGTGCGGTGTCCTCCTGATATCCACAATAAAGCCCTCCTGCTTTGTCCTGGTTTCACCTCCCTCAGGCTAAACACTCACACTCTCATCCCTGCATTGAAATTTATTAAAATCATCTCTGTAATTTCAGCCAGTGCCTGCGTGCTACATATATTTTTATATAACAACCTTATTAAATCAGTTCAAAGTAGGACGGTCCCATGATTACATTGAAGTGGGGAGGAGAGGAGGGGAGGGCAAAAAGAGGCGAAAGGGGGAGAGGGAAAAAAAAAAAAATCAATGCCACTCGGTAATTGCATATTACAGCGTTATTTTGTGCATTGATATTGATAATACGTATGTTTACATTTGCCGTGATTAAAATCAATGCTGTAAAGTGAGTTATGACAGCGTGGCCTGATGGGACGGCTTTATGGCTAAGGGGGACTAATGAGGTGGTTGATGGGAAGGAAGGATTGTCTCCATCCATCTCTCCGCTGAATAGTTCCTGCGAAGGACTGAGGGGCAGATTCCCACTGACTGCCGGCTGTGACGCGCCATACAGGACTCAAAAGGATTCAAACGTTTTTTTTCTCTTAAAACTAATGGAAACGTGATTTTAAAACTCAATGCATGATTAAATGGCCCGTTAAAGCAGGGGTCTTCAACGTTTTTTAAGCCAAGGACCCCTTAACGGAAAGAGAGACGGAGCAGGGACCCCCTACTATAGATATTGTGTAAAATTAAGTTGCGTATTAAGCTAGGCCTACTATACTGTGTAGGGCGGCTCAAGCCTTTAAACATACCTTTTTTGCATAGAATACTCAAATAATAAATAATTAAACTAATAATAATTGTTGGCATGATTTTATAAATCACGTTTTAATGTCAAACACACATGTGGCAAATTAAATCCTTAAGATGAACTGGATCTGTGGATGGCATTAGTGACTACTTTCATCAGTGGGGATTTATGTTTGCTACAATATGTTGGAATCATCTTAAGACTTTTTAATGTTTTAAAGAATAATCATTTAGAGGCCCTCCTGCATTAAAGGAACAGTTCAAAAATCCCCAAATAACTCATCCATCCATTCTCTTGAGTCAGAAGAACGAAAAAAACCTGGGAAACTGAAGGATTCAAACACGATGTTCTACACGTTGTTTAGTTGATGGAGCAGCTACTGTTAGCGTCGCCCTGATCGACCAGAATTCCATCCAGTAAACAAGTACTTTAAAAGCAGTTTGCTTGTCGTCTTGCGGACAGACAAGAAAACGTATGAATTCAGACTTTTCACAAATCGTCATCATGATGTAGTAATTCTGGCTTACTTTTTATCCGTTTATTGCAATTAAATGACAGTCAAATCTGTACCTCAGAGCTGGAAGCCGCAGTCATCCAGACGTAAATTAAAATTCACAAAGCTTCTGGATGATGTCACAAACTCAGACACAACACTGTTTGGATTTCCAACTTCCACATCAGGTACAAAGCAGCAATGGTGGTTGTTTCGATCATGGTTAATGACAAAAGAAACATTGTTGGTGCCCACAGCTCGGCACTGCCGTGAGTAACATGATCCAGCAATCCAGCTCACGTGAGTAAAGCGATGCAAATATTCACTTTGTGGCAAAACCCATCGTTATTTTTTGCCATAACAGTTATGTGACTGTATAAAACATGTTGTTTGCTTAGTCAAACTGTGTGAACTCATCCTTTAATTTCCATGATGGAACCCCCCCCCCCTTCCCCCCTCTCTCCCTCTAACAAGCTAATGTCCCTCTACACTTAGAGCTGTTGAGTACAGTTCCTTCACTAACACTGTTATGTGGCTTTTTAGATTATGTATTTTACTTTGGCTGCTAATGTTGGCTCAGTGTTTTTGGCATCAGGTGCCTCCGTTAAGTGTTTGCTTCTCAATTGTTTAAATGTGTTAGAGGGTGTTTTTTGAAATTAGACCCACAGCAGGGAAGCGCGGCGGTCTAAATGCACTCTCAAATGCCCACAAATACAGTATGTTCACACGCATGTACACACTCATACAGACACAAGTGCACATCTGTGCAATAACCACAACTTCTTTGGAAACCACAGACAACCATGTGTGATGATAGAGAGACCTGTAAGTGCTATCAGATATACACACACTGCAGTAACTACATTTATGCCCTGGCTGTGTTTTCACTAGCCTCCCCTAACTGCTTTACTACTAAATTCACAATTTTCACAGATGCCAAATCATATTTTTTTTCCTGAGTCCGATTCTTGCTTTTAAGTGCATTCCTATATTAAAGCCTTTTGACTGAGCAAAGGAAAACGTCCCACATGCAACTTTTGCTTGCACAAGTAGAGTACAATCCAAAAACCTCCCAGTCCTTGAAGTAGGTTAAGCTAACTTGTTTAATGACTATAGGAAATGTCTCTTGACTGAGAGGGTTATTACTGCAACTTGCCACAAATATGTTTTGGTTTCCTCAAATAAGTCGAAACACTCTGTGGAGCTGATGATTGGGACACATTTGTCCATAAGCCAGAGTTTGGGGCAGAGGGAAGCACTTACAGACTGGGTGAAAATCCATTGTTGCATATTAGGGACACAACCCTGTCCATTTAGTCAAATTCATGGAAATTGCTTTTTTTTTTCTCTTTCCACTGCAGATGGAGAGAGGTAGGGAGATGGGAGGGGGGGGGGGGGGGGGGGTTAAGAGATGAATAGAGAAAGAGAAAGATTGGCGTAGAGGTAGAAGGACTGTAGAAGCACAGCAGCCTCCATCCACTCCTCCATCCCCCCTCTTTCAGTTGTCCAGTTGTCAAGGCTCTAACTTTAATTAAAAGTTTCTACAGCAGAGGTGACCCGTCGGTGTCGAGGTGAGGGGAAGGCAAAGAAGAGAAAGACGGAGAGTGATTAGGGAAAGGGAGAAGAGCAAGTAAACTATCATCTCTCTTTTTATATGTGTGTGTGTGTGTGTGTGTGTGTGTGTGTGTGTGTGTGTGTGTGTGTGTGTGTGTGTGTGTGTGTGGTGTGTGCGTGCATGTTTGTGTGTGCGTACGCACGTGCATGCATGTGTATGTGTATATCAGTAGCCTATATGTGTGATAATCTAGCTGCTACCGAGTAAAAAACCATAAATTACTTGGATAAGTGACGCCTTGTGAGGTAACAATTTAAGAGAGAGCCTTTGTTTGAGACAGGCTCTTATTAAAAGCCTGTGTCACCTGTAAATCTATTCATATTTTAGCTAGAAGCCTCTGTATGTTGGCTCCCATTTGCTCTGTTAATCTGCAGTTGCCGCTGTTCCTCAATCTGTTTCACATTAAAAGCTTTCCAGGTTTTTATGGGACTACACTTCCCTGGAGGGCTTTTATTGTGAAACATCTGCAGGACGTGTTTATTAACAGCAGGTTTGTCAATACACGATGTGAGTCGTGCATGTGCTAAACGGCCGCCACATTTTGACAGCTAGCTACGGCACACCACTTGGGCAAACCATAGTTACCAACAGACGCAAAACGCAAAATATACATATATATATGTAAATATATTATTTTTCAATTATTTTTCATAGACAGTTTGTAGTTGTTTCAAGCCGCTACAGAGCCTCGCAATGCTGGTTACACAGCACCGTCATATGAGGGGCAGTTGGTAGTTGTGTTCAGAAGACTGTGAGCCCGGTGCAGGCACCGCCGGACAACGGTCCTTTCAGCGGCTGTGGCAGTTCAGTTTAGACCAGAAACAGTCAGCGTCATACGGCCACGACAGTTAAGGTTAGGCACCAAAATGACAAGTTAAGTTTTGAAAAAAAAGATCATGGTTACCGAGGAATAAACACGCATTTCCTAGGTGGAAGTATTTTTCGCTCTTCGTCCAAGAGGTGTTACTGCATCGAGCTGTCAAAGATGGCAGCCGTTCTGCACATGCACGACTCACATTGTGTAGGGGCTCACATCGGGTCTTGACAAGGTTCACTGCTGAAAAGTACCGTAATTTCTCAAATAGAACTAGGACTGTAATTGAGATGGGCTTATACAGACAGAAAGAGCCTCTTTTCCAAAGCATATTACTATCATATTTAGTAGTGTCCCGCTGCTTTCTTATCTTCATTATTTATTATGCTGCAAACTGCAAAGTATTACTGCTAAAAAATATAGTAGGATAGGATAGCTTTTAAGTGAGGTTGTATGAGGTACTTACCTTCAATGGATGGTGGTCAGCACTCCCCCAGTTTGGAGAAGCAGTCACTCAGGACAGGAAAGCGAAGCAACATACTACTAAAAAGGCCCTCATACAGTACAACCCCATTTCAAAAAATCCCAACTATCCCTTTAATACTGTGGAAATGTGAATTTATTTGAAAACAGATCTTTATCTGGGACATTACAGTAAATGGGAAAGTGCTTTGTTATCAGAGAGAATTTCTAAAGCTACATTTTTCACATTTGTTAAATGTAGCACTCTTTCTGAAACACTCTTTCTTCATGTGGCCTCAGACCGTGCTTATACTGTTGAACCGAACATGTGTATGTCTGTTTTCTTGTCCCCAACCCCATCTGCACTATAGGAGGGTGGCTGTGTGTGTGTGTGTGTGTTTGCGCGCGCGCGCGTGTGTGTGTGTGTGTGTATGTGTGTGTGTGTGCGTGTGTCTGTGTGTGTGTGTGTGTGTATGTGTGTGTGTGAGATGCTCTGCAGCAGACCAGCAGATCGTTGTGGTGTGCAGGCCACAGGGACAGTGAAATATAGCCACAATTAGCCCTGGACACAGTTCAATGATGATAGAGAGGCTCGGCACCCCTTAGACCATGATTAAAAGGCCTGCCCAGCCCACCGCTGATAGAGACAACTGATCTCACAATATTAGTAGTACGATCACCACCAACCAGCAGCACCAGCAGCTTCATTCTATTGTAATCAGTGACGCCTTATGTTCATTTATCATTCACTACTGAAAGAAGTTAGTTGATTGGCATATTTGTTGTGTTCTCAATTCTGTGTTTTTTTTTTTTTTAATGCTTTACTTATAAATTCACGTATAAATATATAGGGGGTTCTGCTGTCTTTTAGATGATTTCCCGATCCAAATCCTGGAAATAAAATGACAAATATTGGAAACGTCTACATTTTTAACAAATCATTCATTATAAAGGCATTTGTATTGTATTTTGAATCTTATTTCACACACGTATTGCACATTGTTATGCATATATTACGGCATTTAAAACATACCTAATATACATTTAATATAAGCAAACCAGGAGACAAAACAATGCAGGATGCTTTTTCACAGGACTAGTACAGATGAGGTTTTGGAATTACGCATTGCAGTTGGTTACCACAAGTGGGTTTTGATTGGTTTAATGTCTTTATTTGTTTCTCTGGGGGTTGTTTAACCTTTTTATATTTCATATTATCACATTTTAGGTTTTTAAATGTTACTCCCCCCCCCCCGAATGAGTAGAAAGTCTTCTGATGTTTTTGTTTTCTGAAACCTGTTCTAGTGGAAATATTCTAGATGGGTCTGTGGCTTTTCAACTCTTCCACCTATTCAATAGGATGCACTCTATTTTTCATCTGCTTGTCTTCCTCTGTTTTCTTTCTTTCTTTCTTTTTTCCTTCCTATTTTTCTCACTCCCTTCTTTTCAGTTGCTGTCATGCTCGTAGATCAATGCTGAGACCTTCTTTATCTTTTACACATCAGTAGTGCGGCGCTGTTCAGCCCTCCGGCCCATTTATTCCCGACACCTCTTTATTTATTTTATTTTTTTTTACATCTAGACCTCAGATAATGCTGCTGCTCAGTCTTTATTCACTGTTCACTTCAAGTCTGCACAGGACAAAACCTGCTCATCTAACTGACACCCGAGCACAGAGAACAGCTGGTATGATCAGAGGTCAGAGAGGGTCACAGACACAAAAACACGCCTTCAAGCACATATCTGAGGACAGTCGGTGTATGCATGCATGTGTGTGTGCATGTAAGTAAAGACATATGTGGATGTCTGCCATAGATTTCATTCCAATAGTTGTTACAGAAAAGCAAAAGTAATAACACACAAGTATAAACTCGTACTTCTCTGACACACACATTTAAACGCAAATCCTAGACACAACAGCCAGGCAGCAAATCCCACTCAAACACACACACACACACACACAACACACACACACACACACCACACACACACACACACACACACACACACACACACACACACACACACACACACACACACGAGTTGTAGTGACCACGGGGCAGATATGCACCCACAATTACAGCACCCCTGTCCAAAACTGTGTGTGGAAAGTCACTCCTAAAAAAAAAAAGAAAAAAAAAAAGAAAAACGGGAAAGGTTGATAGATGGAGGGCTGGTAATGAAATGGAGACATCAAGGAGCATGAAGAGAAGGGGAGGGAGGGAGGGAGCATTGAAACAACCCAAAAGAGAGGGAGAAAGAGAGGGAGCAAGAGAGGGGAATAAGAAGAATAGCCTTTCGCCTGTGTTCCATCAAGGGAGAAATTACACATTTACTAAGGTTTTATCTTAAGACGACGGCCCTCATAGATCAAACTGCTTGGATGTACCAGCCAATTTTCAACATGAAATATAGACACCAGAAATCTATTACACCTGTGTTCTCCCTCCCATCTGCAGCTCTGTGTCGCTCTTTCTCACAAAGGTTGATGCATCTACATCACTGTCTCCTCTCCTCTCGGTGTCTACCCCTGCGTCTCTTTTCCTTTCTTCCTCCCGGGCTATGGATCTCCCACTGTCTCTCTCTGACATGTACATTATGTTATCTGTCGGTACAACCGCTTGACAAATGGAGAAGTCGATCATATTCAATAATTATCTGACCTTTTCCCTTTGTAGTATTTCTGCAGCTTCTTTTAGTGCGGTGACGTTACGAAGACTTAAAATGTAGAAATGCACGTATGCAAGTTTGGGGTCATTTTTTTAAGACGACATAACCATTTCGAGAAAGTTATTTCAGCAACACTTTACATTAATCCCCCAATTAGAACAGACACACGACATGATGTAGATTATTAATGTACAGTATTTGTCTCATTTGAAGATATATTGTAGACTACGTAATAACTAAATAAACTGGATTTTTCTCATCTGTTTAGGGACCAGAAGCCATACCAGAGTTAAATTGTTGACAAATACATTAATATATGCTTGTATCTTACTTCATTAGTTTTGTTTACGGCTCATAAATGCTAAATGGAGGGCAAAGTAATGGGCTGCCATTATTTCTAGCAATGGATAAGATGATTTATAATGGAGAAGGTTAAAATCATGTCTAAAACCACTAGTTTGACTTATGTATCATCTGTTAAGATGCAGGTCCAGAAACCCCGGCATCTTGACCAGTGGTGGAATGTAACTAAGGACATTTACTCAAGTACTTAAGTACAAATAGGAGGTAATTGTATTTTAATTGAGTCCTTTCTTTTCATGGAAATTCCTATACTGCTACTCCACTACATTTCAGAAAGAAATATTGTACTTTTTACACTGCATTAAACCGACAGCTTCAGTCTGATACTGGTTACTTCCCAAATAAAGATTTTTGAACGCAAAACACGTTATTAAAGAAAGTCTATTATAAACAATATACAGGCCAACAAGTAAATGATTAGCCGATTAAGCAGTTAGTTGATTGACCGAGTTTGGATTGTTTCCAGATTCTAATATATGAGGATTTTTTTGCAGTCAATACTTTACTTTAAATTACTTTCCTTACCCATTACATTTCCTGATGATACTCACATACATTTACTTAAGTAACATTTTCACTGCAGGACTTTTGCTTGTAACAGAGTATTTCTACTTTTATTAGTATTAATATTAGTATTAGTATTTTTACCTGAGTAAAGGATCTAAATACTTCTTCCACCACTCTGCTTGATACAACAGGACCTCACATTTAGTGCCCATAGACCTTAGAAATCACCTCAACTTAACTGCAAAAAAAAAAAGATTTAAAAAACGCTGAAATATTTTTAATTCACTGGGCCCTTTGAACACCACACCTGACAAAATAAGGAAATTAGAGACGACAAAGTAAAAAAAGGTGCTGATATCACACATCCATTGTTCAGAGAGTTTGAACTCCATGATGTCAGTGAGCTGTTGTTACAGTCTGACCTGTTAATGGATGGTCCCTGTCAGTACAGTATGAACAAATACAAGTCAGACAGCTGACACCTGGACAGCAGGATGCGCTTAGTCACCGCACATCCTGGAACACCCACTCACTCTTAGACACGCACACACACACACACACACACACACACACACACACACACACGCCGCACACGTACACACCCACTCACGCATTCACACACACACACGCCACACCACACACACACACACAGACACACACACACACGCCGCACACGTACACACCCACCCCACGCATTCACACACACACACAACACACACACACCACACACACACACACACACACACACACACATACACACACTCACACTCACACTCACACTCACACACCACACACACACACACACACACACACACACACACACACACACACACACACACACACACACACACACACACACACAGATTGAAAGTTATGTGTTTTGCAGGTATCTTACAGAACATGTCTTGGGAATTCAAAGTCAACACAAATTTGTAACACAATATAGATATATACAGTATATATTTATATATATATATACATATATATATATATAGATGTATAACACAAAACTGTTTGACACAGGATTTCACAGTGATGACACAAGGAGCAGCTGCTGTATATGTATGTATATTTTGCCACAATATTTACGATGTTTTTTCTTATGATGGCGCAGGCTGTAAAAATGTCAGGACTTTTGTTGGGTAATGTGTTTGTCAGGAACAAAGATAAAACATTCTACCCATGCCCAATGCAGTCTTTCATAATGATTTGCTAGGTTATAACCCACAATCCCTGGTTGTCGTTTAGACCTAACAGTACTAGCTTTTGCTCAAAGCAGATATTTTTCAGTCTTAAGCTCGTAGGTGAACATTTTACATTTAGAAATTGTCCAATACATAAAGATACATTTAGACTTTATTGCGAGTTTGTGAGCAAGAAGGCAAGGAGAGTGACTTTCACTTTAATCAGCATGGTAAATCGGACGCTATGTAAAGCTATAGAATATATGTAAAGTGACAAGCAGCTAAGCTGCCAATGCCGTTGGTCAGGTGGCCTATTATTCTGACAGCTAAATAGACTGTTTTCTCTCTTAATACCAAAATACAAGTATCTCTGTATCTCAATGCCTTTCATCCTATCTATTTTGGCATGTATTTCAGCAACATGGACATAGGGCGTATATGTCTAGTTAACACATGCACACACAGCAAGGCCCATAAGAACATGCAAACCCACGCACACACACACACACACACACACACACACACACACACCGAATAACAGCAATCCCCGAGAGTTGACAGTTATTCCAGCGCGTGCATCACAGTGAATGTCAATGAGCAGGACCTCGCACATTAAGTTCGCACAGGGCCTCGGACCCCTCTGCGACGGCTCTGGTCTTACCACTCTGTATCACCTTTGTGTCCAGTAGCAGAAAACCCCTCATAAATCTGCTGTACGCTGCCTGCGCCATACCAAACCGCCGTCAAAAAAGTTAGCGGTTAGCTGGTGAATGTAGTGGAACTTAAGCTAGCTGCTTTAGAGGCAGATATTTCCATCAGGAGCTGGTGGAGACCAAAACGGAGCCACACACAAGAGATAATATTGGACTTACATTGTTAGGTGGCCAGAAACATGGCCCCAAACAATGATAAAGTTTCTCAGTGTCTGCTGGATGTTTACAGTAAATAACGTTAGCCCTAAAAACATTACAAAGTGTCACTGTCAGTGTTGAGTTACAGTTTATTCCCCTGCCCCCGATTGACAAATAAATAAATACAATAAAAGAATGCTTTAAAGTCATATGCTCAATTCTTTTGAGTAAAGTAAACATGTTCCCCTTTCAATGTACAGCAATACTGACATCAAATCATTGTCTTCTCCATACCTCCATAAGTTTCCCATCCTAATACACACATACAGTTGACACTTCCACCCCGTTCATCACACACCTCTCCCCACTGATAGATGCTGTGATACAGGAGAAAAGAGGGTAAGTAGAGGGAGGATCTTCATGTAAAATTCACTTAGCTGCCATATTTTTTTCCTCCGGGACAAGATTAATTGCATCATAACTTGTTTCTGGTTGGGGTGGAGGGAGTGCAGAGAAAAATGGCAGCGCCTGCCGGTCCTACCCAAAGCCCCTTCCTCCTTCCCTACTCCCTCTACTCTCCCCTCCTCTCTGTGGCGACCATCTCTTAATACATCCTGAGAAATTGAGGTTAAGAGGGGATATCCAGGGGGTTATCTGGCATCGCAGCGCTCAGCGTGGGGAGATTGATGGTCTTAAGAGGCCGGGGTGCCGTGGTCATATTCATATGGTAATTCCTCACTATTGTCCCTGCGGAAACCGAGGCTTTCTTTAATCTGAGAAGGAGACCTCCTCTCACTCTCTCTGTTGAAACGAAGCCCAGCGTCACTTTATCATCTCCACAGATGCTGATGATGACGACCGGTTGCCGGTGACGTCTGGATGGATGTATCACAGTAACATGTTTTGTGTGTGCATGACTGTGTGTGCAAATCAAAACAGAGAAGAGGTGGGAGCATTGTTGATGGATAATGTTAGAGGGTGTTTTGGGGGGGCATGGTGATATATAATGAGAACTCTATGATGGACGTTATTTTAATCCCCCTCCCTCCCAGAAAAAGAAAAGATAACTTCTAGCATTTAGTGCTGATAATTTCATCTCCTGATGTCCAATTCTGAGATAGCAATCATCAGGGATAAAAGTATTTTGGTTTTACACTTGTAAATCCATCCATTCAAACATCTGGGATTATATGAATGCATTATGCCTTTTTATTTTGTTATCTTTTTTTGTGGCGCTTGTACTTTTCAAAGTGGCATATTTGTTCAAGTTGAGATTTTGGGGAGGAGAAAAACTCACTTTTATCATAGTGTTTAATCAAAATCAGAATAAAAGCCTCATCTTTTAAACCTTCCATCAATTCAACCCTTAAATCTGAAATCCACAACTTAAAAAGCTTTTATCCCCTTCAACAGATATGTTAACAACAAATAGATATAATGCAAGTTCCCTGCACTCTGTCCTCTGTTTCTGAGGGCAGAAAAATAAAGGAAATGTAAATTTCACTAACAAGTTTTAGTAAAAAAGTGTAAAGCAGCCATACAGATGCAGATAATGTGCAGAAAACCTGCCTGCGGTCGATCCATACGCTTACATGGCGAATCTATACATGTGGACCAAGATCTCCCATAATAAATGGCTTATCTATATACTTGGTGGATCTATATATCCAGTACGTGGCTGATCGATAGCAATGAATCTGAGCTCAGTGGATAGACAACAAGATGTCTCCTCTGAGAGTCGGTATGGGACCAAAACACCACACACACACACACACACACACACACACACACACACAACACACACACACACACACACACACACACACACACACACACACACACACACACTATACAATAAGGAGAAGTAGACCAAGGAGGGAGCAGGGAGCAAGGATGCAGGGAGCAAATGTCATGAAATTGTTGCTTCTCACAGGTGGATAGAATTACACAAAATACATTTGGCATGGGTGTTTTACCTACAATTTGCAACAAGACAGGATGTTCTTATTTACAGTTTGTACTACAAAGAGTACTACACTATTTATTGTGTATATAACACCTGTAATCGTGAACCAGGACTTGCAGGGCTGCCTCTAAGTGGAAGTCTTGCGATGTAGTACAACGAGCAACAAAGTCTGCGTAGGAAAGAGGTCGGGTGGACTCACCGAGGAAACCGCTGTTTGTGTTTGTGTTGTTTTGACTTACTTTAACTTACTTTTGTCATGTTTACGTAGAGACATCTATTATGCACATAAGTAATGTTGCATTTTTTTTTTAAACCCAAACCACAATCTTTACTAAACCTAACCAAGTGAAAATAATTCCAGTATTTTAATTATACAGCAGTGAAGTTCAACACAAAGAAAGAGAAAGACATGCCAAGACGTCACGTAGATGAAACAAAAATGAGTCTATAAGTCTTATG
The DNA here is from genome assembly GCF_008692095.1 of Etheostoma spectabile. Taxonomy (NCBI): domain Eukaryota; kingdom Metazoa; phylum Chordata; class Actinopteri; order Perciformes; family Percidae; genus Etheostoma; species Etheostoma spectabile. The sequence continues at coordinate 19,070,280 of NC_045744.1, forward strand.
CAAAAGGGCGTTTTTATCTATGCTATACAAACTATCAGAGAAAGACTAAGAGAGAAAGGGGGGGGGGGGGATTCAGGATACAAACCGCAGCTTTGATTAAGTTGGCCCGAAGTGATTTTCTCACCACTGCTCTGATCAGTCTCTTCAATGACCGCTTATTGACTTTCTGAAGCCCGCTGCTGTTGTGCGAACTTTTTCTACCGCCCACGCACACACACACACAAACACACACACACACACGCACACCATAGCCTCCTCTTCTTAATCAATACCCATATTAATCATTCAAAATATCCGTGTGACAAACCAATTATTAATCTGCACCGTCAAGTCCAATACAGTGATAATTAATTTAATGAGAATGCTGTGGACTCCATCCGTTCATTAACTGCTGATGGCTGCTGTAGTGAGAGTGTAGGGCTCAATGTCACCAGGATATTCTACTGCTATTGATGAAGCGGAGATGGTGGGCACACACACACACACCACACACACACACACACACACACACACACACACACATGCATACATAGGGTGGCATGTTTGCATAGAAAGAGATATAGTTACAGATGCAGACAAACAAGTAGATAGATATCTGCCTCATCCACTAGAGGGTGTCATCTTATCCTCTCCCTCTCTTCCCCTCCTCAATCATAACATCATGACACCCCCCCCTTTCCCATACTTCTTTCCTTCTTTCTTCCTCTTACCCTTTACTCCCCCTCTTCATATTGATGTCTTCGCTCCTCACTCCAATAAGCATCTAATCAACAGCAGAGGGGATCAGATCAGATCACAGCAGGATGATGGATCTAGGAATCATTTACTGGGACTGGCCCACTCTGCTAAACCACGCGTACGTATCTGCAGGATGATAGCTTGATGAAACGATGAGCTCACCGAGCTCACCCTGCGAGTCCACTGCTAAATAAGAGATGGAGAAACTTCATATTGGGAATTTACCCTCTTTCTGAGCTTCATTGCTGAAGAAAAGTGTGTCTTATTCACCACTATTTGAATAACAACAAACTGATATTCTATGATTAATTAATCAGGTACTAATTGAATGTTCAGTATTTAATGTTTAAGTTCTTAATTTGATTATGATAAGATTCCAACGTCACATGAATTATCATTTTGATTCTAAGTTTAACTTGATTCTCAGAGGTTGTCCTATGACCACCAAGTCATTGTAATATTTTAGGATATTAAATATAACAATGACAACAAAAACCACAAGATCATTAGGCAACATTTGTACGTTGCCATCTATTCACGTGAGCATACATAAGCTCAACATAAAAACTGAAGCTCTGTTTGAACCTAATAGAATGTCACTGTTTAGTCCACTACTACTTTCCAACTGCAATGATCCACACCAGCAACACTACAAGCAAAAAAACAACATCTTATCAATTCGGGCCTCTTTAACAGTATACATTTTGACTTGTCATAGCAGAAAAATCAGAAGTGTTACTATTAATATCAACGTTGTCTCTGTTTCATTCAAGTATCCCAGTAAGTGTCCCAGTGAGTCATTATGCACAATACCAGGACCCGGAAACTAAAGCATCTATATGCTCATATTCTTATCTCCAATGTTCCAAAGGCCTTGATTTACACATGTGGTTCTGTTCATACTGTCCACTGTATGGACAGAGCCAGGCAAGCTGTTTCCTTCTGCTTCCCATACTTATGTAGAGCTAAGCTAATATGCTGGTAGCTGTAGAATCATATTCAGCATGTAGACATGAGATTGGTGTTGGTCTTCTCATCTATTTTTAGAAAAAAAGAAAAGAAAATCAGCATATTTCTTTCTGCCACCCAAATCTCTGCCCTGACATGGTTCCTATCTGGTATTTCTGCATTCAAATGTGACTTTCAACATTTTCGTTTCAACATTTACAATTATCAGCAGCTCATACTCCCACTACATGACCGAAAGGCCTTAGAGTGTTCAGTGTTTACACACCCAAAAAACTGATGAATCATGTCCTGCCGCTCTCTGTGTGGGTCATGGTTCAGTGAGTATTTCTGCCCTCCATGTTGTCTAACGCTAGCTCCCCTCTCCTCTCCCAGCAGCCTCTAAATTTGCATACAAATGAACATCTAAACGGGCTCAATGACATAATTGACTTACAATTAGAAATTTTCTTGAGCTGGTCACTTTGCACTGGATCGACCAAATGCACAAAATGAGGAACCACACACAGAAGGAGAGAAAATGGCTGCTATTTTGCATATTAATGAGAGTCATTAGCTGTCGCTTGGCAATGGCTGACAAGGGGACTTATTTATGCCCTGGCCCTCGATGCCTTGCTGGGGGAAAGTGTCCACTTCAGCGACCGGTGCTAATTGTTTCTGAGCATGTTGTCCGGCTGATCATCATCATCATCATGGGAAATTAGGCTCGCTTCAAAAAGACGACTTGGCTGACGTTGAAGGTGGCCTATTATGATAACTCTGTGTAAGCTTTTAACTTCTGGTGCTCTACAAGAGCCACGCTTTTAACTTGGACCCATTAAGGGCCTTGTATCTTGCTGTTTCCCACCAAGTAACAACTATTGAATTCCAAAAAGCTGAGAGATGAGCCAGAATAACAAGTGACTGGAGATGCAGGGCATTATGCTAATATTTTGATAAATTGAAGTGGGGGAGTTGAATAAGCCAGACTTTCATGAAAAAGTATTTACTTTCTGCATTGAAAACCACCCGAATGCAAGCAGATATGTCCAAACATTTAGTAGCCCGACTTTTAGTTTCAGCACTTGAATATAGTAATATTATTGTGTTACAGGATGCAGAAATGCAACCAAAGCGATGGAACCTCTGTAGCAAAAGTCTCTAAGCCTCCATACTAACATAATGTTTTGTGGCTGCTGGATGTGGGCCTTCTTGACGAATGGCATAAGCTTTCCATGCAAACTGACAAAGATTTGTTTCCATCCATAATTCTTTGAACACTGACTGAAACATGTATTTTATGCCATAATGGGCTATGAGAAATATGTTACAGCTGCATATATTTCAGATCAGGGCTCCAACAATTCAGAGCTGTCCGATATTTTAACTGTGTGCTAGGTGTCAGAAAAAATCTTTCCCTGTAGATTTGTCGCGGCTGTTTGAGTTTGCAGAGGGATTCAACAAAGGGTGGGTCTCATTCTCAATTATTTCTTTCTCTTTTAGTGATGTTGAGTAAAATTGGATGCATGCTCAGTTGGAGGGATAGATGGATGGATGGATGAATGGATTACACTGGATTTCAAGGCTGAATCCACATGTGTTACAGAGTAACTCGATCTAAACCATCTGTATGTACAAATGTTCCCTTGATGAATGAGGCCCCCAATCTTTATCAAACCTATTTTATCATGCTAGTCCCCCTCCCCAATAAATAATGACTTATTGTTACTACACCTGGATGTTTAAAGGTCCAGTGTGTGACGTGTTTAGTTGTTCATTGCAAAAATCAGTGTTGCCCATTTACAAAAAAATTCACGAATATTTACCATGTATTCCTGTTGGCTTGAATTTTTTTTTTTTTAAGATTATTTCTTGGGCATTTTTTGCCTTTATTTTGACAGGACAGCAGAAGACATGAAAGAGGGAATGGCATGCAGCAAAGGGCCGTAGGTCTGAGGCCCACTACGTCAACGAGTAAACCTCTGTATAAGGGCACCTGCTCTACCAACTAAGTTATCCGGGCGCCCAAATTTTGCATTTGTATTTGCATGAACTGGGGTTGACGCTCCATATTCATGCACCATCTTCAAACACGTTAGCCGGTAAGGGACATCCAGGATCTATTACTCCGCCTTTCACGTTTTTGCTGTCAAAAGCTAAACTCACAGGTGCTGCTAATCTGCTAATGGGTATAGTTGCAGAAGGAAACACGGAGGACCACACATTTTTTAAATTCAAATTTCAGGACCAGGAGTCTTTTCTCCGCCCAGAAAAAGAAAAAAGGATATTGAAAACAGCATAAGACTGGCTTTTTTGAAGGGTGAATGCTACCGTAGCTGTAATACGTTCTTTGAACTGCTTGGTGCGAGAGAGTTGATTGTGATACATGACCTCAACGCTAGATGGGAGAAATTCCTGCACATTGGACCTTTAAAGTACAATTAATCTACTGGTCAAACAAAACCAATCAGTTTGGAGATTTCACCTTGGGTTCTGGGAAACAGTATTAGGATTGTTTCACTATGTTTTTCACTGTTTTTTTAAAACATAATTGATTAGTTGTTCAATTGATCAATAGTTAATGATAATAATCATAATTTACGGCCCTATATCTGAGATACTCTGGCTTCCCCAACACCCACAGACACACACAGAACCGTTCTTAGCTTTAATTATCATAGCTACTGTGCACTCATCTGTGTTCATCTGTGCCTTGTTATTGGTCTATTCCTCCAGGATGTAGGCTTATAGGTTTCTTTACTGAAAGGTCCCCCTCTCTGCCTTTCTCTTTCTCCGTCTCTCTCAGCTGGAGTGCCAGGCAAGCCGCTCTGCAGCGATCTGGAGATGAGGAGTGTGACAACAAAGAAGTGGAGGACAAGGAGGTATTAGTGCAGACACACACACACGCACGCACGCACACACACACACACACACACACACAGACACAGACACAGAACAGTGTGCGGTAGTTATGGTCTCGACAGCTTTAGCACCCCCATATTGTAAACAGGGGGGTGGTGACCGCCTCCCTGTGCTTGTTAACATCATCTCCGTCATTCAGCAGACGCGGCACTGTCAGCACCTCGCTGTGCCCCGACACAATCAACATTAACCATGACACGCACGCACGCACACACACACGCATGCGCGCGCGCACACACACACACACACACACACACTTGCAAGACACACTGGAAATGTACATTCATCCAAACCTTTACACATAGAGCAAACACATACACTAGCTTATTTGTTCATGTATCCTGCAATACATTTACACACAAATATGCAAACACACACTTACATTTATACACAAATATACTGTAAATACTGTATAGTGTATGCATGCACAGGCACACACATATTTATCCTCGGCCTCCTGAGCACGCACATGCATACAGCACACACACACTACAGACATCCTGGCAGCACACCACGCAATCAGCATTATCCATGTGAGCTCCTTAATGGGCACCTCGTAAAACAGACGACAGCTCTGCTACCAAGACCATCCACAGGGGAGACACACTACCTGTGCTGACACACACACAAACACACACACACACACACACACACACACACACACACACACACACAAATATACAGGAACAAGAGCCCAGTATCATCCATGAAAACAGTGCACATTACCAATATGAAACTGATATCTAGTTCAGAAGTCTTCTTTTATGTTGTCTTCCTGCATGACTTGAAATAAAGAAATATCCCAGCCCTATGTTTCTTCATTGCCATTTATTGGACAAAGCTGACATTTTTGGATTACAGACATACGAGATATCATGGTTTATAACAGACAGACAGCCTACGATGTATTCACTGACCATCCAGAGTTGTGAATCTGTATTTACAAATGTTTAACAAAATTGAATTGGAAAACAAAACCAAGAACAGTATGTCTGCCTGATTTGACTTAAACGTTTTGTACTTGTTGTCGTTTTCTTGCAGTTTTTGTAATGTCGCAATGGGCATTATTATTAACATTTTGGGTGTGCTCAAAGTGATTTCCATAAATCTGGCTAAAATGTTGGCTTGTTCACAACTTGTCCGGGCATTCTTCTCTCATCTCAGCTTCATTCTCATCTCCTCTTGCCCATCAATGACGCCGGGATCCCAGATACAGTGTTAGCATAACTGATAGAAATGATGAGAAGAGAAGAGCGTCTAAAAAAAAGGGGGTATCATCCTTTAGATGAAGACATTCTGAAGCTTAATTTTTAAAATCAAAATGAAAACGGGACTACCATTTCAGGTAGATTCAGGTTAAAATGGACAACAAAGGCCCGATCGGCTTTAGAGATAAGCAACAAAGCTTGTCAGAAAGAGGTTCAAGCAATCAGTGGACACTGCACCTTCACAATGTGACATGACATTCACATCAACCCACTATCCAAAAGGAAACAGGACAAAAAAGGAAAGAAATCAACACGCACTTCACCCAAAACACTGTTGCACTTCAAAGCTCAAAGGAGTTAAAGATGCTATCAGGTAAAGCACCTGCTGTGTATATGTTTTTATGTGTGTGTGTGTGTGTGTGTGTGTGTGTGTGTGTGTGTGGTATGTGTGGTCACTGGGACATAAAGAGGGAGCACGCCACTCATGTCAGATATGCTGCCCTTTCTGCTAACGGCTCCAGAGGCCACAGAGGCTAACTGCCGCCGCTGCCCCCACCTCTGCCACCCACCCACCCACACACACAGACAGCCTCCACCATCTTCTCACATGCGCACTCACGCACTGTCACACACTCAGGCGTGCAGAAGGCTGCGGTCCACACAGCCGTGCGTCCATTCTGGAGCCAGCTAGCGGCGACATTACCGCCCCAACTGCCAGTGCATTTGACCTTTCCTGTCCAGGCCTAATCGGATTGTGTCCCTCTTTATGAAATCAGACGCTAAAGGTCAGCAGGCTATTTAACATGGGGTGGAAGCCCAGAGCTATGGAATTTGCCTTGGTAGTAAATTACCTTTATTATGTTTGGTCCGTGTGATTCTCTACCCTTCCAAAGGCCGCGGGGATCTGGCCATGGTGATACACGGAGATGGGCTACCAGAACACGCTTTCCCTCAAAAGCAGAAAGAAAGTCTTCGCTATGAATAACAACTGGGGTGTTGCATGATGTTACATAAATAGTGCATTTGCAACCAGTAAGCTTTCTTTCACCTCTTGCTTTCTGTTGCGTGTCCCGGCATTCTTTCATTTGTCTCTGTGTAGAATGTAAAAGATCAATCATAGGTGCCTTTTTTTTACGTTATCAAGAACATCTGATGGTAGCAAACCTGACAGGGAAAGCATTTATTAGGCGAGAGAAGAACCAAACCAAATGATTTCTGTTATTGCTGCATTACTGTTATGCATTGACGTATGCACCATCTTCATTTAGTCTCAAACGTCATTACCCTGATGTTCCTTACAGGTGAAATCTTTATAAAAAAAAAAAATTAGAACTCACCACTCCATTTTTTTTTTGTTTTGTCTAGCCTCTTTTGACCCTGTATGTTTATGAAATAGATTCATAAAGTTTGGAATTTTAATGCAAATTTCCCGCTGAAGCCTGTGCAGATGCACACACTCTTTCCATTTATTTGATATAAAAATGCAACACTACAACATCTACACTACACTTCATTCTCTGTCTGAACACACCAGGCACACTTTCAATAGGGATTAGAATTGGTAACTAATGGCTTTTTAATGGTTAATTCATAATTTATTAAGGCTTTATAGATTATCACTAAGCCATTTGTATTTGCAAGTTCCTGTTCAGACCTACGTCAGCCCTGTGTGAAAGAATGCAGCCGCCTTATTTGTTTGAATGGGCTCTGGCAAAATAAAAAGAAGAAACAAAACAAAGTGACGTTATGTGGCCTGGCACTGCGTTGTCCAATCAAATACGTGCACACATTCATGGTGGATTATTTTGTAATGTGAAGAATGTGTTTCTCCTGTTTATTTTGCTATTGTTGCTAAAAAACATAAAAGGATCGCCACTTTAAAAAACTTTAAGCGCAGTAAAGTCCTTCACCATAATATAATAAAACCCTGTGCAGTTTTTTGGCTTCTGCTTTCTAATGAACGGGCTCAATAACTCAAACTGTTATTTGGTTTCCTTTTTTATAGATAGTGTCAACATCTTTCCAAAGTGTGTCTTTAACAACGTCTTCTAAGTGAGCTATACAGCAATAAAGTATTATTACATACTGTATATTATTGAATATTAATGAATGTGACAACTCCTAAACCTTTAAGCTACTCCTAATCCGATCATAATCCAAATCCATGTGATTTTTTTGTTCCAGCTTTTTGCAAATGATGCTTACAGTAATTCTCAAACAATGACAACAAGCTGTATTTGACTCGAGGTATAATGTTCTAGCTAAACCTTAAACATATTAAATTAATGGAGAGAAGAAAGTCCCACATTCCCTAGTATTCATGGGGATGTAAGAAAGACACAGGGAGAGCTCAGAGACGAGTGATGACGATAAAGAAAGAGACAGACAGAGACAGACAGAATGACCGAAGATGAAGAAAGCACATCATCCCGGATACTGGACGCTGTCTATTTCAGGGCCTGATGTCTTTCTGTTTCTCTCTCTCTCACACACACACACACACACAAGTATACCATGTTTGAGACGTTGTGCTGTCCATTTGAGGAATGTTCCCCGTCAACCAGGAAGTCCTCACCTGGTTGTCATGTAACCCTTTGATCCATCACGCAAGCCACTTCCTGATCCCTCACCCCTTCATACCGAATGATCATCACTCACATGACACGCTCCCTACACTGTATGTGTGTGTGTGTGTGTGTGTGTTTGTGTGTGTGTGTGTGTTTTTGTGCTACTGAATATATCTCTGTGTCACTAACGGACAGAAAGGCTGCCGTATTCAGGTTGACATCAGACGTGCTCCTGGCTACTAACCAAATGATGATGGAGATGAAACTGATATGTGCAGACAACAAAGAGAAAATGTCTTCAAGGCTTTTTTACGCAGTGTGGCTATCATCAAAGACTGCAGATGGCGACGGACGTTACCAAAGACGACCGTTATCCTTAAAATCATTACCCTCATGCCCAATCACTCATTTAATTGTGGCTGTAAAAACAACATTCTTACCAATGATGTAGATTGTGGCAATGTATGGAATTGTGGTCACCCCCAAACTTCATCCACTTTACCACACTACTTTGTCATCATTTCAGCAATGATGAGTTTTGTATCTCTAAAATGAAGAAAGAAAGCGAAAGAAAGAAAGAAAGTGAAAGAAAGCAAAAGAAAGAAAGAAACGAAAAAAGAAAGAAGGCATGCAGTGGACTCTAATAGAATCTTAACTCATCTCTCACTAAAAGCCTCCTCCAGAAACAATTACAGATAAAAAATGAACATTGCCTATTTGAAACAGAACATGCGCACATTCATAACCCCCTAAACCAATTGTAAAAATGGCCCCTTCGCTGGATGAGCTGCAAATGTTTTCAGACTAATACCATTTCCCTCATCAATCGGCTGCTAATGACTGCAAGGTTTCAGAGTTGATGTGAGGGAAGGGTCGCTGGCACATAACTTTGTCTGGAGAACATTGTCTGCAAACTCTGGAGAGTGATACTTTACAGAAAAGGTGAAGTCCACGCAGTTTACGTATGTGATTCCTGTGATCCAGGACTCTTTTATCAATATCGACTAACTTTCTATCTGAGCACGTGAAAAGAAAGAGCCAAGATTATCATTTGGGATGTTATCGAGGGTCAGAGACGTTAATAATAAAATTGCATTGGACACTGTGAACCTACGGGCTGTTTTTGCAACTTTTGTGTGAAAAGGAGAACATGTCTTCGAGAGTGTAGCTAATCTTATGCTTAACACGGTCAACTCTACCTTTTTTCCCAGCAGACATTTTGACTTGTCATAGTAGGAAAAGCACAGGTATTACTAATAACATTAACATTGGTTCTGTTCCATTCAAGGTTCCCAGTAAGCCATGACAGTGTGATAGTGAGCCACAATGAACCAGGACACTGAAACTGAAGAAGAAACATGGAATTCAGATGTCCTTCATTTAATCATTCACAATTTGCTTTTTTCCTTTTGTGGCGTGTCAAAATGTTTTCTGTGTAAAAGGACTATTACAACACTTTTCTCATTCATTTGCTCCTCTTTCTGTTCTGCTTTGCATTTTGGGATACAAATGTCTACACTCATTGATGAAGCATACTAATAGAACTTTTTTCAATTCTTATTGGAACTGAGCCATCGTTACGTTATTAGTTCCACCAGTGCTTTTTTGGCTTTGACAAGTCAAAATGTCTGCTGTGAAAAATGTCTTTTTTCCTGCGTAAATGCAGTACTTAGTCCTATTCAGTAACAAGGACGACAGACCTTTTTCACATACGTTTTGACTTGTCATAGCAGGGAAATCACAAGTGCAGCTAATAACATTATGATGTATCCCTTCCTCAGGAGTGGTTAATAGTGAGAACTGGATAAAGGAAAAACAGAATGAGCTGCGGTAGCACACAGGGAGAGGAGAAGACATTTTAAGATTTGCTCCAACGACTTTATAAAGAGTCAGTTGGAAAAAACTTACCAAATCTCAGACACTTTTGAATTATTTTCTGAGAGGATGAGAGAGAGAGGAAATGAGAGGACGGGAGAGCCCGTCTACGGACCAATCAACTACAAGTATCTCGCGAGGTGCAGCTTGCGTAGGTGATGAGGTCAGGACATAAGTACAAACTATGTCATGTGCAGTTATTTAATGCACATGCATAACTGCAATATGAAACCAAAACTACGCGGATCAAATGTATAAAATTTAACAAAAACATGAACATTGGTTTCCAACTTTCAGGTAGGAAATAAGCCCTTAAAGGCCTTGCACAGACCTTTACTGGTGTCATCAATTATTTTGGCTGATTGGGCGTCTTCTTAGGTATGACTTGGACAAAGCAATGCTGGGAACTGTAACAGATCACCAAACTTTATGAATAAACATGATAAAGGTGTAAGTTGCACCCTAAAAGAACAACAGAACGAGACGGAGATGGCAAACAAGTATTCCATAGACACACGCACAGCTAAAGCACGAATGGAAGCTGTGGAGCTGAAGAAGTTTGGCAAAAAACAACAAAATGCTCATTACCCTAAGTCATAAAATTATAATACTCAAACTTGCATTATAAAAAAACCTCATTTACACATTAAACACTCTACACTTGTTAGGCTAAGACTCTGTTATCATTACAAAGTCCACCACTTAAGGCTACAACATAAATACAAGGCTGCGGCGGGCTGTACAGTAAAAACACTTGAGAGTGCACATGCCTTCCATCAAAAATTAACTTGAGTAGCTTTGATAATTATACGATGGTGTAAAATATTTAACAGCGAGAGGAGAGAGATGTTTAGAGCAGCACGGATGAACAGTAATTCATCCAGGACAATAACAATTACAAACTGCTTACTGCTCTCTCGGCCGCTGAGTATCTCACTGTGTCTCACTTATTCCACTTTGGCTCTTTGGTTCTCTTTCTGCACCTTTCTATTTGCATCCCTCCCTTCCTCCCTCCCTCCCTCTCTGCAGTGAAGGGAGGGAGGGGAAGGGTAGGGAAGGAGATGATTTAAGGTAATGAGAGGAGTAAAACATCATTAGTGCAAATTAACTTTTGTCAGCTGAGGTGATCTTGGTGGGGGTGCTTCTGTCACCGGCGGCAGCTCAAATAATGGCAATTTATGCATTAACGTGTGTTACAGTTTGTGTGTGTGTGTGTGTGTGTGTGTGCATGTGCGTGGGTGTGTGTATGTGTGGGTGTGTGTGTGTGTGTCTGTGTTTCGCTTGTGTGTCTTTGTGTGTGTGTGATGATGGCCACCGAGGACGCTTACAGTCTTAAAGGGCAAGTCCAATCTTTTGAAATGCCTCAACCCTAGATGTTTCCATGCTAGCTTATCTGAATACTGTAGTAGTTTTATGTGTATACATTTTGTCTCCATAAGGCAAATAACTGACAACTTCAAAGAAAAGGTTGCATTTATGTTGAAATTGTGACGTTAATATCTTCCTGATATTAGTTCCAAACATATTACAATTCTCCTGACACTTAAAAAGTGTTGCACATCGCTAACACGTTTCAGATTTTGCAATCTAGGTACGTTTGCTCTTACATGTGTATTTTTTTTAAGTCATCGGAAGTGTTACAGGTGCATGTTGTTCTCTGTTGTCGCCTCTCTCTCTCTCTCTCTCTCTCTCTCTCTCCCTCCATCTTTCTGTCTTCCCAGGTCTGGCAGCAGAGGGAGGCACGGTCATGTTTAATGCATGTGGTTTGTGTTGCACTCAGCGCTGGAGAATGGGCTCCAGTCCATTAATTAGTAACAAACGGTCGTTGGAAACAAGACAGGCCCAGCACAGGTCAACCAGCTTCCAAGGTCTGGAGTGATGTGGACACTGATGTCTGCCCTGGGCCATCTACAGTCTGCAGCTGGCCTCCACACCGCCTCTTAACTGAGTCACAATGTGTACAACACTGGGCACATTCTGCCCTGAATTACTTATCTGGGATGCCAACACCGGTAGCTGCTGGTGCATGCATAAGCACCGTCAAAAAGAAAACGGCACACTGATTGGCAGAGTCACATTCTACAAGATTCCAAAAGGTTCAGTATACATTGAGTTAAAATAACATAAGTTTTTTGGAACATGGACATAAGATGAGAAGGGGGGAGGGGTCAGCATTCTAAATCCTGAGGCCACCAGGACATGCTTACACTTTATATCAGGGTTTTCCTGCTTCAATAACCATTAAGACATTCTTGACATATTATTTATGGTCTGCCTTCTTTCTTCAACAGCAATTGAATGTGTTTACATTCAGTAATTACCTATAGGTAATATAGATTATAAGTTTTTAATGGTAGCAGCAAAGTCCTCACTGGACTCAAGGAGTGTTTGCTGTAGTACTAATACCAAATCAACTAGCACTGAAATAGTAAGGATTACCACTGAAGATAAATGACAAGTAACGCCTTGATCGATGTAGTCAGTGTTGTTTTAACTGCTAATATTTGTGTTAGCATTGGAAGTTTAGTATATTTAAAAACTGTCAATATGTGTGATGATGATTAATCAGGTTTTTTTGTTGAGTAATTACAGCAAGATCAACTGACTGAGTTTCCTATTTCCAGGACTCTGTGCAAAAGAAAGAAAGAAAAAGAGAGAGGGAGAGGAGGGGGGGAGAGAAAGGAAAGATAAAAATCTTCTATGTTAATCAAGCCATGATGAATTGTCCATGTTCCTACAAACACTGCCTCTTCATGAGTCCCCTGTGCATTCCTCTCATACGCACACTTAAACATGCACGCACGCACGCACGCACACGCAAACAGCACAACAGAGTGGGTGGAGAGGAGGGAATTAATTCTATGAAGTGAGTTGGCAAGAAGACACTGTATGTAGATAAGTGGTGGGGGTGTGGACGATTTGTGTGTGTGTGTGTTTGTGTACGTGTGAGAAAGTATGAGATTAACTGACCAACATTATGTGCATATGTAAGACTGTGTGTGCAGAATTCCAAAAAGAAGTGTGAATGTATACAATAGAGCAATGTGTTACTGTGTGCATGCTACACGCATTTTCATGTGTGTGTGTGTGTGTGTGTGTGTGTGTGTGTGTGTGTGTGTGTGTGTGTGTGTGTGTGTGGGAACATAAGTAGTGTATTATTGTCATACTGGTCGCGGTGGCAATGACATATCTTAATCTGCTTAGTTAGCGGCCAGGGGTCTTTAGCTAACGGATTATCAGCCAGATTTGAGTAATATACTCCTCATTTAGCTTTAATGCGTTTTGCATAGAGAGCAACCTTCCCTCATCACTCTTTAAGATGAATCGGCTTCCCAGCTACAAGATAAAGGGAAAAAAAAACTTCTAAATATATTACTCTGCCAGCAACTGCATAAATCATAACATTTTGCTAATGGAGGCAAAGCTAAAACACTAACACAGCCTCTGTAATGCACGGACACTACAATATACACACACTCACACTTAGGTGAGCAGCCATAAACACACATGCTCGTAATACTAATTCAAATGAGTATCCTTTTTCTTAAATGTAACCCTCCGTTACATTGGTAGGTTACACCTTACTCCTAATCCTAATTCTAGCCCCCTAACCCTTCCAACCTGTTTGGCTTGGAACCATTAAAAAAATAGTTTGACATTTTAGGAAATACATTATTTTCTTGCCACAAGTTAGATGAGAAGACTAATATCACTTTTATATCTGTAAATAAAAGTAAAAACTAGAGCTAGCAGGCACTTATCTCATTTTAGCATAAAGATAACAACACTGGAAAATTGCTAGCCTGCTTTCCAAAGGTGACAAAATCCCTGTACTTCTAAAGTACATGAACACAACATATCTGGTTTGTTTAAAGCGTACAAAAAAACGAAATGTAAAAACTACAAGCTGTGGTTTTTACGGGGAGCTACGAGCCTTCTTGGCCGGGACCGGGCAAGCTGGTTTCCCGTGCTTCCAGTTGATGCTAAGTTAATAGGCTCATTGTGTTTGTCATCGGTTTTCTACATTCTCCAGGGTTGACTTTAGTTTATATCTGCATGCGCCTGCTTTCTGTGTGTACAAAAGAGTGATTCCCCCCCCCCACCATTTGCTTGTTGTTAATTTTTTTTTACTTAGAGGTCAAATTAACCACTAAACCACAAGAAAAAAAGCAAAGATTAGAGTCAAGTCCAAACAAAACGGAAAAATATTCACTTCTTGATTAGCTTGGAACACCATTGCTTGGGTTAGATTAAATTAAATTCTGAATTGACAGATTACCTGCAAATTGTACTCATTTAAGGATATTTCCAATTTTTTAGTATCGTAACTATATTCAGTCCTTTTAAGTGTACAAACGATGATAACACACACACACAAACACACACACACACACACACACCACACACACACACACACAACCACACACACACACACACACACACACACACACACACACACACACACACACACACACACACACACACACACACACACAGTAGGACATCCTGTAACTACAGTCCTGACATAAAGGTTGTCTGTATTTACATCTGTTTCTGTCCACATTCCCTGCGGGAGACCTACAGCTTTCTTTTTTGTTTTAATGATCATACATCATCTGATCTTATCTCACCCACCTCAGTGTATTACCACAAAATGATTTGTCGTTTTGTTGCTTTGAAATATTTTTTGTGTACAAATTAATGTTGTATTAATTCCTGGGCAACATGAATATATGTGTAAACTATAATAATAATCACTGATTGTTAAGTATTTGTTTTAAATGGTAAAAAAAAGAAAGAAAAATGCTTATTTTTCAAGAGCTTGTATTGCTGGATTTGTAGACCTTCAAAACTCCTGTATAATCATCTGAATGGAGATATAAGTTTACAGTATGCTCAGGTTGAAGTGTGTGTGTGTGAGAGTGACACTTACTATACACACCTCATTAGATTCTTTCTCCAAACCAATGTGTGTGTGTGTGTATATTTTGTTTATTGGAACCAAGTAAAAGATGCATGTAAAAAAGGTGCATGCCACAAAATCCAAGTCTCTTTTGCTCTCACACGCACGGAGGCAGGCACGAGCGCGCGCGCACACGCACACAAAAAAACACAAAACAAACAAAGACAAAGCAGCCCAAGGCTACCACTGCCATCATACATGCGACTTGGCCTGTCTGTGTGACACACACAGTTTGTTTGGTAGTTTTAATTTGACAGGGCTCTGAATAGAGCTTCTGAAACCACACACCACACACCACACACCACACACCACACACACACACACACCACACACAACACACACACACACACACACAACACACCCACACAACACCACACACACAACACTCTTTCTCAGACCTACACACACACCTTTAATTTGACAGCGCTCTAACAAGAGCCTGCTGCTTGTCAAATGTTCTCCAGTGGCAGCAGGGATCCGCAGAGCTGAGGGGGTTCTGTTCAAGGACATCTGTGAAGAAACACAGAGAGAGAGAGAGAGAGAGAGAGACACACACAGACACACACCACACACACACACACACCACACACACAGTCACTCCTACACTCACACACACTCGCTTTGAATAGGCTGAGAGAAGCAGCCTGCTGCACCACACGATGGGAAAGAGGCTGCACACACGCTGAGGGGTTTCTACACTACTGTTCCTCTCACTTTCCATCTTCCTCTCCCTCTATGTCTCTCTGTCTTTTTTCCCCTTTATCTAACATTCCATCGCTTCTTTTGGTCTTAAGTAGAGGGCTGAGGGGCTGAGATAGACCAGGGGAGATTTTGATGATGGCTCCCTGTCTGGTCCAACAAGCCGATTCCCTTCTCAAACTGCACACACACACGTGCACACGCACGCACACGCTCTCACACACACACACACACACACACACACACACACACACACACCCAATTTCTCTTCGTTCTTCAATCCAAAACGCCAGGAGACCTTTTAAAGTTACTCAAAGGCGGATAGGACTTTGGTCCTGATCCTCTGGATTTCATCCCACTGAAGGTGTGTGTTTGTGTGCAAGTGTGACACATTTGTTCCTCTTTGCGCGAGTGCACTTGTGTGTGTGGGAGCTCCCATGCTGCCTCGGACTCGGCTTCCACGAGACACTTTGCTCATTAGAGGGAGGCGAGGGTGACTTGAGTGACTTCTCGCCAGCTCCCCGCTCAAATTGATCACAAGGCCGGTCCCGTGGAGAAAGCGAGAAAGTCGAGGTTTCGACGCTGTGTGTCGCCTGAAAAATACAGTGTGACACACCTGGGTATGTGTGTGGAAGAAGACCGATAAGAATGGGAAGTTCATAAAGATTACAAGCAGGGACGCAGTAATGGAAAAATGGGATAATTTATCTAAGAATCTAACAAATTGATACAAACTGTAGTATAACAAACTAAATATAAATACACAAGCATTATTGCAAGTACCAGAGCTTTTTATTACGTTACTGCAGACCTGCGTGTAAAAGGAGATTCAGAGAAAAGAATCATAGTTATCACTGGCCATATAAAATCACAGTATGTCAGACTTAAAATCAAAATGTCAAACATTGTACAAAATCACTTCAAATCACTGGAGAAAGAGGCGAAGAGATTTGCCATTAGATCCTATCTGTTACTGTGTGTGCCTGTCAGATAAAATTCTGCATTTCCGCAATGCAATGATCTAGAAAGGGGGATTACGGGGAAGCATCCAAAATGTCAACATGTAGCCTACATAAATACAAACATTTCTCTTCGATTTAGAGTGACATTAAACCAAGGAATAAATTGATCTCTGAAAGAAAGTTTGTTTTTAGGCTTTGCATGATAACCAGCAATCCAAAGTGCAGAAGGGAAACATCGCCATGTTTTAAGGTATCAATTGGATTTTTTTTTATTCCCCGATAAAACTGGCGCTGATGTGACTCCGTAGTGAAGATGCTCGCAGGTCTTGATGAAAAGCCACCCGGATTATTTGAATCCTGTAAATCACAGCTAAAAGTCAATGTGTAAAGCCAAGGTCTATGAAACTATCAGTGTGGAATAGAGAACATAGACGATATGTTACCGCATTGCCAAGTGCCACCACTTAATACCATTAATCTACCCCTCCCCCATCTCTCTCACTCCATCTCTGCACTGGAGTGCTTGGCGTCCTCTAAAAGTATGGATCTTGACCGCAGCCATTTTCCGTGGAAGAGGGAAAGGCTAAAGAGAAAGCGCTGACCCCTCTTCGCTGCAATTTTCCCCTCATCAACTTGTGAGACTTCATTAACTTCCACGGGGTAATTTCGTCTCTCAGTGCGTTTCTGAGAGGGGGGGGAAGTTATGACGTTTTCTTCCCATCCATTCTCTTTTCTTGCCTTTATCTCCCATCCTTAAATGAAAAGACTCATTTTGTCTTTACTTATACTTCAGTCTCTTGGTTATCATCTGTGATGTCAGACAAATGACAAGAAAAGGACAGGCAGGATCGTAGGAAAGTAATGTTGCTATTCACCTAAATAACCCCGATATTTTAAATGTATAGTGTTATTTGTTGCTGCACAAATAATCCCTTCATTTTTTATTTTTATTTTTTTTTAACAACTCACAGCAGTGCAAACATGCACAGGAATAGCTTCTGAAGGTAACATTTCACAGCCTTTATCCCTCAGGAGCCCACTGCTGAACCTGATCGTAGCTTGCTTAATGCTCAGTTGAGGCCTCAGTGACACGTTGCATGCATAGCCTGTATATAGTCTTTGGTTGCATGATGGGAACTGTGAGTCAATGCTGCCCTCTTCAGGATTATTAATGCCACTGAATTTATGAAATGTCATTCCGACATTTGTATGGATGTTCTGGGGATCAGTGTCAGGTATACAATTGACCAAACTGTGTTTATTGTTTTATTTAAAGTGCCCATATTATGCTCATTTTCAGGTTCATAATTGTATTTAGAGGTTGTATCAGAGTAGGGTTATGTGGTTTACTTTTCAAAAAACACCTTATTTTTGTTGTACTGCACATTGCTGCAGCTCCTCTTCTCACCCTGTGTGTGGAGCTCTCTGTTTTAGCTACAGAGTGAGGCATCACACTTGCGTTCTATCTTTGTTGGGAGTCGCACATGTGCAGTAGCTAGGTCAGCATTAGCAGACTATGATACAATGCAGTAACCTATAGCAGGCACGTGGTAAAAAGTAAGTATATTTACTCCAATACTCCGCAATTCTGTGACACTTGTACTTTACTTAAATACTACCATTTAAAGCTAATTAATAAAATAAAATTTTAACTTGAAAATTTGCTCCGTTTTGGCCAACTATTACACTTAAATGAAGTGTACATAATAATCTAATGATATAATACATATATGTGTATAATAAAGGCATGTTGTGGCTTATTCATCTGTACTTTTGTTTATGTGGAATTTTAAACATTTAATTGTAATGGATTCTTTTTTACATTGTAGTATTTTGCTTTACTTTCGCTCAAGTCAATGTCAATGTTTTAATTGAGATTTCATTGTAAGTGCATATTTGGTTTTCATGTGTGTATCTTTGTACGTATGTAATGATGTGATGTAATTTTGATGCCTATCTTGGCCAGGTCTCCCTTGCAAAAGAGATTTTTAATCTCAATGGGTATTACCTGGTTAAATAAAGGATAAAAAAATAAAATAAAGTAAGAGATCAGAATGTCCCTAAATGGGATTCCATTTTGTCTCATACGCAAATATTACATTTCCAATCCTGCAGATACAGTCTGTGACATGCGTTTATTTAACAGTATTTGTGTAGCACTTCAGAGTAAACAGGGCCACGACTGAGCATTTCTTATGTCGTTGAAACAATGCAGGAGAGCACCAGCAGGATCCGAGCAGCCGATCTCATGCGCACTCCAGTAAGCGATGTTCATCTGTCTGTGCCGATATGTAAACTTTCCTCTTTCTCCCTTTCCTCCAAGCAGCTCAACATGATACATGAAGTGCCAGGGCGAGGCCTGGCGCAGAGACAAATGCCAACCACTCGCTCTTCCAAATGTCAAATCTGACATGTCGTAGACATTCGATAACTATGCGTGCTGGACCAATTTAGGGCCACGCTCTTCAAACAGTCCCTGATGTCTCATGACGAGAGTGGAGGGGAAACGGCTGAATTTGATCTGCCTCTGGGTATGACATCACACAACCATCTTGTCAAGATGTCTTCTTTTCAGTGAGCCCTCCAGCAAAGGAACACAATCAAGAGTTCAACTCAAGTTGAAGGTAGACAGCCTTCATAACCAATAAAATAAAAGAGTTTCCATCAACGTTCCTTATTAAAACGTTAGAAATAATTTAGGCCTGGGTTTTGACTCCAACTTGTCCATTGTGTAAATGAACAATAAACGCAGGATTTACTAACTTTCACTATATATTTTAAACTAAAATAACTTACATTTGTAGACCAGTATCACAGCCTTTCGTGTAGGATGAACTTCATGCTGGAACAAGCTTTTTGCACACCTTCTGCAAGGGGGAAAAGCAGCATGAAAACGAAGGTTTTGATATTGTAAATCGGCTTTACAAAATGATTTTACTATCACAAATGACAGACCAGCATCAGCTTATTAATTTAATCATTTTGCAATAATGTTGCTGCACCAAGCATTTCTGAGTGAGAATATTACTGCAATTTGAACTTTATTTCACTGCATGGAAGCCATCTTTAATTTTTAGAGATTCCCAACAAGTCAGCGGGCTCACTGGCCTGTTAAACAGAGGCTGAGATGCTTTCAAAATTCATTTTTATCTGAGTTTGAAACCACTCTTCAGCAACTGTATTTTGATAAACCTGAAGACAAGCACACCTATTTACTTAATGAAGCAAAAGTCATCACATACTACTAGTCTTGCTACTAGTCATACTACTAGTCTATCTCCACAGTGCTACATTAGTACTCTGACGACATCATACTCAGGTTCTAATGAGAATATGAGTCTGATACTGCTCCATTGCGCTGTGAATAATTGGATAGACCTACAACCAATCAGAGCAACGGAGTATGTTGAACTTTTGCCAAATCAGGTAAGGACAGCAAAAACATCTTTCCGATCTACAAATGCCTTGATTGCGGTTCTCTGTTCCTCTTTTAAAATCAATGCGCTGTCGATATCTTCTATAACAGAGGCAGTGGCAAAATCTACACATCTCAATTCTCTTTGGTGACGTGGTTGATTACGCTACTGTTGATCATCTGTCCATCATCATATAAAGCCCGCCCTGACAATGTGATTGGTCCAAACGGCTCTGGTTGGAGCATAGTTGCTCCACAACAGATCAAGGCCAGAACAAACTTCCTGACCTCAAATGTTGTGGGCGGAGCTAAATTAGGATGGCATCCAGGCTACTACATTATTACTGAAAAGTTTAACTCACTACAGTGCTGTCATGGGTGATTAACACCTTTCCTACTGCATCTGGAGTGACACTAAACATTTTGGTTTTCCAAGGAAGCCATTGAAACAGTTTGAAATCATGTATGTTGCAAATCCAAAGCATTAAGAATCATTCAAAATAAAGAGGGGGACACATTTCTACGAGCATTCTACTTTATTGAAGGCACATCAGTTAAAAAAAGAACACAATATTTGTTCTGGACATATACATTCATTGTCAATCACTTTTTCCTTGAATAAAATAAACTGTGTAAATCACATATTAGGGCTGGGTGTTCTACAATGTATGGACCCAAAAAAGGCATTTGTTGATTAAGGCAACAATTGAGCTTTTTTTTTTTTTTTTTTAAATTCCTTTTTGAAAAGTATTCATTTTTGACAGTTGCCTTAATTGTAAGTGCCCTTGTGTTCTAATATTAATGACAAATTGTAAGATTAAAACTATAAATACATTGTAGACGTAATAAATAGAAGATATCAATTATTATCCAATACAGCCTCAGATTTAGAATCACTACTACTAATGTACAATGCATCACATTTCACAGCAATATTAAATATTTAAATGATCCTAAAGGATTTATTTTCCAGTGTATAGCAATTGTTTGTATTGTTATTTTTACATATGGTATATGACTGTTGCAAAAACATTGGAGTTGGCAGGGTTAGGCCACACACTTTAGGGGTATATGAATTACAGTGTTCCATAAGGCTGGTTTTCTAGACACGGTTTAGTACACTAAGACCACATCTGTGGAACCTTGCCATCATGCGCACTGAGACAGAAAAACATCGAGATATTTTACTAGTTCAGCTCAAATTCCAGCAGTCTTGCAAAAAAATGTCAACCTCATTTCCTAACCGATTTTTCAGACCACTGAGAAAACACGTTTGTCTGATTTTCTTCGCAAGACAGCTTAACAGAAGGTTAGCAAAATTGTGTGTGCTTCTCTGTTATTTTCATTGATCCTGAACCCTCTGTCTCTTCTTTGTCTCGTTCCCTTCCAAGTCCTTCATGCACGCGACCAGGAAACTGCGGCACTTCAGAGCATACTGCTCAGGAAAGTCCCGGAAATGACCAACGTGGGGACTGGAAACAAAATCAAAACTGTCCACCGGGACGCCCTTCTGCTTCAGGGTCTCCACAAAGACCTTGATGTCTGTGTGCCTGATCACCTGGTCAGCTCGGGAGTAAAGGTAGAAATGAGGCCAGGTGGGCGGACGCTCCTGCACGGCGTCATAGTGGTTCTTGTGGATGTACTTGGTCAAGGGGTACAGCACGACTCGCAACAGGAAAACAGTCACTGCGAAAAGCGCTAGGAGGACGTACCTTAAAACAGGGGTTATTTTGGGCCCCAGGGTGGCCGTCAGTGCACGTAGGGCCCCGCGGACATTCCCACTACCTGGGGCACTGTCCACTAAGGCCCCAATCACACACAAGGAACTGAACTGTTTGTCATTGTGCAACAAATCTGCAATGTAACGGTACAGCATAAAGCCGCCATTACTGAATATGTGAAAGAAAATAGGGCTGTTCTCCACCTCATAGTCATAGAGGACCTCCAGCAACTTCAGGGCCGTACTGCTCAGCTCCTTGTAGCCAAACGACTCTGAGATGAAGACTGTCTTCAAGGGAGCTGTGTAGCAGATGGTCACACATCCCTAAAAGTGAGGGAAAGAAAAAAGAAAGAAAGGGAAAAAATTGATTTTTTTGTATGTTAATGCTTCTATAATAACATAATGCTGCTAAATTGATGGTATAAATTAGAAGAATGCCTCGTGAGATTATCGTATTTAGTTTTCACCTGTTCATTGTAGATGGAGCTGTATTTGGAGAGGTGTTTGTCTTTGCAACCAGCCCAGCCCAACAGAATCACAACTGGCTCCTTTGTCCCCTGCCAGTGTCTCTCTGAAAACAAGACAGACGATAAAACAGCACGCTACCAAAGCTGTCACAGCGAGCTAAGCTAAAACGAAGCTAGCGAGCTAAGCTTACACAGTCGGCAGAATTACATTTGTACGGCTTCTTTGTAAGATAAGTGTTAGCATGTACGCTAAGCTAACTGAGGTATTGACATACAGTACAATGAAATGATGCTCACCCGATGTCCCCGCATCTGGAAACACGATATTGTAGTCTATTTCATCGTCTGCCATTTCCGTATGTGAGAGTATCAACTGTTGTTCTCCAACGTTAACGTTCGGTTCATTTGGCTGTTGAAAAAAAGGGTTATAGAGAAGCTACAGAGCTCTTAAATTAGCAATGCTAGATTGGTACACGCTGCAGACAGGTCGATGGGCTGTCAGGTCACTGCACTATTACAGTCCCGCTTCTTCTTATGTGGTTGAACAGCGGAAAACATCCAGCTAATGCTGCAATACCGCCCCCCTCTGTATAATAGTGTTATGTCGGACAAATTGGTAAAATTCTGTATAATATTCCACAAAACTATATATAAAATTATATGATGCAAAAGTAAATTAATCTGGCAATGCGATCCCAGCACATCACCAACTCCTTGTTTAGTCTAGGGACTCCAAAAGTCCAAAAACCTATCCCACACACTGTTACCTTCTCCAATAACGTTTTTATTTCAACCAACGTACTTTATGGTTCATTTTCTTTCATTGTCAAGCAACAAGATATTTTTGCTTGGAACACGTCTAAATGTATATTCCTTTATTTTCAATCGAATGACATGACTGGTTTTACATCTTTTTTCTATCATACAATTATTTTTCTAAAATGGCTTAATTAGTTGACATCCCTACATACTGTAGAGCACCTTTATCTTATCGCATTTTACGTCAGAAACATTTTCATGGTATTTGGGCAAATAAACTGGGGTTACACAATGCACAAAAACCCCTTGTATTGCTACAGGTTTAATCATTTACTCACTTTTTGGACTTGAGCCTTCTTGCATACCTCTATGAATCTCCATGCTTCTAATCTGGAATCTGAGGAATGGTGTGATTTGAGATCAGTGTACCATACAACAATGAAGATAACCTGGTGTTTTACCACAGATTTATTAACTATATAAACTTTTCTTTTTCGTAGTCTATTCAGCCTGAACACACTGTACAGATTTATTTGCAGGTAATAGTACCTTACCTTGGACCGTTCATTCACACTGTGTGTATGGAGTTATATTTATTTATTGTACTGGCTACATAAAGGGATTTAAGTTCAGACCAGTTTATTCTCTATTATCCCTCAAGATATAGTACCAGTCAAATGTGAAAGTTTGTCCAAACTTTTGACTCGTACTGTAAACCTGGGTGACAGAATAAAGACAAAAGAAACAGTGTTAAAGAGCATTCGTTTATTTTCCACAGACAACTTCAGAAACAGTTAATGATACCAAATCTGAACTGTGGTATAAATGCATATCAATCATCATCTCACTTTGGCTGTTTCAATAGAAACCTTAGAGACACTAGCCGACTAAATTAAAACAGGTGCCTCTCCATTGTATGTATTGCTGGTTTTACAATCACAAGTCACTAGTTCCATTTTTTTCCCCCAATAATATTTACAGTTTGTTTAGTTAAGTTTGCTAAAGAAATACAAATAATGTGGGAACATAAAAAACTGACTCAAATGGATGAAAAATTTGACATTTTATCCCGCTATTCCTAAAAACTCAACAGAAATTCAGAAACTAGCTGCTAGCGTGACTAAAAAAAAATCTAATTGTGAACCTGCACATATACAGTATAATGCGGTGTGCAAGTGTGCACACTACACTCTCCGCCCCCATACGACCTCCATCTTGTGCACATGGGCCTTGGACGATTTGGAGAAGGTGCTTTTTACCACATTGAGAGGCGCTGTCTTGCGGCTGAGGTAAACCTTATTTAAACATGTAGGAAGCCACGACTGCTCCTCTTCCTTCTGCTGCTCCTTCTCTCCAGCTCCCACTCCTTCCTTCTTGATGATGGTACATGAGTGGGCAAAAATGTATCCCGTCATAAAGGCATCAAACCCGGCCCGGTGCGTCCCTGAGTCAGCCTTCTTCGTCTGATGGCATTCTTGGGCGTGGGGTCACTTAACTTTTCTCCCCCTACATTTTCTGTTCTGCTTTCTAAACCATCATTTGTGTTGGTTTTTGTGTTAGTGTTGTCATCATTTGTGAGCGTTGGTGCAAGGTTTTGGAAGTCTGCAGTGTCTTCACAGATTCTGTTCCCCTCGCTGCCTGTGTTCATGTCCTCTCCTTCATTTGGTTGGGTGTTCCCGTCACTGTCCATTAGTGGCCTTCTTTCTGGGGCCCGCTCAGCCCCTTGCTGGTCCTCTGGTGTTTCTTCAGGATCCACCTCCATGTGGGGTATTTTGCTTTCAGGGGCACCGTCAAAGATGGAAGAGCCCTCCGCTGATTTGCCTCCACCTTTCTTCTTCTCTCTATGTCTCTTCCTCTTTTTTCTCTTGTCCCCCGTGCCTTTCTCGTCCTGGAGGATGATCAGGTCAGTGTCATGGGATAACGGACACTGGTTGCCATTCGTACACCAGCCGAACCCCTGCCAGACAAACACGTACAAACGGAAAGACAGGGAGACAGGGTAATTAAAAATGTTTGCACAAATACATTCCGTCTACTTGGCTCGTAGGTTATAATTGACACACAGAAAGAACACACACAGAGGGAGAGAGGGTGTTCATTTCACTTTAGCTCGAGAATTTCTGTAAAATAAATTTTTCCTCTGAGTACAAAAAGGTTCAAACTTACAGAGAAGTGCTCACAGATTTCAGTCTGTCCCTCCGCAGAGGCCACAGCTGGACACACTCTGTAGTCCACATAGCTGGACATGTGACCGGGATACTGACAGAACTCTACATGAAAGTGAGGCCCGCTCCCTCCGGAGGTCACACTGCGACTGTTATCCAGCTTACTGAAAAGAAAGAGAGAGGGGACGGAGAGGGGCATTAGGAATGATTAAAACAGACACTTTAAAACACCGACACAACTCCCTTTTTACGGTAATGATACTAGCACAATAATGCATTTTGAGGTTCCTTGATAATGAAAAGAAGAAAAAAAACGGACACAGCAAAGAAAACACCTTTCTTCTCTGCTTTTCACTTTAGGCAGACATGCGCATTATGGTTGATTGAGATACAATTCCATCTTATTCAACTCATACAACGTAACTTGTCTCTCTAGGGCAATTCTGACACACACACGCACACACACGCACACACACACACACGCACACACGCCCGCTAGGAAATGTATATAGCGCAAACTATGGTATTCTATATACACTGTATTATATACTGTACTTGTGTGTTTCTACTGTGTCGATATTTTACTATAAACCAAAACTCACCATTTCTTATAGGCATACTCCAAATAGGAGGCAGTGAGCCGGAGCTCAAATTCAGTGACATATTTGGTGTCATAGATGCCAGCAGGAAACATCTCAGACAGGTCGGATGTGAAGTTGGCCAAGCGGTCAGGCAGATGTGCATAAAAACTCTGGTTAACAACAACAAAAAACACAAAAACGTCCATTACATTTTCCTCCAGACCTTGGTGGCACCACCAGTCAAAAACCCAAATATATTCAGTTTACAATGATATAAAATGGAAGTTAAGCAGCAAATCAAACCGGAAAAGCTGCAACCAGAGAGCTTTTGGTGCGTTTGGTTAAATAAAATACTTAACAATATATCAATTATCAAAATAGTGATTGATTCATTTCAGGCAATTACCTAATAGAGTAATCAACTTTGCAGTTTGAATACCAATGGCTAAGTAAGATGATGTAACAAGTGCTAAACATTTTGCTGTATGTTGAGATCAACAATTTATCCTAAACCACAAATTTTAATTATCCAGTCAGTATTTCTTTACCAAATAGTTGAAAAATATGTGGTACTTTCTTTTGTAGGAATATAAGTGAAATAAACATCAAAAAGACAAAAAGGAATGAAACTGAACAGCAACCATAATAACTTGATGGTACCTGGTACAGAAAGACCATGTCGATGAGGCCGTTGTGGAGCACCAGAGGTTTCCTGGCACGCAGCAGTTCAGTGAACAAGGCTCGGATGTGGACGCCCTGATCGTCTGATGCGCCCTAAAAAAGAAGGTAGACAGAAAAACCCAGCTGAAACTCAGACACAGACACATGAATAACATTCCTATGGTGTTCAGTTCTGTCTATGGTCTTTTCATATATGATGTGCCCCGTACCCTTAGATGCTTTAGTATTATCATGATGCTGTTACATCTTGGCATGCATGGGGCAGTCAAATATTAATAATTTCCCCATGATTAATAAACAAAAAAGAATAATTAAGATAAAGAGACACATAATGGATAAGCCCCAATTTAGACATGATCTATTGCAAGGATGTTAATGTAGTACAGTCGACAGTCTAACTAGCATACCATAATTAATTTCTCAGGGAACTGATTTTAAACATCAAAGTCTGTTTACAGGTTTTGGGGAGTACTACCGCACAGTAAAGGTACAACAGAGACCAGAAGGACAAGATTCAGCTCACACGGCACAATACAGAACAGTATCATCACCTTATTATTGCCCTTACAGTAAGGGATTCCGTGGGCGTACTGCTTGTTAAAGTCAAATCCATGCTGAACCAGAAACTGGACTGACTGGGGCTCTATGATGTACTCCTCTGAACACAGCAGGGTGAGGTTATACACCTGGACCAGGTATGTGTCTGCAGCCTGAGGAAGGAGAAGGCAGAAGATAAACTTCACAAACATAACACAGAGGCCTGCAGTGGCAAATTGTCATATCTGACAAGCCCAAGATACATGACCCACAATGGTGTGGGAGACTATGGACTACGGAGACGACAAGTTTAATGCAATCTGAGAAGGGTTCATCTTATTGTACCTTGTTGTCCAGTTTCTTGTAACAGGCGATTCCCAGAGAGAGGATGGAGCGTGAGCGAGCTGCATGGCATACAGCCCTATACCTGTCCTCTATGGATCTGAAAGATGACAGCGAGGGTCAGGGCGAGCTCACAGAAATGCAAAAACTAAAAAGCACTAACACGGGATGGCACATGCTCTAAACCGCATATTTTGCGACTGAGCTTCTTGCACAACAACCTGTTGATACTCTTCAGGTGAGTGTGTATTAAGAAGGAGTGCAGAGAAGATGACTTTTTACTCACTCAGCCAGCAAGGATTTTCTGTTTCCAAGACCACTTAGCTCCTAAAACATACACAGGGAACACTTACTACTTTACTACTACTAGATTTAAATTGGTGATATCATGTGACAAAACAAAGAGTACAAAGAATAACAAACATACAGATTTCTGGCATACATACAGACCTTCCTATCGAGAGGATCTGGGCACGTGATTGCCCAGATCCCACTCTCGACGGGCATAATGAATGTATGGTCTAACATTCCAGACGTATCTCGCGATCCAGATCATCAGCAAATTCATTTATACATAGGACATATCTCACCCATGTGAAAATGCATTACATGAAAATAATTAACAGACCATGCACTTTCTGCCCAATTAAAGCTCAAGGTACATTTCTTCATATGCTCTGTTGGTCAGTTCTGGAACAAATGCAAAATGCATGCAAAATTTCCACCTTGATTAATGTTACTGTGCCTGTTACTGTCAATGTTTTGATCATGAATGACCTGTCAGCCTTCCAGCTCTCTAGGGCTCAAACGCATGTCGTGTTTGCTGGGCTTACAGCTGCTAAGAGGATGCTCGCAACCCGTTGGAAGCCACCTCATGACTTTTCTGTTCGTTCATGGATCCTTTCTTTTATTGGATGTCATGTACATGGAACTTCCGACGGCTTGTGTGGATGGAGACCCGGGGAAGACTTGAGACTTGGCACAGCATTGTTGAGTCCTTGAAGGCAACGCTGTAGCCTTTTCTTTTGTTTGCGTGTGTGATTGGTCCGTTGTCTTGTGTCCGTTTCTGCATGTGTTGTTTCGTCTCCCTCCCTCCTGTTTTTCCCGTCTGTGATTTTGTGGCCCTGGGACGCAATCCTATGTCCCAGTATGTTGTTTGTAACTGTTCGTGAATGTTATGTTTACATTTTTTTTTCTGAATATAAAAATAGAAATTTGATCAGAAAAAAACCAACAACCAAAACTCGAAAAGGTTATACATACATTATACGTTAGGGGTGCACGAAATATCAACTCATTATCCCAATATCACATTACGCAATATTATATTGAAAGTGTCGCAAAATAAGTAGCCTATGCAATATTTTGGCCAGCGCTGCGTCGCGTCCATTGGCTGTGTGGCTTAGTTGTGTTTGATGTTAGAGTCCGCTTGAAACGCTGTAATGAGCATCATTTCATTGGCCAGTTGCCATGCCGCTTGCACGTTAGTGCACGTCAGCGCACAGGTCCACGACGTGACAAACCCTATGGAGAGTACCACGTGCGTGCATATTTCGACAAAGTGACAGTGTACATAAAGAAATAGACAAGAGACACCAAACCGGAACGAATCAGAGAAGTCTGTTTATTTATTTATTTAATACTGTCCAACCAGTAAAACATGTCCTGTTCTGTAGACATGGTCGTTATTCATTTATTCATGTTGTACCAGTCCAATATGACTGTCAATTGAAATAAACCATGTGTTGTAAGAAAAACTTGTTATAAATCTATTTTGATTCGTTTTCCCGTAACTGTAATTTGACATGTTTAAAAGTATCGAAATCAATATTGATATAGCAATATTCATAGTCGAAATCGCAATATCCCATTTTGTCAATATCGTGCAACCCTATTCACGTGTCAACTTTAAGGAATCGGTTCTGTAAAAAGACTAGGCCGGCCCCTCACTATTGTGGAGATTACTTGGTTTTTGGAAGAGGCATAATGCTTGTTTTAAGAAATGACTAGGCCTATTCTCTGAAAATGAAACAAGGCACAATGTGGTCAGTGTTGGTTTGCCGGGTAAGAAAGAAGGAAGTGTGCTGCTTCAAATCATAGACAGTGCTTCAAGTCCACCATGAATTGGACTTATTTGCAGTGTAAATTGCTAAAAAAAAATTCTGACGATATTAATGGTTAAAAATTGAGTTGACGTGTTTGTGTTTGTGAGTGTGTGTGTTTTGGCCTTCCACGTACAGTTTGTTCACATGTTACTCTGTCACTTGTAACAGAGTAAATAAGAGGGACAAATCTATGAGTTTTAAAAAGTATGATTCCACTAAATATTTAATTGCAAGTGGTACACGCTGTTAAGACTTAAGACATTCACACACAAGTAGCTACACTTACCGTGTCCAGTGCAACGAAGGAAGACGTTTTAATGGCAACTACCATAGCAGGCCAAAGCTCTCTGAAGTTATCATTCTGGACATCAATAACTGGAACGACCAGTGAAGACACCATGTTTGTCTCAACTTGTGTAAAAAGCAAGCAGCTCTTATACTATACAAACGTTGTCAGCAGTTCACGACGGCTAACGTTACCTGAAATAGTAGCTAAGCTAACTACCTGACAAAGGTTTTCATTATAGCAGCTCTATGCGGAGCTCTTTACTTATTTGTTGCTTAGCTACGTGATATATTACCTTAATACATTCGGTAATTATTTTAGCAGTTGTAAATTCATTAGCACTTGTTCGTGTCGACAACTTACGGCGCTTCCACCGTAAACATTTCAACGTGCTTCTCGGGGTCTTTTAACAAAAAATCCATAGTAGTTGGACTATGGCCGGAGCGGAAAAAATAAACGTTCGCCACTTAATGTATGCACAACATTTGCCAACTGAATTAATATAAATCTTGTATCGGAAATGATGCACTCAATGTTTTTATTTGAATTATGTGTTTGACGTTTTGCTTTTCAATCTAAATACCAAGCAGGCGTTTGCGATACACACCAATAAACATACGTCACTTTACTTAGCTAACTATCGAGGTGAAGTGCGCCATTTTGGCTCAAACAAAGTCAGAAACATTTTTATGTTTGATAAAGTATTTTCAATTGTATCAATAAAATACGTTGTAAAAGTCTGCAGGGCGAGGCTCTGGTTTCCACGAGTTAACATCTAATGCTAATGTCTTTTTTTCTTGTTTTTACACCGCGTAAGTAGCTAGCTAGCTTAACGTAATGATTAAAAACCCCAGCTGAGCTTCACTGCCAGCCAAGCTATCTTGACGTTTGCTATATTTTGCTTTGCTGTTTGCGTTAACTTCCGCGATGGGTGGCTGCTCCGCTCCAAATTGCTCTAATTCAACCAGCATAGGCAAACAGCTGTTTAGGTTCCCCAAAGACCCTGTCCGTATGAAGAAATGGGTGGTGAACTGTCGGCGTGACTTCGAACCAACTCCTCACTCCAGACTCTGTCAGGTAACGTTGGCTAGCTAAGTTTACACTGAGTAGAGCTGGGCAATAAATCGATATTATATTGATATCGTGATATGACACTAGATATCGTCTTAGATGTTGGATATGTAATATCGTAAAATGGCTTACCTGTTATCTTTTCCTGGTTTTAAAGGCTGCATTACAGTAAAGTGATGTCATTTTCTGTGTTACCAGACTGTTCGAGCTCTTATATCATTTTTACCTTTACACACTAAGTCATTATAGCTACATTACTGAAGAGTATTTATCCAAAATCTCATGGTGAATATATTTTGATAAAGCATCAATTTTCAACCCTGTCCAACATCTCTTAACTAGCACCAGTTTATTAAAGCACTGTTAGACGATGAATCAGTTCTTAAGAATACCCAAAGTTGAATTGGATACGACAATGCATCAAAAGAGTAGAGATTCCTTAATTTATAATGGTAACCTAACCTTTTCTTCTAGGTTCAGTTGCCACTCTTTAGCGTTATTGTTGCTTTTGTTTTGTCACATAACGCTAGGTCGCAATCACACTGTATGGATGTTCTTATTTTATTGTGTTTGGGTGTATTATTAGTTGGATAAAATGTATGTGTATTATTGTCTTGTTCCCCCAAGGACCATTTTGAGCAGAGCCAGTTTGAGGAGATAGCAAGATCTTCAGCTGGGGGAAAGAAGCTGAAGCCCAATGCCATCCCAACTCTTTTCAGTTTGGGGGAACCTGCTTACAGAGTAATCCCTTATCCATACAACTTGCTGCCCATAAAACCTGAACCAGGTAATATATTTTAGTTACTTTGATTAATGTTCAAACAAGTATGCATCTAATAAGTCAGAAACATATTGCATTTGCAGGCATTTCCATGCAGTTTTTTGTGCATTTATCCATACCTAATTTGCAATTTCTTTTTTTCTTTCTTTCACAATGCCAATGCATATATGCCTGTACGTTGAGGTACATGTAATATGCACCAGATTCCAGACGGGAAATACAATACTGGCTAGATGTTGCTTTGTGTCTGTAGTGGAGAAGGAGCTGAATTTCGGGGACCATGGGTATGCCAGACGCACCCGTCTGCCCGGCCCAGTGGAGGAGGATGCAGACAGGACTGCAGAGGACCGGCAGCCCTGCACACAGTGTCAACTCCTCAAGAAACAGTTGGAGCAGGAGATGCAGCACACTTCAAGGCTACAGAAGGAGGTAGGGTTGCTGCTGGGGTCTCTGTCAACAAATTACTAGTTTTTTTTTTTTCTTTGAAGGGGCAATGGGCTGTATTTGAAAAGAAATTAATTATTACCGGAGTTAAAATTGTCAACATTGGGTCAGATGTAGGGATGTGACAAGACAAGCTCACAAGACGAGGCAATACACGAGATTGGGTTCACAAGACAAGATTTTAACACTTTTTTAAAGAAAAAGTCAATGACAAAATATGACTGGAAACATAGTCTTTTATTCCATTGGAAGTCATGAAATGAAAAACCAACACTGTGAAAGGTTTTGCCACAAACTGACTGGCTTCTCTCCTGTATAACTTAACTGTTACACCGTAACGTATTCCATATGTCTATTAAAACCCAGGTTACAACGTAACCAAGCGTTTTCTGGCAGTGCTTGAGACCAGTTGTACAATAGAGAGAGAGAGACAAATTAAGCTGAATTTATAATTATTTCACAGTGATTACGTTCTAGCACAAATAAATATCCAATGGATGATTTTTGTTGAGACAGACAGTCTTTTCTCTTCATCTGGATTTTATTCAATGCAGCAAAAACAAGGAAGTAGGCTGCTCTAGTATCGATTCATGACCACGAGGGGAGAACAATTCACTTTGTCCTAACTCATTTTAAAAGAGAGAGAGAGAGAGACAAAGAGAGAGAGATTTGCACAAGTCAGCACTAAACTGCAGGCTGAAGACGTCTCTCGGTCAAGAGAGGGAGAGAGAAAGCGGAGTGAGTGGCGGTACCCTTTTAACTGGTTCTAACGCTGGGTTTTACAGGCAGCTTCTTCCAACTGCAACTCCGCTATCGCTCAGCAAAAGTTAACTCGGGTCAACTTTAAACTTGTCAAGAACGGGTGGGGGGATCTTCTTTGCTAATTTTGAGGTCAAAGCTAGACTCATCCGTCATAGTGGCTGCCGCTTTGCACTTGTGTACTGAGACTGCAAGACACTCGTTACCTCAACGAAAAGTCTCGTCACATTTTAATATCGCTCCTTTAACTCTGCCAGTCAGGTGTTATGAAAAATGTACAAAAAAATGTTTATGCCAGTTCTACTTTCTAACTTATCTTTAGCTTACATTCCCTAGTTATTTGATCATTGACTTTGATGCGGGCAGCTGCCTTTTTATGATACACAAATTTAAAAAAGGAAATCAGTTTGGCAATCATGAGTGTGAATGTTGTTATAACTAGCCCTAATAAACCATTTTCTTCTCTGTCAGGCAGAGGAGATGAAGAAGCGCCTGTATCGGCTCGACAGGATCGAGAAGGGTCTCCGAAACTTTCTGTACGAGGACCAGATCCGTGCCCTGTCCCTCACCAAACGTTCCAGACGGGCCGTCTGGTCTCCAGAGACCATCCTGAAGGCCCGTAAGATCCGCCGTGAGATTGGTACAAAAGGCTACGAGTACATGAGAGAGCTGGGATACCCTTTGCCCTCCTACAGGACTTTATGTAACCGCCTGGAGACTAAGATAATGGTGACGACCGACATGAGCTGTGAGGAGTTGGCGGAGCTGGGCCTGGGGCTCATGGCCACCTGTGACAGTCCCAGAGAAGGTGTTGGGGTCAATGGTGATGAGGAGGAACTTATGGGGGTTTTGTCCTGATCGTTCAGTTTGCATGACTTACTGACTCTAACCAGGGGAAGAATGTGCACAATTTGCTGTGTATTCAGATATGGCTCTTATCTATGAAGACTTAAAGCGTCATTATCAATATATGCTTTGCTTGACAAAGGTTGTGAGACTGATTTGAATTGCCAGCGGGTTGTGCTTGTGATCTGCATCATGAAGACACAGCTTTGCTCAACTGATGTGAAGTGCTGGGGCTTGCTGTTAGCCTAAAAGTGCATTTTGTTGTCCCAGATATAAACTTGTCTAAAAATAATACAGGAAATACAATTTAACACAACTGAACACATCTGTTGCCAATTGTAGCGCTTGTTAAAATGGTAAATGCACGGTTGGCGCACAAACATTCTGTCATTTGGGCATCGGGCCGTACCCTTGTTTGGGAAAATCAGGAAGCGATGCAGCAGTAACGTTGTACGTCCATGCTTTGTGGATGGCTCGCAGAAACGTAAAGTGCTATGTGATAACATCCAGGGGATCAGCAGACATGTGGCTCGCTGCAGCGGAGTGAAGCGTCTCCGGTCTGAGCTACAAGGAGACCCGCAGTGCGCTGGAGGGAGAGTGATCCGTGATGCTGTCACCTAAAACCGAGCATTCCAGTAAGAAGACGGTGATTGCATTTGATGTGGTGTCCACCGCACCCAGGATGGCTTCGGAGTAGAGCTGGGCAATATATCGATATGGGGATGCAAGACTAAATACCGTCTTAGATTTTGGATATCGTAATACGGCATAAGTGTTGTCATTACCTGTTACGTTCCATTCACCATCACAAAAGGCTTGTATCATGTGGATGTGCCGACAGTTTTGTTGTCATTACTTAGAATTCCTCATGTGGTCGACAGAAATTAGGCAGCATAGCTTTACACAAATAAAAGAATAGCGGAAGAGCGACACACTCATTCTAAAGAGAGACTTCCTGTTCCGAGTGACAGGCTGTACTACTCAAAGTTTAACTAAATCAATAATCATTAAAAATCTGCTCAAGAGGCCTCCCAAAAAACAAAGAAACAAAGCTCCTTTAGCAGAAGTGGATAAAAAAGGGTCTTTGAATGGCAAGTTGAGTTTCAAAGCCCTTCCAGAATGTTCTCTTGTCAAGACCAAAGTTTTTTGCATATACTGTTGATGTAAACTGAGTTACAACCTGAGTACGTTGAGTCTTAAATACCACTTAAGCATTAATATATTGGAAAAATGTCCCTTTTGCTCAATTAAACTGTGGAAGCATTCAGGATACTCAAATGTACGAGAGCAGACACAATTCTGGGTTGGGTAGCTTGAGTATTTTAATATGTAAATATTACTCTATACAACAACAATAAAGTATCTTGAAACTGTTTTCTTTACATTATTGCAAGCTTTTTTTGTGACTGAATGTATTTGCAAAGTGTGTGGTGTGTGTGTGGGTGTGTGTAGGTGTATAGGTGTATATGTATGTTAAAAGTTTGGGGTCACCTAGACCTTTCCATTGCATACCATACCAGCTGAGATCAGTTGGATTGTTTTTTTAACCAGGGCAGCAGTTTTCAGATTGCATTACAAAAAGGGTTCTCCAATGTTTTCTTAGTGAGTTTATTAAAATATCTGATTAGCAAACAGAACTATAAGATAATGGGCAATGTAGTTATTGCATTAAAGACCAACCACCCACTCAGATCAGCTGGTATTCTGTCTATAATGGAGTGGGATGGAATTTGTAAGTGACCCCAAACATTTGACCGGTAGAGGGAGAGAGTGTGTGTGTGTGTGTGTGTGTGTGTGTGTGTGTGTGTGTGTGTATATATATATGCTGTCTGCTGAATTAGGGTTGATGTCCTTAATTCATGTAGCCTACTTTTCTTTTTGGTAACAAATTATGGATTTTTTTTGGAAGGACAGACTCAGAGCTGTGTATAGTCATCAAGGAAATAAAATGAGATAAACCCTCAATTGGTAAATAGCTTTAGGAAGTATGATTCTACGCTGGAAAGATAGAACAGCCTGCTGGGGGAGCTCAGGGCTGTGGAGAATGTTCAGATTTTTAAGAGCAGGCTCAAGACCACCTTTTTAACGTAGCTTTTCCATGTTCAGCCACATGTTAGTGTTATTGTATGGATGAGAGAGGGTGTGTGTCTATGGGTGTCTGGGGATGTATGTATATGATGGGGGGTGAGGGGGGCAATTGCTCTGAACTGTAAAGCACTTTGTGCTAAATTTTAAATGAATGCTCTATAAATAAAGTTTGATTGATTGCTTGATAGATAGTATATTTCTGACTGGAAGTATTCAGACTTGCATTGCAGTTGCAGGTACCACAATGGGTGTAAAAAAAATGCTCACATTCAAAATCCAAAACATCACTGACACTGAGAAAATAAAGTAATTGTAAAAAATGACCTGTGCTTTTCATAAATGTTTGAGAGAGACATACTGTATGTAATAATATAATATACTAACTACAAGTGTCCTTAAATGACACTGAAGTAACTAAATACCCACACTGGCCTTTTAGGTCATGTGTGTAACTTCTGTCCAAGTTATCTTCACTCATGCATGAAGCCAAAATATAGCCTGTTTTACTTAAGCTGGACTTTGAGCAAATCACTCACGTGATAGATAAGAACTTTGTTTTGTAGTTAGTTCGTTACTTGAGCCAAACTGCAACAAAAAAACAACAACGTTTCGATAGTAAGATTAAAACGAGTGACATATGTCGTGCACCGGGTTGTAAAGACTGACCATTCCAGCTTTACAGGACAGTCGACCTCAGCTCAACCGACAACACAACACTGCAGCGAGTCCGTGACTGAGTTAGTAGCGCTGATTGTCATTGATTGTGGCCTCTGCCTCTTACAAAAGTGGAACCAAGGTTTTGTTTGTCACATGGTGGCATTCACCTCTACACAGTCAAACGCCTGAGCCATACACAGTAAAGCAAACATACTCTGTAATGAGATCAATGTCCCTGCAAACCAAGTTTGTGGGATGGTAGTCTGGAATCATGCTGGGGGCTCTGTAAGGGATGCGGTGCTTTGAGCTAAATGCTTGACATGGTAATGACAATGTTTACAGTGTTCACATATTGTGTTAGCTTCTTAACATATGCTAATTGACACTAAAAACATCTGAGGGATGGGAACGTTAGTAGTTTTGTAGGTATTTCTCACAAATACTAGGTCAATTAAAATTGGAAACTGGTGATGGCGGTCGAGAATCAGGGTGAGGGGATCACCAAAGTAATTAGGGATCATTTTTTGGGAACCATAATGTTCTGTACATAGATTTGTGCCAATTCAAGTAGATATTAAGATATTCCACTGGATAAGTGAAATTTTGCACCTGCTGGCGGTGCAATAAAAGGGCACAGGATCACTGAGTGTTTACATGCACACCAATATTTCACTCTTATTCTGAATATGAGAATCTTCCGAATTTGATACAGGTCATGTAAACCGCACATTCCGGTTAGATATTCTGAATAAGCATTATTTGGGATTTAGAGGCATTCTTTGGACATGTACACAACCCATTCGGAACATGCGTCTCAATTTAAGGTTTTTACCGGCCTCTTGCCTGTTTACGGCTAATCATGGTCAGCTCTGTGTGTTGCTGATCAAATCAACCAGCCAACAGTTTGCAAGGCTGCAGACCTGATACGAAGGAGAAACACAGCTACTTTTCAACAAGTTTTTTGTATATGCGCACACATCGCTACGGCTACTTTTTCAAGAAGCTGGTTGAAGGAATGAAAGAGGGACGCTGCGTTAGCACGTTCCAACAAGTTCGCCACCGCTGGTAAACTTTTTTAAAATTCATATTTTGCGCAAAATACCAATATTATTGGAATATTCACTTTCATTAGCCATGTAAACAACTTAGTCAGAACATCGTCTTTTTCAAAATAGGGGCAAAAAACGGAATATTATGTGCATGTAAACGTGGTCACTGACGTCATAAGGCTTCATCCTCTGGCCACC
The DNA here is from genome assembly GCF_008692095.1 of Etheostoma spectabile. Lineage (NCBI taxonomy): Eukaryota > Metazoa > Chordata > Actinopteri > Perciformes > Percidae > Etheostoma > Etheostoma spectabile. The sequence continues at coordinate 19,108,110 of NC_045744.1, forward strand.
ATAAACATCTGTTCAACATTTCATGGCAGTCCATCCAGTAGTTAGATGGACCAACTCCAGAGCCAGCTGCTAATAATAAGAAACACTATTGCAATTGTATATGTTTACATATCTCACAGTAGGAAAATCCCAGGTATAACACACATCACCAATGGCTCTGTTACATTTACGTGTCCCAGTTAGCCAGGACACACAGTGAGTCAGCATGCATGATACCAGGCTCTGGGAATTGGTAAACAGAAACGGTATGCAGCCATCATTAATGTTATTAGGTTCCCCTGAGCTTTTCATGCTTGTATGTCAAAATGCATGCAGTGAATGTATTTGCATAGCATGACTCACCTTTATCTCTTATGCACCCCTGACTTCGATACTTTCATATTAAAATTCTGTCACACCAAGGGTTTTAACATGTTTTCTCCTCAGCTCGATGTGTTGAACTTAAAGAAGAATTTTGGTCGATTCCATCACGTAGCTCTGTTGTTGTAAGTTTAGAGTGCTGTCAGTAGAGAGAAAAACGAAAACAGTCGGTGCCGTCTACACCGTGTTATCTTCCTGCTAGCGTTAGCACCCACTAGACTTAAACAGGGCAAGTTTTAAATGTGTTTTTAGCCTTTAAACATGTTCAAAATGTCATTAAAAGTGCCTACCCATGTGAAGTGATTCTGATTCTGTGAATTCTATGTATCTGACTGCAGTAGATGTGAAAGAAATGCATGAAAGTTGTGCTAATTCAGCGGTGTTAAGTTCCTGTGTTGATACTGCAAGGAAGGCTTCGGGACCGTCTAGAAACTACAACACCGAAAAGAGATGCAAAAACAAGCATCTGCTTATTTTCCAAAAATTAGTGCTACTAGGAGACAAGTTATGGATATTGGATACGTTAACTTATTTAATCATTAAATTGATAGCCTACATATTTTTGTTTTATCTCTTTTCTGTGTTGTAGTTTATAGACGGTCCCTAAGCTCTCCAACTGCCCTCACCACTGGAACTAAACAGAGATGAATTAGCACAACTTTCATAGATTTCTTTCACATCTACTGCAGTCAGATTCACTGTGTTCACTCAGAAGGAACCACTGCACATGGTTAGGCACTTTTAATGATATTTTGAACATGTTTAGAAGCTAAAAAACACGTTTAAAACTTGTCCTGTTTCCTGTTGGGTGCTAACTCTACCAGGAGGATAACACGGTGTAGCCAGCACCGATTGGTTTTGTTTTTCTCTCTACTGACAGCACTCCAAATGTAGAGACAGCAGAGCTACGTGTTGGAATCGGCTGGAATTCTCCTTTAATGTGTTTAAGATTACACACTATGTAAGTACGTGATAGTATAGAGATACTGGTTCTCACTCTCTCTCTCTCTCTCTCTCACTCTCTCTCTCTCTCTCTCTCTCTGTTTGGTTTGGGGGATGTGCTGTCAACCCCAGAGGCTTTAAAAACAGCAGGGGTTTACCGCCTGTGTTTATGTGGGTCAGAGGACAGAGAGTGGACAGAGGTAAGTTCGGACCGTGTTTCTTTTTGCGCTCAAATTAGTCTTTTATTTTGAGAGGAAAATTATGCAAAATGCAATTGCATTTTGTTTGATGTTTTTTCAATAGAGGGGTAGTTTTTATCTTCTTTTCAAAATACCATTTTCACTTTTGTGTTGTTAATGCACTTTTAGCCACTAAATATCATTTGTCACATAAAATTGTACAAGTTCCAATTCCAGTGAAATGATATGTGTACGTAAACGTCTCTAAACGCGATGTGAATTTGGCAGGTAGCTAACGCTTAATCGTCACACAAATGCAATTCCTTCATGCTGGTAAAACTGGAGCTGTAAGATCACGTTTGCAAGTGAATTACGTGACTTAAACTCAGCTTAAATTGGCTACCAAAAAGGGCACATTTACCTGTTTGTACAGAAAATTTGAATGGCACTGTGGCTGTAAATATTTCTGTCCCAGCCTCTCTTTGTCAGCCTGTCCAACCCATTAGCCCCTAGCATTCTTCGGTCTGCTGGCTGTTTATCCCACAACAAACTCTTTTTGCAGATTATCTCCACATGTGATGAGAGAGACAATAAGGGTTTACTCTTTTAATTATTGGGGGATCAGACTGACTGGGCTAAAAGAAGATTCTTTGGCAGGTCTCCCCTGCCCTGAACCAAATGTCCAGACTGTGCACATGCACGTGCTGCCCTGCACACAATTATATACGGTGTATAAAATCTTTAACACAGGTTTTGTGAAGATCTTAGCTTGATGACGACTCACCTTCACTAACTACAAAACGTATCTTTCATTTGGATTTTTGTTCAATTATATGAATATCTTAGAACATTGTTTATTGATGTTTAAATGGCTACATGGAGCACCTATGTGACAGTGTACAAAGTGCCTTTTGGTCAAAGTAACATGGTGTATTGCACTTCTTTCTGGTCAGGTAGATTCAGTCCAGCCAGCCAGGGAGGGACAATGAACCCTTTCTCACTGCTGTGGCTGTACGTGGCCCTGCCAGGGTTGCTGTGGGCCTCGCATGTCAGTCTCACAGTGGAGGGCGACAATGACGCCTCCAGAGTCTGTAAACCCGCCCCCAACTGGGCGATAAAAGGACGTTCACCCATGCAAGAGCTGCAAGGAAATGTGGTTGTGGTGGCGCTACTGAAGGCCAGCTGACAGTTCTGTCTCACTCAGGCCTCCAAGTAAGAACACATACATGTAGACAGTGTAAACAATGTATATTACAATTAGTAAGATCATTATTTTATAATATCTGTTAAGGTTAAGGCTTTTAAGGGTCCTGGTATTGTGCATGCTGGCTCAGATTGACACACTGTCTCGGCTTACTGGGACAGTTGCATTGAATAGTCATTGTTGATGTTATTACTGACGCGTACTGTCCCGAGTGTTTTAAAAAAGGCCTCAAAACATTTCTTTTTAGCAAAGCTTTTGGTCCCCTTTAGACGTTTTTTATCCTCTCTTCTAAGAATAGCTTTATTTTCTTTTTTTATTCTTTCTTTTTTTGTTTTATTTTTCTCTTTTTTTTACCTGTAGCACTTTGAGATTCATTGATGGAAAGTGCATTATAAATAAAATGTATTATTATTGGAGTCAGTTGCAACATAATGTGTTCCGTCACTTGCAAACGTCTGATTCTTTGTTTATCAATACCCAACTAAAGTAAAGAACATGATGATATAATATCCTGCCATAATCCAGAATAAACACATGTAGTAAATCGTGACCTTGTTTGATTGTCACAGGGTCGAGTGTGGGCTCAACATAGAAAAAAATGCAAAGAAATGCCCAAAGTGCCCCGCAGTTCAGAGATACTTCAGGTCCTTTCAAACTGTCTTGATTAACAGTTATTTACAGCTTTCTCTCATTCTCTCTCTGTCCCTCTGTAGAATTGGAGGCCTGCGTGACAAGCTGAACCACAGCAACCTGACGGAGGTGTCTTTTATGATAGTGAATGAGCGGGAGGCTGTGTCCAGAGCCAAGTTCTGGGAGCTGGAGAGAAGAGCGCCCCCTGGTGTTCCTGTCTACCAGCAGGATCCCTTTCAAAATGACGTGTGGGAGGCTCTGGATGGTGACAAAGATGACTTCCTGGTCTATGATAGGTAAGGCCTCTTCAAGACATGGATATCTTTTTGTAATGCTACAACACCTAGTAGTTTAAATCTTTAATGAGTGCAAACGTAAAATGTCTAAAACAGAAGACCCAGCACCCTTGACAGTTTTTACAGTCTGGTTTGGATCGTTCTCTGCTTTAATAAAACATATTCACAAATCACCCAATTGTTAGATTATTACATAGAGTTAACTGTGAAAGGTTTTAAAAGTAAAACTATCTCACTATGTGAGCGCATACAGAATATTAAAAAAAGAATGTGCTTCGGCCTGGCATGGTATTCAAAAAGAATTTCAGATAAATAAAAAAAATAAAAAACATAACTACAGTATGTCTTTTGTTTGCATTATATTCTGTAAAAGAAACCAAGGCAGGAACCAATAAAATTGCAGTGATTCCCATCTACATTTGGACTCTCTCTCTTTCTCCCTTTTCTCCAGGTGTGGGCTGCTCACCTTCCACATAGTGCTACCTTACAGTTTCCTGCATTATGTGTACGTAGAGGCTGCAATCAGAGCCACCTATAACAAAAACATCTGCAATTGCACTGTGAGTAATCATAACACACACAAACACAACACACACACACACACACAACACACACACACGCACACACACACACACACACACACACACACACACTTAAAGCTGCACTTATGGATAGTTTTATACTAACAGTGTATCATGAATAGTTATGCGAAATGTGAAAGTGGCAAACCCACAGAATGGTCCAACAGCTCTGCCCTTCACCTCATCTCTACTGAGTTTTTTTGTAGCCTACTTTAGCTCACTGTTAGGATTTTCTTGTCCTTTCCTGCCCTCATCAACCTTGTTTCCAGCAGCAGCAGGCAGCTCTTTTCAGTACAACAAGCTCAGATGAACCCACTGTACACAACCTGCTCAGCACAAAACAGCCTACTGGTCAGAAACACAACTCCAAATTAACCTTATCATGTACCGTCATGTTTGCTGGATGTGTGAATATGCAAATTTCAATATGCTTTACAACTTGTTCTGCCGCCCCGAGTGGCCAAATATAATGCAACAAATGTTGACAGAAAATTATAATGACATGCATTCGATCTTTCCCAGGTCAATTCTACTTTATCAAGTGACCAGAAGAATGATACAATGCAGTTAAATATCAGCCAAACAACTACAACACCCATATCGCAACTGGACACAGATGATCCTACGGTGAAAGACACAGCTCCTGGGGCGACTCATCACCACAGCCATCATCATCATCGTCATCATCGCCATCCTCATCCTCACCACCACCATCACAGCAGTCACCAGAATCAGTCCCAACATCAGCCTGACACAAGTCAGAATGAAACTCTTCATCGTCTTAGTCATAATCACCCTCATCCTCAGCATCCTCACCACCATCATCATCATCATCATCATCAGCAGCAGCAGCAGCAGCAGCAGAACCAGCAGCCTGGCAACCACAGTCATCCTGCTGGGATGAAAGTGGATAATCAGGATGCCAGTTAAATTACTAATGTTTTCGCTGGCTTTTTCTTCTTAGTATTTTATTTTTGGTGACACGTTTTTTTCACTTTGATGACAGAACATACAGGTAAACTGAGCCATCGAGTCCGTTCAAGCAGCAATCGGATTGTGTTTTTCTCTGCTAGCGTCTCCACACCTCAGTCCTCTGTGTGGAAAGCGTAGCCAGCGCTTCACTGTCTTCTCTCGTTAATGAAGTCTATGGTGTAAAACCTGCCTGCAGGACGCCGTAGACGGATGTGTGTGGAGAGGTTGGATGTGCTGATGGTTATTGCCACCCAGACAGAGTCAGAGGATGTGGTGCACCGCTAGTGAGAAAACCTCAGTCAGGTTACTCTTCAAACATTCTCCTTCCGGTTCCAGTTTCTGCTTCTGTAAATCATGTCTCGTGCAAGATCTCGAAGTGATAGGCTGTTTCATTTCTATTTACATATAACAAGAGGTCCAAATGCTGTCTTTTATTCATTTGAATGCACACAACCATTATGGAAAGTGGTGTAATCAATTTAATTTGTATACATATTAGGGTTAGGGGGTTAGGGTTAGGTGTTAGGGTTATTCTTTAAACTTAATCCAATTAAATCATTTGACATGAATCCCACCAGCAAACATTTTCACTTATGTGACTGGATTAACATACGTTGCTCCAGTTAATACAGTTGCCATATTTGTCGTGGATTTTAAAACGTTGTTACTTGACCTCTGATTAATTACCTGAATGTAGAATGAACGTTTAGATTGTTATTTTACATCAAAAAGAAAATAAATTCACAAAGTGTTTAGCATGTATGTTTGTTTAATTGAATATGAAAGGTCATTTTGTCCTCTTTCACAATAAAAAGAATAACCCTTTTCTTTTTTTTACAGTAGAGAGATATTAAAACAATAGATCAACATTTTGGGAAGTCTTTCTTGCAGTGTGTCAGAATCCTTTTTCTAGTGTTTGGTCTTGTAACACTCATTTTGGCTACAAGAAGCTGAAATGCACCACTACTCATGATCTAAACGGGACTAAAAGAGTCATGTTTTTTTCCAGGTGAGATTTAGTTTCTCCATAAACCCAAAGTACATTTCTAGCCAAAAGAAAGATATGACAGTAATGTTAGATGAACACATTTTACAAGATATGTACATTTCCACCTGTTTTTGCAGATGAATAAAGAAATGGATTCAACAACATTTTATTTGGCTGGACATTAATTAAATAATGTTTAACTGAAGTTTAACTGAAGTGTTTTGATTTATGTACCAACACCAACCTAGTGGAGCTCAAATCCAGACAAAAGACACTAAACAAACTCAACTATCATCTGAAATATGCTGTAAGGAAAGGTGAAGGAGAAGAAGTAGCTGACGTGTTGTGTGCAGATCTTGTATGTGTGAACACTAGATGGCAGCACTGTCATATTTTAGTCAATTCCTCACCCTGCCGTCCACATTAGGCAGCCATTCATCAAGGGGATTATTAGTTATTATGCATTGTCAAGAGATACGTTTGGATTAGTGAACGCAATCCTTGAATTATAATCCAAATCATCTCCAGGTCATTTAATCAACTTTGCAGAGGGTGCTATTCTATAAGAAAGACTTTTTAAAAAGAGGATGTTCCTGAGCATTAAAAGTCAGTTGTTTCGAAATTATACTTTTTTGTTGTTGCATTTACCCAATGCAGTGTATACCATTAACATCCCATTAGAAATTGTTGTTAAATTACTTTTTTGCGCTGACTTTCTTACTTATTCTGGGTTATTACTGGCATTCCAATCGTTGTCTCTATAAATCAGAGATGGGAAGTAACGGAGTACAAATACTTCGTTACTGTACTCAAGTAGATTTTTCTGATATTTTTACTTTACTTTACTACTTATTTTTGTGGCGACTTTTTACTTCTACTCCTTACATTTTAACACAAATATCGGTACTTTCTACTCCTTACATTTTACAAAATTGGCTCGTTACTTTAGTTTTGTACAAGTGGTCGTCTTATCGGAGAATAGCGCGGACACGCGCCACACACCGCGAGCGGTGTGCGCGCGCCACACGGAGAAAAAAGTGAGAGAAAAGAAAAAGAGACAAGCTGTCCGGAGGATAACCAGCTGAGATTGTGTGTGTGAGTCTTTGAGAACTGTAAGTTGTATAACTCATGTTGTCAGTTCACTTAAGCCTGTTACTGGTCTATAGTTCTTGCACATTTAAAGTAAGTTAGCTAGTGGGTTTGGTGTGCTCTTCACCTGTTAGCTCGTGGTTTTGGTGTGGTCTTCACATGTTAGCTGGGTTACACGTTGGTCTTCATGAAGCATCAACACTTTCACCAGCTCTATTCGCATGAGTTTTTTTTTTTTTTTTTTTTTTTTTACCAAACTTCAGATTCTGTAATTCAATTGACAAGTGGATGGAACCTTAGCTAGAGAGAAGTTGTCTCCGTCTGTTTTAACAGATACACCTGGGGCCAAGTTGGACACCAGAATCAGCTTTCCAGTCCTAATCTAGTCCTCAACTTTCACATCATTTCACTGGAGTTTTTGTTATTATTGTTTATGTCATCAATACCATATTCAATCTAAATGGATGGGAATATATCTACTGTACGTTGCATTTGACGCACGACTAAGATAACTCAACAGATTCAGCATTCATTCACAGTAAATCATTGAGGCTTGATGGCGCTAACGTTAGCACATAGTAGTATGGATGGCGCTAACGTTAGCACATAGCAGTATGGATGGCGCTAACGTTAGCACATAGTAGTATGGATGGCAACATGATTGAAAATGAAGAAAAAAGGGCAGACAAGCAGCAATACATTCCCATCATCCTCGACCTTATCTGAAAGAGATGTAACAGTAGGCATCAAGAAAGACTCCTGGCCAATGTGCTGGGGAACTTCCTCATTAATGTCAGTTTGTTTTATTCATATTTAATCCTTTATTTTCTTTCCAGAAGCCATATTTGAGCACACGCACATACATGTAGATTCATTTACATGTTAGGGGGAGATTAAAAATAGAAACTGGATCTGTGAATTCTTACAGATAACAACTGAATTCATATCTTGCTAATGAGTCAGAATCTTATTAACCTGGAGTCCCAGTGTCTGTCATAATAATAATCATATATGTTATGTTTTAGGCCTATTGGCAGACATCCATTTAAAATGTAGCCATTGCCATATAAAGACGTACCCTCCATGTCCACTGAAGTTCCTCAGCGTCTCTCTAGTAACATTTGTGTGCTCCAGGTAGCTTTGCAAAAAATATGTTGTCATTCTAAGGCTACTTTTACTTTTATACTTTAAGTAAATTTCCAAGCCTGTACTTTGTTACTTTTACTTGAGTAAAGAATTTTAAATCAGTACTTTGACTTTACCAGAGTATTTTTTAACACAAGTATCTGTACTTCTACTTAAGTACGGAAAGTGAGTACTTTCCCATCTCTGCTATAAATGAACTACAATGTGGACAAATACATTTCGGGTCACCTCTTTAGAGAGATATAGAGTGCATATACACACACACACATATACTGTATACAGTATATGTATGTATATACCGATATATATGTGTATATAAACACACACACACACATACATACATATACTGTACATGTTTACGCATACATACAGTACATACATACATACATATACACATAAACACATACATACATATGCACATAAACACATACATACATACATTTACACATAAACACATACATATATATATACATACACACATATATACATACACACATCTATACATACACACATCTATACATACACACATCTATATATACACATATATATACATGCATATATATACATACACACATCTATACATGCATATATATACATACACACATCTATACATACATATATGTACATGCATATATATACATATACATATATACATATATACATACACACATGTGTAAATACATATACATATGCATATCTACACACACACACACACACATACATATATATATATGCACATACACACACATATATGTACATACACACACATGTACACGCATATGTATACATCCACACATATATATATGTTCTAAAAGTATTCAACTTTGACGACTTGAACCTACATGCTTTGTAGGTCACGGTTCTGATTGGCTGTTTACACAACTAGACGGATTAGCAGCACTGATGCTCCTCAACTAACTGTTGTAACTTACTGGACCATCTGTTTTCTACTTAAAGCGGTAATAAAGAGCGATAGTTTTTTCCCCCTTTTACATGGTTGCAGAATATATAGGTCAGTATGGTGGCTGACCGCCATTATGTAACAATAATTATACTGACCTTAGAGGTGACCCCAAAGCCTTCATTAACAGTTGGCTTCACAATTTGGTAAACTGAAGCTGAGATAGTTGTGTTGATTGGACCAATTATATTTCTGTGGTTGTTTTTTCTTTT